>NC_136621.1:43024893-43132393 GCF_933228915.1 Telmatherina bonti | reverse complement strand
TCTGTCCTTCTGTCTGTCTGTCCTCCTGCCTGTCTGTCCTCCTGTCTGTCTGTCTGTCCTCCTGCCTGTCTGTCCTTCTGTCTGTCTGTCCTCCTGCCTGTCTGTCCTTCTGCCTGTCTGTCCTCCTGCCTGTCTGTCCTTCTGTCTGTCTGTCCTCCTGCCTGTCTGTCCTTCTGTCTGTCTGTCCTCCTGCCTGTCTGTCCTCCTGCCTGTCTGTCCTTCTGTCTGTCTGTCCTCCTGCCTGTCTGTCCTCCTGCCTGTCTGTCCTTCTGTCTGTCTGTCTGTCTGTCCTCCTGTCTGTCTGTCTGTCCTTCTGTCCTCCTGCCTGTCTGTCCTTCTGTCCTCCTGTCTGTCTGTCTGTCCTTCTGTCCTCCTGCCTGTCTGTCTGTCTGTCCTCTTGTCTGTCTGTCTGTCCTTCTGTCCTCCTGCCTGTCTGTCTGTGAAAATTCCAGTTTTTCCATGATGACAGTTACTTTCAGAATATTCCATGTTTTCATGAGGACCACATTTTGGACAGGCTGGATCCCCCGGAGGACCCGTTAAGGACCTCATGTTGGACACCTCCGTATAGGACAGCTGTAACTGTCAGGATGTGGGACGGTTAGAAACATTTGTCCCACATTTGTGCTCACATACACACACAGGTGTGTGAAGGTGTGTGAGCCTGTGGGAAGGGCAGGGTGGTAGGGACTTCCTGTGGAGTGGACAGATGTCCTGCATGTCATGATTTTGAAACGAAATGCAACCCCCCCCCCCCCCCCCCCCCCCCAAAACACACAACAGCTTTGTTTTTATCTCTGTGAAGATGATGATGATGAAGAAGCCTGGCATCAGGGATCAGTTTCAGGAAAGTCTGATCCATTACAGGGCCCCGCGGGAACTGTTCCTGGTTCTGGTCTCTAATGGTTGCGCTGGTCCATCGATCGGACTCGCTTCCTGTCTCCATTAGCAGGCGTCAGCTGACCTGACGAGCCAATCACAGCCCTCCACATGCAAACATCAGATCACCTGACTGAATCCTAATGAAGACCTCATTATCAAGGTCCGGTACCAGACCGGTCTAGTTCTGGTGCCGGACAGGGAACAAGACTTAGGTCCGTAGCAGGAGATGGTCAGAAGTTCATCACATCAAAGTATGAAAGGAATTCTGGGAATACTGATATGAATGTTAAATGGTGCCTTCAGGGAGCGTCTGAAATCAGAGAATCTGGCCTTCTGTAGGTTTTTACTGTCGTCGTCCAGAAGGTGGCAGTGTTGAATGGTGGTCTATCTGTCACACAGAGGACTGGTTCTGGTTCCAGTCCGACTACCAGTTCTACGTTCTGGCTCTGGTTCAAGACCAGTTTTGATTTCTGGGTCCTGGCTCCGGTTCAGGGCCAGTTCTGGGTCCTGGCTCCGGTTCAGGGCCAGTTCTGGGTCCTGGCTCCGATTCAGGGCCAGTTCTGGGTCCTGGCTCCGGTTCAGGGCCAGTTCTGGGTCCTGGTGACTGATCCGCTTCCTGTCTCTCTGCAGGTGTCGGTGGACCCTCGCCGCCTGTGTTGACGGGTCTTTGAGACAACGATGATGACGACGGTGGCGGCGGAGTTCGACCACATGGAGCTGCAGCAGCAGTACAGCAGCAGCGATACGGTCAACAACCGCTGGGACGACGACTGGGACAACGAAAACAGCTCGGCCCGCCTCTTCGAACGCTCGCGCATTAAGGCGCTCGCAGGTAGAAGCCCCGCCCCCTCCAAAGACTCCACACGGCTAATCATTACGCTAAAATATCTGTCTTCACTTTGCATTGTAGCGTCTCCGGTTATTCATTCCTTTCTGCCCCACATACTCCAAAGGGTCGCGAGGGGGTGAAGAGGACAGGTGGACAGGTGGACAGGTGGACAGATGGACAGGTGGACAGATGGACAGTAGGACATATGGACAGTAGGACAGGTGGACAGATGGACAGTAGGACAGGTGGACAGTAGGACAGGTGGACAGATGGACAGTAGGACATATGGACAGGTAGACAGATGGACAGGTGGACATATGGACAGGTGGACAGTAGGACAGGTGGACAGATGGACAGGTGGACAGTAGGACATATGGACAGGTGGACAGTAGGACAGATGGACAGATGGACAGGTGGACAGTAGGACAGATGGACAGGTGGACATATGGACAGGTGGACAGATGGACATGTGGACAGATGGACAGTAGGACATATGGACAGGTGGACAGTAGGACAGGTGGACAGATGGACAGGTGGACAGGTGGACAGTAGGACATATGGACAGGTGGACAGGTGGACAGATGGACAGTAGGACATATGGACAGATGGACATGTGGACAGTAGGACATATGGACAGTAGGACATATGGACATATGGACAGTAGGACATATGGACAGGTGGACAGATGGACAGGTGGACAGATGGACAGGTGGACAGTAGGACAGGTGGACAGGTGGACAGATGGACAGGTGGACAGTAGGACAGGTGGACAGTAGGACAGGTGGACAGGTGGACAGATGGACAGGTGGACAGTAGGACATATGGACAGGTGGACAGTAGGACATATGGACAGGTGGACAGTAGGACAGGTGGACAGTAGGACAGGTGGACAGGTGGACAGGTGGACAGATGGACAGGTGGACAGATGGACAGTAGGACAGGTGGACAGGTGGACAGATGGACAGGTGGACAGTAGGACAGGTGGACAGATGGACAGTAGGACATATGGACAGGTAGACAGATGGACAGTAGGACATGTGGACAGTAGGACAGGTGGACAGGTGGACAGATGGACAGTAGGACATATGGACAGTAGGACAGGTGGACAGATGGACAGTAGGACAGATGGACAGTAGGACAGGTGGACAGATGGACAGTAGGACATATGGACATGTAGACAGATGGACAGTAGGACATATGGACAGGTGGACAGTAGGACAGGTGGACAGATGGACAGGTGGACAGTAGGACATATGGACAGGTGGACAGATGGACAGGTGGACAGTAGGACAGATGGACAGATGGACAGGTGGACAGTAGGACATATGGACAGGTGGACATATGGACAGGTGGACATGTGGACAGATGGACAGTAGGACATATGGACAGGTGGACAGTAGGACAGGTGGACAGATGGACAGGTGGACAGTAGGACATATGGACAGGTGGACAGTAGGACAGGTGGACAGTAGGACAGGTGGACAGATGGACAGTAGGACATGTGGACAGTAGGACATATGGACAGGTGGACAGATGGACAGGTGGACAGATGGACAGGTGGACAGATGGACAGTAGGACATATGGACAGGTGGACAGATGGACAGGTGGACAGTAGGACATATGGACAGGTAGACAGATGGACAGATGGACAGGTGGACAGTAGGACATATGGACAGGTGGACAGGTGGACAGGTGGACAGGTGGACAGTAGGACATATGGACAGGTGGACAGTAGGACATATGGACAGGTGGACAGTAGGACAGGTGGACAGTAGGACAGGTGGACATATGGACAGGTGGACATGTGGACAGGTGGACAGATGGACATGTGGACAGATGGACAGGTGGACAGGTGGACAGATGGACAGTAGGACAGGTGGACAGTAGGACAGGTGGACAGATGGACAGTAGGACAGGTGGACAGTTGGACAGGTGGACAGATGGACAGTAGGACATATGGACAGGTAGACAGATGGACAGTAGGACATATGGACAGGTGGACAGTAGGACAGGTGGACAGATGGACAGATGGACAGATGGACAGTAGGACAGATGGACAGGTGGACAGTAGGACATGTGGACAGGTGGACTGTAGGACATGTGGACAGATGGACAGATGGACAGATGGACAGTAGGACAGGTGGACATATGGACAGGTGGACAGTAGGACATGTGGACAGTAGGACATGTAGACATATGGACAGGTGGACAGGTGGACATGTGGACATGTGGACATATGGACAGGTGGACATGTGGACATATGGACATGTGGACATATGGACAGGTGGACAGATGGACAGGTGGACAGTAGGACGGATTGTACTCATCTGGTTTTTGTTTTGGTCACGGTCCTGATTCTGATTCGTATTCTGGTCCTGGTCCAAAAGGGATCAGAGATTTAAGAGACTAGCAAAGTGGTTTCTTAAGACTTAATCATGGGGTCTCTGCAGGTCTGCTGGTTCTGAGTCCCGTTTAAAGTCTGTCATAAACCAGAACATACTCTGCTGTACCTGTTTTTATACCTTTGCGGGGACCTGATCTAGGGACCAGGATTATGGGGACTCTGGATCTAGTTCTGCCGCTGGCTGGGGTCCAGTCTGGTTCTGGTTCAGGGTCAGGTTCAGGGTGTGGACTCTGTTCTGTCAGCTGTGCAGGATGTTTGTTTCTTACTTCCCGTCCTTGAGTCGGAATGTGAGGAAACAATGGAGGGAAGCATACCGATGACATCATGCTCACACTGCAACACCATTGGCTGACACACACACACACACACACACACACACACACACACACACACACACACACTTCAACACACTCTACACTGTAGAGAGAGAGAAAAAAACGTAAGTTTCTGTTATGGATCAGAACCTCCTTGGTTCTGGTCATCCGGGTCAGAATGTGGTGCTGGTTCCAGCACCACATTCTGACCCGGATGACCAGAACCAAGGAGGTTCTGATCCATAAAGACCCAGAACAAGAAGCAGGTAAGTAAGCCAGGAGGAAAAGCCTCCATCAGAACCAGAACCAGGAAGAAGGTCCATATTCCTGGACTGGTGGGGGAGGGATGTCCTCCAGCAGGACTAGAAGCCAGTTCCTGGAGCCCGACCGGGAGCCGGTTCCGGTTCTGGTCCTCAGAGAACAAACACCTTTCCTGGCTGAACTCTTTGGTAAATGTGTCACCTCTATTCAGGTGAGCGATCACATGACAAGTCAGGCGACGTCTTCAGTCTGGGGTCAAGTTTTCATCATTTACAGCGTTTTCAGGAGGGCGGGGCTGGTTTGCAGTGGGCGGGGTCTGTGTGATTTGGGCGTGGCTATGCGTGCAGTGGGCGGGGCTCTGTCTTGGTCCTGCAGAAACACGCCTCTCTTTTTGTTTCTGCTGCTCTGATTGTTTCAGCAGAGTGATCTGATTGGTCGCCCGTCTCTCTCTCTCACACACACACACACACACACACACACACACACACACACACACACACGGTTGGAGCTACGACCTCTGGACTATGATCACCTCCTGCAACACGAGGACGTTTCTACGTTTTCGGACCCAAATCAGGCTTTTATTCTTCTTCTGTGGTTGAAAAGTCTGCATCGGACGGAGGGAGGGGCCTGGGTCTTTTATTCTTTCAGGAGGAAAACTTGGTTTGTTCAGTCTGAGGAGTTTCTGCAGATTTCTGCCGTTTTGGGCTGAACTGGTTCTGAGTGGGTTATGGTCCCGGAAGTCTTGTGGGTTTTTCCTGATCAGGATTTCTTCATCAGACCGTGATGGAACCTTCAGATCCCACGCAGCAGGCCAGCTACGTCCAGCTGGAGGGTCGCTTCAAACAGCTGCAAGGTAAGAAAAAAGAATGATGGGTGGGTTCTTCCTGGACCGCAGTCTGGGGGTCCGGGTCGGGTCTGGTCTGGGGGTCCGGGTCCGGGTCTGGTCTGGGGGTCCGGGTCGGGTCTGGTCTGGGGGTCCGGGTCGGGTCTGGTCTGGGGGTCCGGGTCTGGTCTGGGGGTCCGGGTCGGGTCTGGTCTGGGGGTCCGGGTCTGGTCTGGGGGTCCGGGTCGGGTCTGGTCTGGGGGTCCGGGTCTGGTCTGGGGGTCCGGGTCGGGTCTGGTCTGGGGGTCCGGGTCCGGGTCTGGTCTGGGGGTCCGGGTCGGGTCTGGTCTGGGGGTCCGGGTCCGGGTCTGGTCTGGGGGTCCGGGTCGGGTCTGGTCTGGGGGTCCGGGTCGGGTCTGGTCTGGGGGTCCGGGTCGGGTCTGGTCTGGGGGTCCGGGTCCGGGTCTGGGGGTCCGGGTCCGGGTCTGGTCTGGGGGTCCGGGTCGGGTCTGGTCTGGGGGTCCGGGTCTGGTCTGGGGGTCCGGGTCCGGGTCTGGTCTGGGGGTCCGGGTCGGGTCTGGTCTGGGGGTCCGGGTCGGGTCTGGTCTGGGGGTCCGGGTCCGGGTCTGGTCTGGGGGTCCGGGTCGGGTCTGGTCTGGGGGTCCGGGTCCGGGTCTGGTCTGGGGGTCCGGGTCGGGTCTGGTCTGGGGGTCCGGGTCGGGTCTGGTCTGGGGGTCCGGGTCGGGTCTGGGGGTCCGGGTCGGGTCTGGTCTGGGGGTCAGGGTCGGGTCTGGTCTGGGGGTCCGGGTCTGGTCTGGGGGTCCGGGTCGGGTCTGGTCTGGGGGTCCGGGTCCGGGTCTGGTCTGGGGGTCCGGGTCCGGGTCTGGTCTGGGGGTCCGGGTCGGGTCTGGTCTGGGGGTCCGGGTCTGGTCTGGGGGTCCGGGTCCGGGTCTGGTCTGGGGGTCCGGGTCCGGGTCTGGTCTGGGGGTCCGGGTCGGGTCTGGTCTGGGGGTCCGGGGACACAAGTGGATTCAGAGTTCAGTTTAAACCTCAGACTTGTAAGTTTTAGGGATGGAAGCAGAATCCTGATTCCTGCTGGAATCCGGACTACACAGATCCAGAGCCAGTGGATCCAGATCTTTTAAATTGGCTTTACTTTGAAACGTTGGTGTCAGAAAGTTTTTCTGGATCTCAACCAGACATGGCGACGTTGTGTTTGGACTACAAACCTTACCAAGTTACCATGGAAACGCCACACAGAACCCAGCTGAGGTCTGGATCGGATCAGAGTTCTCTGATTTCATCCAGGATCAGTGGTTCTGCTGGATGATCGGCAAGGCCCAGCGCCTCAGCAGGGGTGGATCTTCATGGCTGGGGAACACGAGCAGACCTTCACCTGGACATGGGCGGAGTTAGACTGAATAGGCTCCACCCACCAGAAGGTCCTGACCTGCCTTTTAGAACCTCGTCCTCGTTCTTCTGGACCTCAGGGAAGGTGTTGGTTGACCTGGTTCTGGATCAGCTGCTGGGTGAACCATGAAACCTGGAAGGTCCAGATCCTCTAGAGGGTTGTTTCTGACTTGTGACCTGCTGCTAGTTAATGGTTAACTAGCTGGTTTACTGCTGAGACCATAAAACTGTAAAGACAGAAGCTGTTGACGTCGTCTTCATCATCCGTAATTCGCAGTGATGATGATGATTAATAAGTCTGATTGATTGATCCGTTGGTGGAGAAGGTCAGGTGACCCCGAATGCACCTATCGCCCAGCTAGAGCTATTATCGGCCTAATATATCCAGATATGTGGAAAACTACACATGTCGTGTAGTTTTCCAGACACTTTTATTTGTTTGCCACAACTTGCCCCAAATATATTGGTATGAGTTGGTATCAGTATAGGATATATATATATATATATATAAACATCTGGGTCACACTACGTTATACTTGTACATACTTGCTGGCCTCATAAACACTACGTTTTCTCATACAAGCTACGTTACGCGCTGTTCATGCTACCTCATGTTCGGTTTGTGTTACGTTACGTCCCGTACAAGCTACATTAAGTCTCGTTCACAATACTTTACGACCCAAACATGAAACGTTACGCTTTATATACGCTACGTTCCGTCTCTGTTGCGCTACATAATGGCTGTGTCCCAGTTCAGGTTCTTCACACTTCCAAGTCCAGATCCGTCGGCTGCATTGGTCATTGTGGCGCCATGTGCTGTCCCAGTTCCAAGGCTCCTCCCAGTCCTCCCAGTCCTCCCAGTCCTCCCTGTCCTCCCAGTCCGCCCAGTCCTCCCAGTCCTCCCTGTCCTCCCAGTCCTCCCTGTCCTCCCAGTCCTCCCTGTCCTCCCAGTCCTCCCAGTCCTCCCTGTCCTCCCAGTCCTCCCAGTCCTCCCAGTCCTCCCTGTCCTCCCAGTTCCAAGGCTCCTCCCAATCCTCCCAGTCCTCCCTGTCCTCCCAGTCCGCCCAGTCCTCCCAGTCCTCCCTGTCCTCCCAGTCCTCCCAGTCCTCCCAGTCCTCCCTGTCCTCCCAGTTCCAAGGCTCCTCCCAATCCTCCCAGTCCTCCCTGTCCTCCCTGTCCTCCCAGTCCGCCCAGTCCTCCCAGTCCTCCCAGTCCTCCCTGTCCTCCCAGTCCTCCCAGTCCTCCCAGTTCCAAGGCTCCTCCCAATCCTCCCAGTCCTCCCAGTCCTCCCTGTCCTCCCAGTCCGCCCAGTCCTCCCAGTCCTCCCAGTCCTCCCTGTCCTCCCAGTCCTCCCAGTCCTCCCAGTTCCAAGGCTCCTCCCAATCCTCCCAGTCCTCCCAGTCCTCCCTGTCCTCCCAGTCCTCCCTGTCCTCCCTGTCCTCCCAGTCCTCCCTGTCCTCCCAGTCCGCCCAGTCCTCCCAGTCCTCCCAGTTCCAAGGCTCCTCCCAGTCCTCCCGGTCCTCCCAGTCCTCCCGGTCCTCCCAGTCCTCCCAGTCCTCCCGGTCCTCCCGGTCCGCCCAGTCCTCCCTGTCCTCCCAGTCCTCCCAGTCCTCCCAGTCCTCCCTGTCCTCCCAGTTCCAAGGCTCCTCCCAGTCCTCCCAGTCCTCCCTGTCCTCCCAGTCCGCCCAGTCCTCCCAGTCCTCCCTGTCCTCCCAGTCCTCCCAGTCCTCCCAGTCCTCCCTGTCCTCCCAGTTCCAAGGCTCCTCCCAATCCTCCCAGTCCTCCCTGTCCTCCCTGTCCTCCCAGTCCGCCCAGTCCTCCCAGTCCTCCCAGTCCTCCCTGTCCTCCCAGTCCTCCCAGTCCTCCCAGTTCCAAGGCTCCTCCCAATCCTCCCAGTCCTCCCAGTCCTCCCTGTCCTCCCTGTCCTCCCAGTCCGCCCAGTCCTCCCAGTCCTCCCAGTCCTCCCTGTCCTCCCAGTCCTCCCAGTCCTCCCAGTTCCAAGGCTCCTCCCAATCCTCCCAGTCCTCCCAGTCCTCCCTGTCCTCCCAGTCCTCCCTGTCCTCCCTGTCCTCCCAGTCCTCCCTGTCCTCCCAGTCCGCCCAGTCCTCCCAGTCCTCCCAGTTCCAAGGCTCCTCCCAGTCCGCCCAGTCCGCCCAGTCCTCCCAGTCCGCCCTGTCCTCCCAGTCCTCCCAGTCCGCCCTGTCCTCCCAGTTCCAAGGCTCCTCCCAGTTCTCCCAGTCCTCCCAGTCCGCCCTGTCCTCCCAGTTCCAAGGCTCCTCCCAGTTCTCCCAGTCCGCCCAGTCCTCCCAGTCCGCCCTGTCCTCCCAGTTCCAAGGCTCCTCCCAGTTCTCCCAGTCCTCCCAGTCCGCCCTGTCCTCCCAGTTCCAAGGCTCCTCCCAGTCCTCCCAGTCCTCCCAGTCCGCCCAGTCCTCCCAGTCCTCCCAGTCCTCCCAGTCCTCCCAGTTCCAAGGCTCCTCCCAGTCCGCCCAGTTCTCCCGGTCCGCCCAGTCCGCCCAGTCCTCCCAGTGCTCCCAGTTCTCCCGGTCCTCCCAGTTCTCCCAGTCCGCCCAGTCCTCCCAGTCCGCCCAGTCCTCCCAGTCCGCCCGGTCCGCCCGGTCCTCCCAGTCCTCCCGGTCCGCCCAGTCCGCCCAGTCCTCCCAGTCCTCCCAGTCCTCCCAGTCCTCCCAGTCCGCCCGGTCCGCCCGGTCCTCCCAGTCCTCCCGGTCCTCCCAGTCCGCCCAGTCCTCCCAGTTCTCCCAGTTTTCCCAGTCCTCCCAGTCCTCCCGGTCCTCCCAGTCCTCCCAGTCCTCCCGGTCCTCCCAGTCCTCCCAGTCCGCCCAGTCCTCCCAGTCCTCCCAGTCCGCCCGGTCCGCCCGGTCCTCCCAGTCCTCCCGGTCCTCCCAGTCCTCCCGGTCCTCCCAGTCCGCCCGGTCCTCCCAGTCCTCCCAGTCCTCCCAGTCTTCCCGGTCCGCCCGGTCCGCCCGGTCCTCCCAGTCCTCCCAGTCCTCCCAGTCCTCCCGGTCCGCCCGGTCCGCCCGGTCCTCCCAGTCCTCCCAGTCCGCCCAGTCCTCCCAGTCCTCCCGGTCCGCCCAGTCCTCCCAGTCCGCCCAGTCCTCCCGGTCCTCCCAGTCCGCCCGGTCCGCCCGGTCCGCCCGGTCCTCCCAGTCCTCCCAGTCCTCCCAGTCCGCCCGGTCCGCCCGGTCCTCCCAGTCCTCCCGGTCCGCCCAGTCCTCCCAGTTCTCCCAGTTTTCCCAGTTTTCCCAGTCCTCCCGGTCCTCCCAGTCCTCCCAGTCCGCCCAGTCCTCCCAGTCCTCCCAGTCCGCCCGGTCCGCCCGGTCCTCCCAGTCCTCCCAGTCCTCCCAGTCCTCCCGGTCCTCCCAGTCCGCCCGGTCCTCCCAGTCCTCCCAGTCCTCCCAGTCCTCCCAGTCCTCCCGGTCCGCCCGGTCCGCCCGGTCCTCCCAGTCCTCCCAGTCCTCCCTGTCCTCCCAGTCCTCCCAGTCCTCCCGGTCCGCCCGGTCCGCCCGGTCCTCCCAGTCCTCCCAGTCCGCCCAGTCCTCCCAGTCCTCCCAGTCCGCCCAGTCCTCCCAGTTCTCCCAGTTTTCCCAGTTTTCCCAGTCCTTCCAGTCCTCCCTGTCCTTCCAGTCCTCCCGGTCCTCCCAGTCCTCCCAGTCCTCCCGGTCCTCCCAGTCCTCCCACTCCTCCCGGTCCTCCCGGTCCTCCCAGTCCTCCCGGTCCTCCCAGTCCTCCCAGTCCTCCCAGTCCTCCCGGTCCTCCCAGTCCTCCCAGTCCTCCCAGTTCTCCCTGTCCGCCCAGTCCTCCCGGTCCTCCCGGTCCTCCCGGTCCTCCCGGTCCTCCCAGTCCTCCCAGTCCTCCCAGTTCTCCCAGTCCTCCCAGTCCTCCCGGTCCTCCCAGTCCGCCCAGTCCTCCCGGTCCTCCCGGTCCTCCCAGTCCTCCCAGTCCTCCCAGTCCTCCCAGTTCTCCCTGTCCGCCCGGTCCTCCCGGTCCTCCCGGTCCTCCCGGTCCTCCCAGTCCTCCCAGTCCTCCCAGTTCTCCCTTCGTTTGGCTCCAGATCAGCTTAAAATGAAGGCGACCAGAGATGCATTCTAAGCGCCCTCTCCTATCCCAGAATGCATTGCGTTCCTGATAGAAAAGAAGCAGCAGAGCGCCGGTGTCGGTACCACACCAGCCAGACCGTTTATTTATTTATTTTTATGTATAAACACACATATTTGTCCCGGCAGACAAGCTGGGAGGACATTGTGTCCAATAACCACAATGGATTTCATTCCAGTCGTCCTCACATGTCTTCGTCTCCTTTTCATTAACGAAAAGACTGAATTTATTCCAGTCACTCAGATAACTGGAGACTGGAATAAGGAACAGTAATTAAACATGTGTTAAATTATAATCCAGTCACCGTCATTTAATGAGTTAAAGAAACAAACAAACAAACAAATGTGTCCTGGACAAATGAGAGCATTTTTCTGATGAACAGTGGGACAAAATACCTGTCAACAGGTGCAGAAGTCTGACTGGGAGGAACAGAAAACACCTGACTGGACTGGAAACATCACAGGATTCTTCTACTGAATATTAGTTTATGACTGATGGAACATTTATTATTTTATCATGTTTGTTTGCTTTTTAAAAATCTTTCTATTGAACCAAAATGAGAAAATAATGTCAAACTTTTATTTATTATGACTTTAGTCAGTTTCAGTTTTTCTCCTTCTTTAATAGGAGGTTATGAATACATGTGAAGACGACTGTAGATGTGTCTAACAAGGATCACACCTGCTAGTCTATGTAGTCTGTAGACCACCTGCTAGTCTATGTAGTCTGTAGACCACCTGCTAGTCTATGTAGTCTGTAGACCACCTGCTAGTCTATGTAGTCTGTAGACCACCTGCTAGTCTATGTAGTCTGTAGACCACCTGCTAGTCTATGTAGTCTGTAGACCACCTGCTAGTCTATGTAGTCTGTAGACCACCTGCTAGTCTATGTAGTCTGTAGACCTCCTACTAGTCTATGTAGTCTGTAGACCACCTGCTAGTCTATGTAGTCTGTAGACCTGCTAGTCTATGTAGTCTGTAGACCTCCTACTAGTCTATGTAGTCTGTAGACCACCTGCTAGTCTATGTAGTCTGTAGACCACCTGGTAGTCTATGTAGTCTGTAGACCACCTGGTAGTCTATGTAGTCTGTAGACCACCTGGTAGTCTATGTAGTCTGTAGACCACCATTTAGTCTATGTAGTCTGTAGACCACCTGGTAGTCTATGTAGTCTGTAGACCACCTGGTAGTCTATGTAGTCTGTAGACCACCTGCTAGTCTATGTAGTCTGTAGACCACCTGGTAGTCTATGTAGTCTGTAGACCACCTGCTAGTCTATGTAGTCTGTAGACCACCTGCTAGTCTATGTAGTCTGTAGACCACCTGCTAGTCTATGTAGTCTGTAGACCACCTGCTAGTCTATGTAGTCTGTAGACCACCTGCTAGTCTATGTAGTCTGTAGACCACCTGCTAGTCTATGTAGTCTGTAGACCACCTGCTAGTCTATGTAGTCTGTAGACCACCTGCTAGTCTATGTAGTCTGTAGACCACCTGCTAGTCTATGTAGTCTGTAGACCACCTGGTAGTCTATGTAGTCTGTAGACCACCTGCTAGTCTATGTAGTCTGTAGACCACCTGCTAGTCTATGTAGTCTGTAGAACACCTGCTAGTCTATGTAGTCTGTAGACCACCTGCTAGTCTATGTAGTCTGTAGAACACCTGCTAGTCTATGTAGTCTGTAGACCACCTGCTAGTCTATGTAGTCTGTAGACCTCCTACTAGTCTATGTAGTCTGTAGACCACCTGCTAGTCTATGTAGTCTGTAGACCACCTGCTAGTCTATGTAGTCTGTAGACCACCTGCTAGTCTATGTAGTCTGTAGACCACCTGCTAGTCTATGTAGTCTGTAGACCACCTGCTAGTCTATGTAGTCTGTAGACCACCTGCTAGTCTATGTAGTCTGTAGACCTCCTACTAGTCTATGTAGTCTGTAGACCACCTGCTAGTCTATGTAGTCTGTAGACCACCTGCTAGTCTATGTAGTCTGTAGACCACCTGCTAGTCTATGTAGTCTGTAGACCACCTGCTAGTCTATGTAGTCTGTAGACCACCTGCTAGTCTATGTAGTCTGTAGACCTCCTGCTAGTCTATGTAGTCTGTAGACCACCTGCTAGTCTATGTAGTCTGTAGACCTCCTACTAGTCTATGTAGTCTGTAGACCACCTGCTAGTCTATGTAGTCTGTAGACCACCTGCTAGTCTATGTAGTCTGTAGACCACCTGCTAGTCTATGTAGTCTGTAGACCACCTGCTAGTCTATGTAGTCTGTAGACCACCTGCTAGTCTATGTAGTCTGTAGACCACCTGCTAGTCTATGTAGTCTGTAGACCTCCTGCTAGTCTATGTAGTCTGTAGACCACCTACTAGTCTATGTAGTCTGTAGACCACCTGCTAGTCTATGTAGTCTGTAGACCACCTGCTAGTCTATGTAGTCTGTAGACCACCTACTAGTCTATGTAGTCTGTAGACCACCTGCTAGTCTATGTAGTCTGTAGACCACCTGCTAGTCTATGTAGTCTGTAGACCTCCTGCTAGTCTATGTAGTCTGTAGACCACCTGCTAGTCTATGTAGTCTGTAGACCACCTGCTAGTCTATGTAGTCTGTAGACCACCTGCTAGTCTATGTAGTCTGTAGACCACCTGCTAGTCTATGTAGTCTGTAGACCACCTGCTAGTCTATGTAGTCTGTAGACCACCTACTAGTCTATGTAGTCTGTAGACCACCATTTAGTCTATGGAGTCTTTAGACCTGCTAGTCTATGGAGTCTGTAGACCACTTGCTAGTTTATGTAGTCTGTAGACCACCTGCTAGTCTATGTAGTCTGTAGACCACCTACTAGTCTATGTAGTCTGTAGACCACCTGCTAGTCTATGTAGTCTGTAGACCTCCTGGTAGTCTATGTAGTCTGCAGACCACCTGCTAGTCTATGTAGTCTGCAGACCACCTGCTAGTCTATGTAGTCTGTAGACCACCTGCTAGTCTATGTAGTCTGTAGACCACCTGCTAGTCTATGTAGTCTGTAGACCTCCTACTAGTCTATGTAGTCTGTAGACCACCTACTAGTCTATGTAGTCTGTAGACCACCTACTAGTCTATGTATATATATATATATATATATATGAATATATATATATGAATATATATATATGAATATATATATATATATATACTGTTTATTTCTTCCTTTATTCTTTTTAGTTTCATTTCTTCATCCTCTACAGATGATCTTTTTTCATTCATGTGTTTAGTTCATTCATAGTATTAATTTCTTTATTATTATTAAATTTTCTTAAACTGGAACTATTCTGTGCATTTCAGGCTAATTTATTTTTATTTCTGAGCCCAGAAGGGCTGGGATTGATGGAGTTATTGTCACAAATGGCTTTATTTACTTCAGACCGACCCTCTCCGTAGGCTGTCAGATCAGCCTGCGGGCAAAACGAGTGGATTGAGACTCTTCCGCATTAAGCCCCGCCTCCCGCCACTGCACTACATCGGGAGCGCGCACCGCACCTGCTTTCACCGTCATTGTAACGTCTCATAAACAGAAGGATTAGGCTGATATGAACTCAATAAGAAAACAAACTACAATGTCAACACATAGCATCCAGCCCTACATGTTGGAACCTGAATCAGAGCCTGAAAACGAAGTGGAAAACAGCAACCCACAGCAACGAATGCAGCAGGATGTCTCTCTTTGGTAAACTCACCAGCCATCGTTGGAAATAACTTTATCCCACGTTTTCCACCCGCCTGATGTATTTGTACATGCCCTTGTTAACCAGTAGAAGGTAACCAATCACCCAACCTTATCCCCCGGGACGTCACAAGGATTTCCACGTAGAAAAAACTCTAAAACCACGCGTTTTTCGTCGCCATGGAAACCGAACGGAGAGCGTGCTGGAACTCAAACTCACACATGCGTTTAGGTGATAAAAAACAGTGTTGTTCACATGTCTGATGAGGATTCAACACTGTAACACTGTAGAAAGCTCAGAAAACTCCAAACACCATCATAGGAACCCTTTAATGTTTTTACTTTGTCTGATTGCCACTTCTCTTATTTTGACTAAAAAAAATCCCATTTGTGTGTAATTCATTTTAATATCTCCAAATATCTGTTCTGCTGTCATTTTCACTGTTTAACAGAAAGTTTTGTCATTTAATAAAGCATTATTTAGTTTCCAGAAACCACGTAAAATTCTTTGTTTATTGCCAACTAAATAAATTGTGACTAATTTATGATCTGATTCTGAGTCAAACTGAAGACATGAAGATGATATTGACACATAAGTCAATTCTGGATTGTAAAGATTTATTGGCGTTAGTCGTCATACATCTATAGCTGAAAGCTGTTCACAGAGAAATGTTGTGCTTTTAAATCTTATTTGTTGGATTGTTCTTATTGGTGCTCTGTCTATAAGATCATCTGAAGCATCATTATAATCTCCTCCAATAATCACATGTGCTCCTTTGTATTTCAGTTTAAACGCATCCAGTTTCTTACACAGTTGTGTACACATAGTTTTTGCCTGGATTGTGTCATTATGATCAAAACTACTAGAGCGTGCAGTCTTCAGCCAAGTCTCCCAGTTCCTCCATGATGAAAACCTTTTGGATCCACATCAGTCTGGCTTCAGGCAGGACCACTCCACTAGAACTGGTCTCCTGTCTGTTACTGATTCCCTCCAGCTGGACCAGATCTACTGGTCAGTCCTCAGTCCTGCTGGACCAGATCCACCGGTCAGTCCTGGTCCTGCTGGACCAGATCCACCTGTCAGTCCTGGTCCTGCTGGACCAGATCCACCTGTCAGTCCTGGTCCTGCTGGACCAGATCCACCGGTCAGTCCTGGTCCTGCTGGACCTGTCTGCTGCTTCTGCCAACCATCAGATTCTCTTCTCCACTCTCTGAGCTCAGCATCTCTGGATCTGTCCTCTCCTGGTCCACGTCCTACCTCTCAGGAAGATCCTTCAGAGTATCCTGGTGAGGAGAAGTGTCCAGATCACATGAAAACAGGGGAGCCTCAGGGATCGGTGCTCGGTCCTCTTCTCTTTCCACCATCCACCTCCTCACTCGGTGCAGTTAGAAGCTCTCATGGCTTCTCCTACCACTGCTATGCAGATGACACTCAGCTTTTCCTCTCCTTCCCACCAGACGACACAACGTTTCACTGAGAATATCAGCTTGTCTTGCTGATATCTCTGCATGGATGAAGGATCGCCACCTTCAGCTCCATCTGTCCAAGACAGCTCATTGTCTGTCCAGCCGATCCTTCCTTACCTCCACAGATACGTGTGAAGCTCCACTCTGTCACACTTGTTCCTACGTGTGCTGCCTGGAATCTGGGTGTCATGGTGGATGACCAGCTGACCTTTAAGGTCCATGTTGCCTCGGTTGCCCGTACCTGCTGATATGCTCTCTACAACATCAAGAGAATCAGTCGTACCTGACAGAACACACGACCCAGCTTCTGGTTCAGGCTCTGGTCATCTCACACATGGATTACTGCAGTTCCGTACTGGCAGGTCTGCCTGCATGCTGGTTAAACCTCTGCAGATGATCCAGAACCAGCAGCGCGTCTGGTCTACAACCAACCCAAACGGGTTCATGTCACTCTGCTGCTACACTTCATGTCACACTTCACTGGTTTCCAGTTGCAGAGCATCAGATTTAAAGCTCTGCTTCTGCTTTACAAAACAATAAGTCAAATGTCTCATGTCTCCCTTCACTCCCTAATTCAGACCTACACTCCGTGTAGGGTTGGGGCTGTTGAGAGGCGTTTGGGGAAGAGGTTTGCATAAGCTTGAAAAGTCTTTATCGGGCTCCAAGTCCATTATTAGTCACTCCTTTTTTCCTGCTGCTTTTTTGACCATTATTGCTTTTTTTGTCCCGTTACTGCTAGCTCAACCGTTTTACAGGCGAACAGTTCACTTTCCCAGCAATGTAATGTTGGAAAAAAAACAATAAACAAACTTTGTTCTGTCCTTTTTTGGGTAATGTACTTTCCTATCCGTGCGTAGAATAGTAGTGCAATGGTTCACTTCTGAAAACAGCTAGCTTTAAGTCATTTAAAATGTTTGGTACTAATCAGAAAGTTACGAGTTCACAGAAGAGCATCCACACAGGTTGCCATCTTGGTCCTGCCCAGATGGCAAATAGACAATTGACAACGGGAGGCAAAACAATGCGCGTCATCGGGACAGAACAACGTAATGAGCATGCACAGAGCAACCGGAATTATCTTAAAGGATAATGAAGGTTTACATGACAGAGTAATTAAATAGTTCGGAAGTAAATGCGAATAAACCAGCCACTTACATCAGAATTAAATTTAGTTCCGAATAGACTTTGCATTAGGAATTAGGTGTTTACTTGGCCATTTTTTGTAAGTTTCAAGCGGAATTAACTTTTATTCGGAATTAAAACTCCACACATCAGTAACCCTCATAACAGTAGCATCTAAACCGGAACTAACCTGATCTAATGTCTCTGTCTGCATGTGTGTGTGTGTGTGTGTGTGTGTGCAGATGAGCGTGAGGCGGTTCAGAAGAAAACCTTCACAAAATGGGTCAACTCCCACCTGTCCAGAGTCTCCTGCAGGATCACAGACCTCTACATGGATCTGAGAGATGGACGCATGCTGATCAAGCTGCTGGAAGTCCTCTCTGGAGAGAAACTGGTACACACACACACACACACACATTTTCTTGTATTCACTACGCTGTGAGGACTGTGTACGTACGATCACGTTTCTTTTCTCATCTGGACCATGGAAGCCTTTCAGGCCTGGTCCACAACCTAGACTGGGTTGGACCTAGACACACAAACCAACATGTCAGAACTGGATGTTGACTCAGCAACGAGCTAACAGCTGTCCGTATGGAGGAGAGGATTCTGGGTAATGTAGTCTCAGAGCCGAATCGGGTCATAAACAGTGTTTAGAACTCCTGTGACGAGTTTTATCAGAACTTGAGGGACATGTAGACAGAGGATGGGTTCTCAGAGTCCAGCTGACACAGTTCCTCTGTGAGAGTTTAACCAGGTGTGTCCCACTTCCTGTTTTCATGTTGGAGGATTTGTTGGACATCCAGATAAGACGTCAGATGTCTGGCTCTGGTCCAGCTGCCCTCTCTGAAGACGGAGGACATTTCATGTTCACTTCCTGTGCTGCATTCAGGGCCTGGAAACATTTTGATTTCTCATTATTTGTGATCTGGCTGCTGCCATGGCAACCAAACGGACGTCTCCTGAATTCTCATTGATAAACCCGACAGGACGTCAGAACAGGTGAAGGTCCCAGTTCTTGTCCTGAACCCCATCTTAGCCCGAGTCCGAGTCCAGATCTCAGTGCTGATTTAAATCCAGATCTTAGTCCCTCTCCTGGATCTCATGAATCAGGACCTTCCTGCAACTCTTCAGGACCTTCCTGCAACTCTTCAGGACCTTCCTGCAACTCTTCAGGACCTTCCTGGAACTCTTCAGGACCTTCCTGCAACTCTTCAGGACCTTCCTGGAACTCTTCAGGACCTTCCTGGAACTCTTCAGGACCTTCCTGGAACTCTTCAGGACCTTCCTGCACCTCTTCAGGACCTTCCTGCAACTCTTCAGGACCTTCCTGGAACTCTTCAGGACCTTCCTGGAACTCTTCAGGACCTTCCTGCAACTCTTCAGGACCTTCCTGCAACTCTTCAGGACCTTCCTGGAACTCTTCAGGACCTTCCTGCAACTCTTCAGGACCTTCCTGCAACTCTTCAGGACCTTCCTGCAACTCTTCAGGACCTTCCTGCAACTCTTCAGGACCTTCCTGCAACTCTTCAGGACCTTCCTGCAACTCTTCAGGACCTTCCTGGAACTCTTCAGGACCTTCCTGCAACTCTTCAGGACCTTCCTGGAACTCTTCAGGACCTTCCTGCAACTCTTCAGGACCTTCCTGCAACTCTTCAGGACTTTCCTGCAACTCTTCAGGACCTTCCTGGAACTCTTCAGGACCTTCCTGGAACTCTTCAGGACCTTCCTGGAACTCTTCAGGACCTTCCTGCAACTCTTCAGGACCTTCCTGGAACTGGAGCAGGGGGACAGATGGGCCATGGGGTGTTGGTTTCACTTCAACAGTTTGTTTACAGCAGCCTCTGGTGGCAGCGAGAGGAGGATCTGCAGTCTAACTCTGGTCCTGGTTTGTTCTGATTTGGCAGCCGAAGCCCACCAAAGGCCGGATGCGGATCCACTGTCTGGAGAACGTGGACAAGGCTCTGCAGTTCCTGAAGGAGCAGCGGGTTCACCTGGAGAACATGGGATCTCATGACATTGTTGACGGGAACCATCGACTGACCCTGGGCCTCATCTGGACCATCATTCTGCGGTTCCAGGTAAAGTCCACATCCCTCCTGTCCTGTCCTGACCTCTGATGAGCCAGAATACTGAGCTCACACAGGGGCGGCTGTAGCTCAGGAGGAAGAGCAGTTGTCCTTCAACTGGAAAGTTGATTCCAGGCTTCCCCTAACTGGCCGAAGTGTCCTAGGGCAAGACCCTAAGCTGCCCCCCGATGTGCCTATCGGGGTATGAGTGTGTGTGTGTGTGTGTGTGTGTGTGTGTGTGTGTGTGTGTGTGTGTGGGTGAATGGGTGAATGTGACAAGTAGTGTAAAGCGCTTTGAGTGGTCTGCATGACTATAGGATGTGCTATAGGTGTACAAGTCCATTTACCATTTACAGGACCAACCAATCATGTACAGTTGTGATTGACAGGTAGAGGCGTGATTGACAGGTAGAGGCGTGATTGACAGGTACAGGCGTGATTGACAGGTAGAGGCGTGATTGACAGGTAGAGGCGTGATTGACAGGTAGAGGCGTGATTGACAGGTACAGGCGTGATTGACAGGTACAGGCGTGATTGACAGGTACAGGTGTGATTGACAGGTACAGGTGTGATTGACAGGTACAGGCGTGATTGACAGGTACAGGCGTGATTGACAGGTAGAGGCGTGATTGAGAGGTACAGGCGTGATTGACAGGTAGAGGCGTGATTGACAGGTACAGGCGTGATTGACATGTAGAGGCGTGATTGACAGGTACAGGCGTGATTGACAGGTACAGGTGTGATTGACAGGTACAGGTGTGATTGACAGGTACAGGCGTGATTGACAGGTAGAGGCGTGATTGACAGGTAGAGGCGTGATTGACAGGTAGAGGCGTGATTGACAGGTACAGGCGTGATTGACAGGTACAGGCGTGATTGACAGGTACAGGTGTGATTGACAGGTACAGGTGTGATGGACAGGTACAGGCGTGATTGACAGGTACAGGCGTGATTGACAGGTAGAGGCGTGATTGAGAGGTACAGGCGTGATTGACAGGTAGAGGCGTGATTGACAGGTACAGGCGTGATTGACATGTAGAGGCGTGATTGACAGGTACAGGCGTGATTGACAGGTACAGGTGTGATTGACAGGTACAGGTGTGATTGACAGGTACAGGCGTGATTGACAGGTAGAGGCGTGATTGACAGGTACAGGTGTGATTGACAGGTAGAGGCGTGATTGACAGGTAGAGGCGTGATTGACAGGTACAGGTGTGATTGACAGGTAGAGGCGTGATTGACAGGTACAGGTGTGATTGACAGGTAGAGGTGTGATTGACAGGTAGAGGCGTGATTGACAGGTAGAGGCGTGATTGACAGGTACAGGCGTGATTGACAGGTAGAGGCGTGATTGACAGGTAGAGGCGTGATTGACAGGTAGAGGCGTGATTGACAGGTAGAGGCGTGATTGACAGGTACAGGCGTGATTGACAGGTACAGGCGTGATTGACAGGTAGAGGCGTGATTGACAGGTAGAGGCGTGATTGACAGGTACAGGCGTGATTGACATGTAGAGGCGTGATTGACAGGTGGAGGCGTGATTGACAGGTGGAGGCGTGATTGACAGGTGGAGGCGTGATTGACAGGTAGAGGCGTGATTGACAGGTAGAGGCGTGATTGACAGGTAGATGCGTGATTGACCGGTAGAGGCGTGATTGACAGGTACAGGCGTGATTGACAGGTACAGGTGTGATTGACAGGTACAGGTGTGATTGACAGGTAGAGGCGTGATTGACATGTAGAGGCGTGATTGACATGTAGAGGCGTGATTGACATGTAGAGGCGTGATTGACAGGTACAGGCGTGATTGACAGGTACAGGCGTGATTGACAGGTAGAGGCGTGATTGACATGTAGAGGCGTGATTGACATGTAGAGGCGTGATTGACATGTAGAGGCGTGATTGACAGGTACAGGCGTGATTGACAGGTACAGGCGTGATTTACAGGTACAGGCGTGATTGACAGGTACAGGCGTGATTGACAGGTACAGGCGTGATTGACAGGTACAGGTGTGATTGACAGGTAGAGGCGTGATTGACAGGTAGAGGCGTGATTGACAGGTAGAGGCGTGATTGACAGGTAGAGGCGTGATTGACAGGTAGAGGCGTGATTGACATGTAGAGGCGTGATTGACAGGTACAGGCGTGATTGACAGGTACAGGCGTGATTGACAGGTAGAGGCGTGATTGACCGGTAGAGGCGTGATTGACCGGTAGAGGCGTGATTGACAGGTACAGGCGTGATTGACATGTAGAGGCGTGATTGACAGGTAGAGGCGTGATTGACAGGTAGAGGCGTGATTGACAGGTACAGGCGTGATTGACATGTAGAGGCGTGATTGACATGTAGAGGCGTGATTGACATGTAGAGGCGTGATTGACAGGTACAGGCGTGATTGACAGGTAGAGGCGTGATTGACAGGTAGAGGCGTGATTGACAGGTACAGGCGTGATTGACAGGTAGAGGCGTGATTGACAGGTACAGGCGTGAGTGACAGGTAGAGGCGTGATTGACAGGTAGAGGCGTGATTGACAGGTAGAGGCGTGATTGACAGGTAGAGGCGTGATTGACATGTAGAGGCGTGATTGACAGGTACAGGCGTGATTGACATGTAGAGGCGTGATTGACAGGTACAGGCGTGATTGACATGTAGAGGCGTGATTGACAGGTAGAGGTGTGATTGACAGGTAGAGGCGTGATTGACATGTAGAGAAGTGATTGACAGGTACAGGCGTGATTGACAGGTACAGGCGTGATTGACATGTAGAGGCGTGATTGACAGGTAGAGGTGTGATTGACAGGTAGAGGCGTGATTGACAGGTACAGGCGTGATTGACATGTAGAGGCGTGATTGACAGGTAGAGGCGTGATTGACAGGTACAGGCGTGATTGACAGGTACAGGCGTGATTGACAGGTACAGGCGTGATTGACAGGTACAGGCGTGATTGACAGGTAGAGGTGTGATTGACAGGTACAGGCGTGATTGACAGGTACAGGCGTGATTGACAGGTACAGGCGTGATTGACAGGTACAGGCGTGATTGACAGGTACAGGCGTGATTGACAGGTACAGGCGTGATTGACAGGTACAGGCGTGATTGACAGGTACAGGCGTGATTGACAGGTACAGGCGTGATTGACATGTAGAGGCGTGATTGACAGGTACAGGCGTGATTGACAGGTACAGGCGTGATTGACAGGTACAGGCGTGATTGACAGGTACAGGCGTGATTGACAGGTACAGGCGTGATTGACAGGTACAGGCGTGATTGACAGGTACAGGCGTGTGTGGTGGAAAATACTCTGGTCTTGAGAAGTTGTAATACATCTAAGAGTCAACTGTCCTCTTACAATGAACATTTTATTATAAACTAATACAAGCACACGCTGGAGCTTGGAGAGAGAACCCTCTCTGCAGATGCTGAAGTAACACCCAATTATAAACCATGCTTAACTCCTCCTAGTTGCTGGGCACACCATATGAAACAATCATTATCTCTTATTTAAGACTAAACTGAACTCACTAAGCATCAATCACTCACTATATTACTTTATTACCTTTAACCTCTAACCTTTAGACAACTGGTCAACCAAGCAGTTGACAAAACCAGATGCCCTGCAGGAAACTCTTCCTGTCTCAGACTTTGTCTGCACATTCCAGACAAGGATCATATGACTTAAAGAAAGCTTTGTGCATAGACACAAAACACAGCAGGATCACAGCAAATCAATGCATATATGTCTAATACTTAATACAAACCAAAACCCATAATAATTTCTCCAACACACTCCCTCCTCTTGGTCCTACAGGACCAACAATAAGAAGAGAAATTGTTATCAGAACGCAAAAATACATACAGAAGACAACATTCTCAAAACATCAGGAGCCTCATGCCTATAAGGTTTTAAAAGAATCTTTCAGAAATTACAATAGTGAGGAGCCATTTGCTTCAGCTTCAAAATCTGAGTCTAACAATAAATGTAAGAAAAGTGGAAACAAATCATTCCTCTTCGGGGGTGACAGAGGTGTAGTGAAGACACTGTCGGCGTTCTGGTGGGACTTGGCATGTCACAGTGGCAGTGGAGCGCTTCTTTCACCTCTCACTGATCTTGCTTGAGAGCGAAGGCTGGTCTTCAGGCGTGAGAGTAGACTATCTCACTTACCCACGCAACCACAGGGATTATTCTGCCCTTTGTTGGGTGGTGCGTTATTCTTCTGTAATTTCAGACTGAAGCGCTTCAGGAGGTTCAAGCAATCTGTAGTGCCAAGCAGCTCACTCTGCGACCTTTACCGCTGTCTGGGTCGTCAGGAAAACCTGAAATGGCCTAAACCATCGATGTTGGTTCCAGCGCTGATGTTTAAAGCTTCTTATCAGGACAAAATCTCCAGGCTGAAGTGAATAGAGCTGCGTAGATGCTGATCCATGAAGGGCAGCTTTCACCTGTGTGCAAATGCCTGAAAAGGGTTCTTATGAGGTTAGGACAGTATGTTAAAACATTACTTTCACACAGAGCTGTGTCTGAACAGGCAGTCTTGGAAGGAACCATGCCCACTTGGGTGAGGGTCCTGCAAAAAGAATCACAAAAAAGCCCATGTTTCCATGTTACGCATGCACATGTACATCAGAACCAGAGAAAGTACTTTTGGTCCAAGGAAGACCTGAAAAGAGAGCCAGAAGGAAATTTCTCCGTCTGCAACCTGTGGGAGGAAAACATTCAGGAAAATGGCATCCAGAAAGTCATTCATAAGAGAGCGCCAAAACATGGACTTGTTTTCAGCTAAAGAGTAAGCTCAAGTAACGAGAACTGAGACGGGAGAGCTGCAGCCTCCACCGTGTTACAGTCAGAGCAAACAGCATCAAAAGGAAAATCAAGTCAGGGTCAACTAGAGGTCGGTCAAGGGCCAGGCCTGGGGGGTGCAGAGGATAGTCAGTTTCAGCTAAACAGTCAAAGAGTAAAACATGAACAATACAAAGCAACAGTTAGGGCCACTCAGTTATCTGGTAGGTAAGCATTCAAAGTAACCAAATTCATTTAATTAATTATTGCAAAGTTCCTATCAGGTAGTCTCATCTTAACCAACAACCAGAAAAATCCTCTAGTACTGCATAGCAGGACATGTGTCAAACTGGACTCCCAGCAGTCTGACCAACACTTATCCATGCTGGAATTTCCTTTCTGATTTACTGCTCGTGTTGTTTATGTCATGTCTGCTAAATGACAGAAGCAGAACCACACTGAAGAATCTCTGCAAATATTAAATAAAGCTCATTCAGAACTGTTGATTTAATCAGTAATGTAGTCTAGTTTAGTCTCATGGTTTACTCTGATTTGTCTCTCAGACTCCAACAGACCCATTCAGAAGCAACACACACAAAACTGAGATCATGATAAGACTGGCTTTCTATTCCAAATATATTGTAAACATAAGCATAAGCATAAAGCAACAAGATGTAAACCCATCTTTAACAGCTGGACTTCAGGTACTGAACAGCCAGAGACCTTCAGGTCATAATAAAGCTGTTTGTTTTCTATCTACATTTGAACTAAAGCAGCATTTAGAAACAAACTTCTAATACTGATGGTAAAGCTGTTTTCATCTACAACAACACGACGCACACATGTACGTGCACACACTCACAGCAGCACTTCTTCCTTAATGATTTTAATGCAAACGTGTGTAACAGAAAAGGCCAAGGCTAACGGTTTAGCATAGTTAGCTTAACTTTGGAAGTATCAATACTGTTCAAATAATCTGCCTCATATTCATGTTATTTTTGAGGACATACAGGGCTTAAATGACTTGTTTGTTTACTTATTAAGCGTGTTAACTAAGAGACTGGTCTGTTTACTGGCAGCCATTGCAAGAGTTGGTTCTACTCTTTAAACAAAAGTCATCTGATGTGTATTTTAACCGCTGAGCATATCTGCTTTAATTCAAAATAATGAATTCAGATTAGGGATAAAACGCCAGTTGTCAGCAAATAAAACACGGAGATTGTTGTACCTGTGTTGCATTCACTGAAGTCGGGAAATTACAAAGCTACCTTCTTATTTAATGTCATATAGCGGCTTATTTTTGTTCTTTTGACATCTATTCTGTCTCAAACATTAAAAACTTAGTATTCATCACACTTTTTTTTTTTTTTTTTTTTTTTGAAAAGGCGGCAGAATTTGACACCTTATTTTTGTTTTTTATAAGGCACAGCGTGCCAGAAGTTGACTAGTCTGTATGAACTGTTCAGCTTCCCTGCAGCAGAGCAGAGATGTCTGTGTCATTGTTCACTTGCAGAAGTCTGCAGGAGTGCAAAATTTTATACATGCTCATAAATGTGGTATAAAGCTAAGCAGAAACAGTGAGTAAATGTTTGGTTGTAGGGCCTCATTCCTTGGCCTGGTCTTGTGGATAATCATTCAGCTCGTATCACTCGATCTGCTCAGGAGTCAGACGCGCCACAGCCACCATGCTCCCCACCAATCAGCATACAATCAGAAATTCATGCCAGGAAGTGCCCGACACATGTTCATCAAAACTTCCTGGTAGATAAATCAGATTCATATGTGTAATTAATTAAGAGTAACATGTAAAGGATCAGAGAGTAGGCAAAAGTTCAAGGAAGGAGATCCAGGTTTTCCACAGAGAACTGAGTGAACCCAACAGTCTTTCTGACAGAATCAGGGTGCAGCTTATTCCAGAAAACATCATCTGACTCTGTAGTCGGGGTGGGATTTGTGCTGCCTGCCGGCCACATCCGTTAGTCTTTTACTTCCAGAAAATCCCACAACTGAAACACAGTCTGAGGACAAGGAGGATCCATCACCTCCAGAGGTCAAAGGTGAAAATCCAGCTCAAATGTCCACCATAGGAGCCATATCCACACTGTTCAGTCACAACCAACAGGGCTCTGCCAGACCCTCTGGTTCTGGGATCTCCGGGCCATCAGCAGCGGCCGGGTCCATGCAGCCACATCTGCATATCAGGTTCTGCTCCAGGACTTAGATCGGTCACAGAAGGGAGGTGGAATGATGCTGTAGGTTGTAGGGACCGTTTCTGCTCCAGTCTCCTGACTGACCACGCGTGTGACCCAGAACTCTGCAGTGACCCGGATCAAGAACTCACTCTCCCCCAGCCCCTCCTCTGAATCCCCTCAGGCAGGATAGACAATTTTAGGACCCTGTGGACCAAGCTGCATGCTGACAAGGGTTTAGAAGGGAACGCTGCAATGTGTCCAACACCATACAGCAGACGAGCTTTTGAGACTGAACCATTTGGTCATGTAGTGTATTTTCTTCTCCAGTAAGGGGGAAATAAAGATCATAGCCTCATAATTATAATAGTTTTCTTCTGAATCCTGTGGCAAACATATTATGTGGACCATGTTCTGTGCTGTGAACATCATGTAACTTGAATATTACATTGTAATTGTGTGTGTGAGACTATATTATCAGTGGATTCATAACTCAGTTCTCTCCTGGGAAAGCTGAACATGATCTTGCTAAGAAGATACACTTGTTCTGAGAACTTCTCTTCTCGCCGTTAGCTCACATTTAGCTAAAGTGAATTTATTGCAAGGGAAATTTACTCTGGCAAAGTTACGTTGGTTCACCATTCCTATTTTAAGGTCAAGAATTTTCTTTTTTTCCTAACATTATGCTGAGTTTCAGCATCCTTCAGCTGCATTATTTATTTCCAGTTTATCTAGATTTATTTAGACATGCTAGGCATAAATTAATAATTGCAGTAGTAAAGGAATAAAAATCACCTTATGAATGTCTGAAAGGGAACAGACAGAAACCTAAGCTTATTGCCTACACAATGTACAGTAATTTAACATAGTAAGTTCCTAATACTATAAATCACATCTCTCACATTTCAGATTTTTCATTCTTAATATGTTGTTGCTCTTTAAAATGTTCTCTGGTGATAATAAAGAATGCTTTTCCTCAGGAAAAGGTTCCACATTCATACAGGGAGTGGCTTTTATGCTCTTATAAAAGCTTTAGGAAGAAAAGCACAAGCAGCTATTTTACACAGGATTTATATGTTTGTTTCTGCCTAACATGCTATGACATCATCTCCTTCAGTGAGCAGAAGGCCTTTAATGAACACACTCTTTTCCTCACTTCCTTCTCTCATACATTTTTTGTTGTTTGTTTTTTTTGTTTTTTGTTTTTTTCTTACTGCAGTAAATTAGATTTTACACAAACAATTCACTTCAACAGTTGGATGAATGCATATGAATGGGTCGTGCCCCCACGTTTGTCTACCCCCACACAAGCTTCTAGGCTCTCCTGTGAGAGTCCGGTGTGGCTTCACAAGACGTGGTTTTAATTCTCCACACAATCAGTCCAATCAAGTTTAACACAGGAAATTTTACACAACCACCCCAGTTTCCCCTCACATGAAGACAGAGATTTCAACTTCTTAATGGTGCTGTACATCAACCTCCTACTGCAAAGGAACTAGTTCTGTTTGCAGCGGATGTACACAGAGGGTCAATCCCACACCTTTGTAGAATTATCAGGCAAAATTCTCAATGTCTCCAGAAACCAGCCCACACAGTTTCTTCTCTGTTCCTCCTCACTCAAGATGGCTTTCCTCTCAATTTTCTAACTCAAGGTTGGCCTGGTCTTGCTTCTCGAGCTCACAGGACTTACTGACTAATTTACTGGTCTCGGTCTTGTAACTCACAAGATTTACTGGTCTGGTCTTGCTACGTCTAGCTCACAGCACTTACGACTTGGTCTTGTTACTCACGATTTTTAACTTAAACTTTAACCTAAACTTAACTTAAACTCACAGGATTTTATTTATGACGTCAACCTGATCTCGTCTTAAGTTATTTCTCTTATCCTTTGAGTTATTCTTTCGATGAGGAGGTGAGGAGGAGAATCCCTGTCACAATGAGAATAATGAAGACAATTGACCACAAAACAGAAAAATATTGTGATTATTAATTAAGATATTGATTATTAATTTGTGATAAATTTCTAGTAATGTTTGACTCCAGTTTGAGTCTGAAAATGAATGTAAATTTAGAATAACACTTCTCACCATTGTCTTTTCACACTGGTTCAGAAGGAGTCCTGGCGTAGTCGACCACGGGTGGGAGAAAGACGTCCTGTCCTCTGAAATTCTCTAATTGAGGTTCTTAGGATGAATCTGTGGATTCAGGTGGCCAACCCGTCTATCCCCAACCCAGGCGGACTGACGCAGGATCCCGAGACGAGCCCCCAAAAACTGTGGTGGAAAATACTCTGGTCTTGAGAAGTTGTAATACATCTAAGAGTCAACTGTCTTCTTACAATGAACATTTTATTATAAACTAATACAAGCACACGCTGGAGCTTGGAGAGAGAACTCTCTCTGCAGATGCTGAAGTAACACCCAATTATAAACCATGCTTAACTCCTCCTAGTTGCTGGGCACACCATATGAAACAATCATTATCTCTTATTTAAGACTAAACTGAACTCACTAAGCATCAATCACTCACTATATTACTTTATTACCTTTAACCTCTAACCTTTAGACAACTGGTCAACCAAGCAGTTGACAAAACCAGATGCCCTGCAGGAAACTCTTCCTGTCTCAGACTTTGTCTGCACATTCCAGACAAGGATCATATGACTTAAAGAAAGCTTTGTGCATAGACACAAAACACAGCAGGATCACAGCAAATCAATGCATATATGTCTAATACTTAATACAAACCAAACTCATAACAATTTTCCCCAACACGTGATTGACAGGTAGAGGCGTGATTGACAGGTAGAGGCGTGATTGACAGGTAGAGGCGTGATTGACAGGTAGAGGCGTGATTGACAGGTACAGGTGTGATTGACAGGTACAGGCGTGATTGACAGGTACAGGCGTGATTGACAGGTAGAGGCGTGATTGACAGGTACAGGTGTGATTGACAGGTAGAGGCGTGATTGACAGGTAGAGGCGTGATTGACATGTAGAGGCGTGATTGACATGTAGAGGCGTGATTGACAGGTAGAGGCGTGATTGACAGGTAGAGGCGTGATTGACAGGTACAGGCGTGATTGACAGGTACAGGCGTGATTGACAGGTAGAGGCGTGATTGACAGGTAGAGGCGTGATTGACAGGTAGAGGCGTGATTGACAGGTACAGGCGTGATTGACAGGTACAGGCGTGATTGACAGGTACAGGTGTGATTGACAGGTAGAGGCGTGATTGACAGGTACAGGTGTGATTGACAGGTAGAGGCGTGATTGACAGGTAGAGGCGTGATTGACAGGTACAGGCGTGATTGACAGGTACAGGCGTGATTGACAGGTACAGGCGTGATTGACCGGTAGAGGCGTGATTGACAGGTACAGGCGTGATTGACAGGTAGAGGCGTGATTGACAGGTAGAGGCGTGATTGACAGGTACAGGCGTGATTGACAGGTACAGGCGTGATTGACAGGTAGAGGCGTGATTGACAGGTAGAGGCGTGATTGACAGGTACAGGCGTGATTGACAGGTACAGGCGTGATTGACAGGTACAGGCGTGATTCACAGGTAGAGGCGTGATTGACCGGTAGAGGCGTGATTGACAGGTACAGGCGTGATTGACAGGTGCAGGCGTGATTGACAGGTACAGGCGTGATTGACAGGTACAGGCGTGATTGACAGGTACAGGCGTGATTGACAGGTACAGGCGTGATTCACAGGTAGAGGCGTGATTGACCGGTAGAGGCGTGATTGACAGGTACAGGTGTGATTGACAGGTAGAGGCGTGATTGACAGGTAGAGGCGTGATTGACATGTAGAGGCGTGATTGACATGTAGAGGCGTGATTGACAGGTAGAGGCGTGATTGACAGGTACAGGCGTGATTGACAGGTACAGGCGTGATTGACAGGTACAGGCGTGATTGACAGGTAGAGGCGTGATTGACAGGTAGAGGCGTGATTGACAGGTACAGGCGTGATTGACAGGTACAGGTGTGATTGACAGGTAGAGGCGTGATTGACAGGTACAGGTGTGATTGACAGGTAGAGGCGTGATTGACAGGTAGAGGCGTGATTGACAGGTAGAGGCGTGATTGACAGGTACAGGCGTGATTGACAGGTACAGGCGTGATTGACCGGTAGAGGCGTGATTGACAGGTACAGGCGTGATTGACAGGTAGAGGCGTGATTGACAGGTAGAGGCGTGATTGACAGGTAGAGGCGTGATTGACAGGTAGAGGCGTGATTGACAGGTACAGGCGTGATTGACAGGTAGAGGCGTGATTGACAGGTAGAGGCGTGATTGACAGGTACAGGCGTGATTGACAGGTACAGGCGTGATTGACAGGTACAGGCGTGATTGACAGGTACAGGCGTGATTCACAGGTAGAGGCGTGATTGACCGGTAGAGGCGTGATTGACAGGTACAGGCGTGATTGACAGGTGCAGGCGTGATTGACATGTAGAGGCGTGATTGACAGGTAGAGGCGTGATTGACAGGTAGAGGCGTGATTGACAGGTAGAGGCGTGATTGACAGGTAGAGGCGTGATTGACAGGTACAGGCGTGATTGACAGGTACAGGCGTGATTGACATGTAGAGGCGTGATTGACAGGTACAGGCGTGATTGACAGGTACAGGCGTGATTGACAGGTAGAGGCGTGATTGACAGGTACAGGTGTGATTGACAGGTAGAGGCGTGATTGACAGGTAGAGGCGTGATTGACAGGTAGAGGCGTGATTGACAGGTAGAGGCGTGATTGACAGGTACAGGCGTGATTGACAGGTAGAGGCGTGATTGACAGGTAGAGGCGTGATTGACAGGTAGAGGCGTGATTGACAGGTAGAGGCGTGATTGACAGGCGTGATTGACAGGTAGAGGCGTGATTGACAGGTAGAGGCGTGATTGACCGGTAGAGGCGTGATTGACCGGTAGAGGCGTGATTGACCGGTAGAGGCGTGATTGACAGGTACAGGCGTGATTGACAGGTACAGGCGTGATTGACAGGTACAGGCGTGATTGACAGGTAGAGGCGTGATTGACAGGTAGAGGCGTGATTGACAGGTACAGGCGTGATTGACAGGTACAGGCGTGATTGACAGGTACAGGTGTGATTGACAGGTAGAGGCGTGATTGACAGGTAGAGGCGTGATTGACATGTAGAGGCGTGATTGACAGGTACAGGCGTGATTGACAGGTACAGGCGTGATTGACAGGTACAGGCGTGATTGACAGGTAGAGGCGTGATTGACAGGTAGAGGCGTGATTGACAGGTACAGGCGTGATTGACAGGTAGAGGCGTGATTGACAGGTAGAGGCGTGATTGACAGGTACAGGCGTGATTGACAGGTACAGGCGTGATTGACAGGTACAGGCGTGATTGACAGGTACAGGCGTGATTGACAGGTAGAGGCGTGATTGACAGGTAGAGGCGTGATTGACAGGTAGAGGCGTGATTGACAGGTACAGGCGTGATTGACAGGTACAGGCGTGATTGACAGGTACAGGCGTGATTGACAGGTACAGGCGTGATTGACAGGTACAGGCGTGATTGACAGGTACAGGCGTGATTGACAGGTAGAGGCGTGATTGACAGGTAGAGGCGTGATTGACATGTACAGGCGTGATTGACAGGTACAGGCGTGATTGACAGGTACAGGCGTGATTGACAGGTAGAGGCGTGATTGACAGGTACAGGCGTGATTGACAGGTACAGGCGTGATTCACAGGTAGAGGCGTGATTGACAGGTAGAGGCGTGATTGACAGGTAGAGGCGTGATTGACAGGTACAGGCGTGATTGACAGGTACAGGCGTGATTGACAGGTACAGGCGTGATTGACAGGTACAGGCGTGATTGACAGGTACAGGCGTGATTGACAGGTACAGGCGTGATTGACAGGTACAGGCGTGATTGACAGGTACAGGTGTGATTGACAGGTAGAGGCGTGATTGACAGGTAGAGGCGTGATTGACATGTAGAGGCGTGATTGACAGGTACAGGCGTGATTGACAGGTACAGGCGTGATTGACAGGTAGAGGCGTGATTGACAGGTACAGGCGTGATTGACAGGTAGAGGCGTGATTGACAGGTAGAGGCGTGATTGACAGGTACAGGCGTGATTGACAGGTACAGGCGTGATTGACAGGTACAGGCGTGATTGACAGGTACAGGCGTGATTGACAGGTACAGGCGTGATTGACAGGTAGAGGCGTGATTGACAGGTAGAGGCGTGATTGACAGGTAGAGGCGTGATTGACAGGTACAGGCGTGATTGACAGGTAGAGGCGTGATTGACAGGTAGAGGCGTGATTGACATGTAGAGGCGTGATTGACATGTAGAGGCGTGATTGACATGTAGAGGCGTGATTGACAGGTAGAGGCGTGATTGACAGGTAGAGGCGTGATTGACAGGTAGAGGCGTGATTGACAGGTAGAGGCGTGATTGACAGGTACAGGCGTGATTGACAGGTACAGGCGTGATTCACAGGTAGAGGCGTGATTGACAGGTAGAGGCGTGATTGACAGGTAGAGGCGTGATTGACAGGTACAGGCGTGATTGACAGGTACAGGTGTGATTGACAGGTACAGGCGTGATTGACAGGTACAGGCGTGATTGACAGGTACAGGCGTGATTCACAGGTAGAGGCGTGATTGACCGGTAGAGGCGTGATTGACAGGTACAGGTGTGATTGACAGGTAGAGGCGTGATTGACAGGTAGAGGCGTGATTGACATGTAGAGGCGTGATTGACATGTAGAGGCGTGATTGACAGGTAGAGGCGTGATTGACAGGTACAGGCGTGATTGACAGGTACAGGCGTGATTGACAGGTACAGGCGTGATTGACAGGTAGAGGCGTGATTGACAGGTAGAGGCGTGATTGACAGGTACAGGCGTGATTGACAGGTACAGGTGTGATTGACAGGTAGAGGCGTGATTGACAGGTACAGGTGTGATTGACAGGTAGAGGCGTGATTGACAGGTAGAGGCGTGATTGACAGGTAGAGGCGTGATTGACAGGTACAGGCGTGATTGACAGGTACAGGCGTGATTGACCGGTAGAGGCGTGATTGACAGGTACAGGCGTGATTGACAGGTAGAGGCGTGATTGACAGGTAGAGGCGTGATTGACAGGTAGAGGCGTGATTGACAGGTAGAGGCGTGATTGACAGGTACAGGCGTGATTGACAGGTAGAGGCGTGATTGACAGGTAGAGGCGTGATTGACAGGTACAGGCGTGATTGACAGGTACAGGCGTGATTGACAGGTACAGGCGTGATTGACAGGTACAGGCGTGATTCACAGGTAGAGGCGTGATTGACCGGTAGAGGCGTGATTGACAGGTACAGGCGTGATTGACAGGTGCAGGCGTGATTGACATGTAGAGGCGTGATTGACAGGTAGAGGCGTGATTGACAGGTAGAGGCGTGATTGACAGGTAGAGGCGTGATTGACAGGTAGAGGCGTGATTGACAGGTACAGGCGTGATTGACAGGTACAGGCGTGATTGACATGTAGAGGCGTGATTGACAGGTACAGGCGTGATTGACAGGTACAGGCGTGATTGACAGGTAGAGGCGTGATTGACAGGTACAGGTGTGATTGACAGGTAGAGGCGTGATTGACAGGTAGAGGCGTGATTGACAGGTAGAGGCGTGATTGACAGGTAGAGGCGTGATTGACAGGTACAGGCGTGATTGACAGGTAGAGGCGTGATTGACAGGTAGAGGCGTGATTGACAGGTAGAGGCGTGATTGACAGGTAGAGGCGTGATTGACAGGCGTGATTGACAGGTAGAGGCGTGATTGACAGGTAGAGGCGTGATTGACCGGTAGAGGCGTGATTGACCGGTAGAGGCGTGATTGACCGGTAGAGGCGTGATTGACAGGTACAGGCGTGATTGACAGGTACAGGCGTGATTGACAGGTACAGGCGTGATTGACAGGTAGAGGCGTGATTGACAGGTAGAGGCGTGATTGACAGGTACAGGCGTGATTGACAGGTACAGGCGTGATTGACAGGTACAGGTGTGATTGACAGGTAGAGGCGTGATTGACAGGTAGAGGCGTGATTGACATGTAGAGGCGTGATTGACAGGTACAGGCGTGATTGACAGGTACAGGCGTGATTGACAGGTACAGGCGTGATTGACAGGTAGAGGCGTGATTGACAGGTAGAGGCGTGATTGACAGGTACAGGCGTGATTGACAGGTAGAGGCGTGATTGACAGGTAGAGGCGTGATTGACAGGTACAGGCGTGATTGACAGGTACAGGCGTGATTGACAGGTACAGGCGTGATTGACAGGTAGAGGCGTGATTGACAGGTAGAGGCGTGATTGACAGGTAGAGGCGTGATTGACAGGTACAGGCGTGATTGACAGGTACAGGCGTGATTGACAGGTACAGGCGTGATTGACAGGTACAGGCGTGATTGACAGGTACAGGCGTGATTGACAGGTACAGGCGTGATTGACAGGTAGAGGCGTGATTGACAGGTAGAGGCGTGATTGACATGTACAGGCGTGATTGACAGGTACAGGCGTGATTGACAGGTACAGGCGTGATTGACAGGTAGAGGCGTGATTGACAGGTACAGGCGTGATTGACAGGTACAGGCGTGATTCACAGGTAGAGGCGTGATTGACAGGTAGAGGCGTGATTGACAGGTAGAGGCGTGATTGACAGGTACAGGCGTGATTGACAGGTACAGGCGTGATTGACAGGTACAGGCGTGATTGACAGGTACAGGCGTGATTGACAGGTACAGGCGTGATTGACAGGTACAGGCGTGATTGACAGGTAGAGGCGTGATTGACAGGTACAGGTGTGATTGACAGGTAGAGGCGTGATTGACAGGTAGAGGCGTGATTGACATGTAGAGGCGTGATTGACAGGTACAGGCGTGATTGACAGGTACAGGCGTGATTGACAGGTAGAGGCGTGATTGACAGGTACAGGCGTGATTGACAGGTAGAGGCGTGATTGACAGGTAGAGGCGTGATTGACAGGTACAGGCGTGATTGACAGGTACAGGCGTGATTGACAGGTACAGGCGTGATTGACAGGTACAGGCGTGATTGACAGGTACAGGCGTGATTGACAGGTAGAGGCGTGATTGACAGGTAGAGGCGTGATTGACAGGTAGAGGCGTGATTGACAGGTACAGGCGTGATTGACAGGTAGAGGCGTGATTGACAGGTAGAGGCGTGATTGACATGTAGAGGCGTGATTGACATGTAGAGGCGTGATTGACAGGTAGAGGCGTGATTGACAGGTAGAGGCGTGATTGACAGGTAGAGGCGTGATTGACAGGTACAGGCGTGATTGACAGGTAGAGGCGTGATTGACATGTAGAGGCGTGATTGACATGTAGAGGCGTGATTGACAGGTAGAGGCGTGATTGACAGGTAGAGGCGTGATTGACAGGTAGAGGCGTGATTGACAGGTACAGGCGTGATTGACAGGTAGAGGCGTGATTGACAGGTAGAGGCGTGATTGACAGGTAGAGGCGTGATTGACAGGTACAGGCGTGATTGACAGGTACAGGCGTGATTGACAGGTACAGGCGTGATTGACAGGTACAGGCGTGATTGACAGGTACAGGCGTGATTGACAGGTACAGGCGTGATTGACAGGTAGAGGCGTTATTGACAGGTACAGGTGTGATTGACAGGTACAGGTGTGATTGACAGGTACAGGCGTGATTGACAGGTAGAGGCGTGATTGACAGGTACAGGTGTGATTGACAGGTACAGGTGTGATTGACAGGTACAGGCGTGATTGACAGGTACAGGCGTGATTGACAGGTACAGGCGTGATTGACAGGTAGAGGCGTGATTGACAGGTAGAGGCGTGATTGACAGGTAGAGGCGTGATTGACAGGTACAGGCGTGATTGACAGGTAGAGGCGTGATTGACAGGTACAGGCGTGATTGACAGGTAGAGGCGTGATTGACAGGTACAGGCGTGATTGACAGGTACAGGCGTGATTGACAGGTACAGGCGTGATTCACAGGTAGAGGCGTGATTCACAGGTAGAGGCGTGATTGACAGGTAGAGGCGTGATTGACAGGTAGAGGCGTGATTGACAGGTACAGGCGTGATTGACAGGTACAGGCGTGATTGACAGGTACAGGCGTGATTGACAGGTACAGGCGTGATTGACAGGTACAGGCGTGATTGACAGGTAGAGGCGTGATTGACAGGTACAGGTGTGATTGACAGGTAGAGGCGTGATTGACAGGTAGAGGCGTGATTGACATGTAGAGGCGTGATTGACAGGTACAGGCGTGATTGACAGGTACAGGCGTGATTGACAGGTAGAGGCGTGATTGACAGGTACAGGCGTGATTGACAGGTAGAGGCGTGATTGACAGGTAGAGGCGTGATTGACAGGTACAGGCGTGATTGACAGGTAGAGGCGTGATTGACAGGTACAGGCGTGATTGACAGGTACAGGCGTGATTGACAGGTACAGGCGTGATTGACAGGTAGAGGCGTGATTGACAGGTAGAGGCGTGATTGACAGGTAGAGGCGTGATTGACAGGTACAGGCGTGATTGACAGGTAGAGGCGTGATTGACAGGTAGAGGCGTGATTGACATGTAGAGGCGTGATTGACATGTAGAGGCGTGATTGACATGTAGAGGCGTGATTGACAGGTAGAGGCGTGATTGACAGGTAGAGGCGTGATTGACAGGTAGAGGCGTGATTGACAGGTAGAGGCGTGATTGACAGGTAGAGGCGTGATTGACAGGTAGAGGCGTGATTGACAGGTAGAGGCGTGATTGACAGGTACAGGCGTGATTGACAGGTACAGGCGTGATTGACAGGTAGAGGCGTGATTGACAGGTACAGGCGTGATTGACAGGTACAGGCGTGATTGACAGGTACAGGCGTGATTGACAGGTACAGGCGTGATTGACAGGTAGAGGCGTTATTGACAGGTACAGGTGTGATTGACAGGTACAGGTGTGATTGACAGGTACAGGCGTGATTGACAGGTAGAGGCGTGATTGACAGGTACAGGTGTGATTGACAGGTACAGGTGTGATTGACAGGTACAGGCGTGATTGACAGGTACAGGCGTGATTGACAGGTACAGGCGTGATTGACAGGTAGAGGCGTGATTGACAGGTAGAGGCGTGATTGACAGGTAGAGGCGTGATTGACAGGTACAGGCGTGATTGACAGGTAGAGGCGTGATTGACAGGTACAGGCGTGATTGACAGGTAGAGGCGTGATTGACAGGTACAGGCGTGATTGACAGGTACAGGCGTGATTGACAGGTACAGGCGTGATTCACAGGTAGAGGCGTGATTCACAGGTAGAGGCGTGATTGACAGGTAGAGGCGTGATTGACAGGTAGAGGCGTGATTGACAGGTACAGGCGTGATTGACAGGTACAGGCGTGATTGACAGGTACAGGCGTGATTGACAGGTACAGGCGTGATTGACAGGTACAGGCGTGATTGACAGGTAGAGGCGTGATTGACAGGTACAGGTGTGATTGACAGGTAGAGGCGTGATTGACAGGTAGAGGCGTGATTGACATGTAGAGGCGTGATTGACAGGTACAGGCGTGATTGACAGGTACAGGCGTGATTGACAGGTAGAGGCGTGATTGACAGGTACAGGCGTGATTGACAGGTAGAGGCGTGATTGACAGGTAGAGGCGTGATTGACAGGTACAGGCGTGATTGACAGGTAGAGGCGTGATTGACAGGTACAGGCGTGATTGACAGGTACAGGCGTGATTGACAGGTACAGGCGTGATTGACAGGTAGAGGCGTGATTGACAGGTAGAGGCGTGATTGACAGGTAGAGGCGTGATTGACAGGTACAGGCGTGATTGACAGGTAGAGGCGTGATTGACAGGTAGAGGCGTGATTGACATGTAGAGGCGTGATTGACATGTAGAGGCGTGATTGACATGTAGAGGCGTGATTGACAGGTAGAGGCGTGATTGACAGGTACAGGCGTGATTGACAGGTAGAGGCGTGATTGACAGGTACAGGCGTGATTGACAGGTAGAGGCGTGATTGACAGGTAGAGGCGTGATTGACAGGTAGAGGCGTGATTGACAGGTAGAGGCGTGATTGACAGGTACAGGCGTGATTGACAGGTACAGGCGTGATTGACAGGTAGAGGCGTGATTGACAGGTACAGGCGTGATTGACAGGTACAGGCGTGATTGACAGGTACAGGCGTGATTGACAGGTACAGGCGTGATTGACAGGTAGAGGCGTTATTGACAGGTACAGGTGTGATTGACAGGTACAGGTGTGATTGACAGGTACAGGCGTGATTGACAGGTAGAGGCGTGATTGACAGGTAGAGGCGTGATTGACAGGTACAGGCGTGATTGACAGGTACAGGCGTGATTGACAGGTAGAGGTGTGATTGACAGGTACAGGCGTGATTGACAGGTACAGGCGTGATTGACAGGTACAGGCGTGATTGACAGGTAGAGGCGTGATTGACAGGTAGAGGCGTGATTGACAGGTAGAGGCGTGATTGACAGGTACAGGCGTGATTGACAGGTAGAGGCGTGATTGACAGGTACAGGCGTGATTGACAGGTACAGGCGTGATTGACAGGTAGAGGTGTGATTGACAGGTACAGGTGTGATTGACAGGTACAGGCGTGATTGACAGGTACAGGCGTGATTGACAGGTACAGGCGTGATTGACAGGTAGAGGCGTGATTGACAGGTAGAGGCGTGATTGACAGGTAGAGGCGTGATTGACAGGTACAGGCGTGATTGACAGGTAGAGGCGTGATTGACAGGTACAGGCGTGATTGACAGGTAGAGGCGTGATTGACAGGTACAGGCGTGATTGACAGGTACAGGCGTGATTGACAGGTACAGGCGTGATTGACAAGTACAGGCGTGATTGACAGGTACAGGCGTGATTGACAGGTACAGGCGTGATTGACAGGTAGAGGCGTGATTGACAGGTACAGGCGTGATTGACAGGTACAGGCGTGATTGACAGGTAGAGGCGTGATTGACAGGTACAGGCGTGATTGACAGGTACAGGCGTGATTGACAGGTAGAGGCGTGATTGACAGGTACAGGCGTGATTGACAGGTACAGGCGTGATTGACAGGTACAGGCGTGATTGACAGGTACAGGCGTGATTGACAGGTACAGGCGTGATTGAGAGGTACAGGCGTGATTGACAGGTACAGGCGTGATTGACAGGTAGAGGCGTGATTGACAGGTAGAGGCGTGATTGACAGGTACAGGCGTGATTGACAGGTACAGGCGTGATTGACAGGTACAGGCGTGATTGACAGGTAGAGGCGTGATTGACCGGTAGAGGCGTGATTGACCGGTAGAGGCGTGATTGACATGTAGAGGCGTGATTGACAGGTACAGGCGTGATTGACATGTAGAGGCGTGATTGACAGGTACAGGCGTGATTGACAGGTACAGGCGTGATTGACAGGTAGAGGCGTGATTGACAGGTACAGGCGTGATTGACAGGTAGAGGCGTGATTGACAGGTACAGGTGTGATTGACAGGTAGAGGCGTGATTGACAGGTAGAGGCGTGATTGACAGGTAGAGGCGTGATTGACAGGTACAGGCGTGATTGACAGGTACAGGCGTGATTGACAGGTAGAGGCGTGATTGACAGGTAGAGGCGTGATTGACAGGTACAGGTGTGATTGACAGGTACAGGTGTGATTGACAGGTAGAGGCGTGATTGACAGGTAGAGGCGTGATTGACAGGTACAGGCGTGATTGACAGGTAGAGGCGTGATTGACAGGTAGAGGCGTGATTGACCGGTACAGGTGTGATTGACAGGTACAGGTGTGATTGACAGGTACAGGTGTGATTGACAGGTAGAGGCGTGATTGACAGGTACAGGTGTGATTGACTGGTAGAGGCGTGATTGACTGGTAGAGGCGTGATTGACTGGTAGAGGCGTGATTGACAGGTACAGGCGTGATTGACAGGTACAGGCGTGATTGACAGGTAGAGGCGTGATTGACAGGTAGAGGCGTGATTGACAGGTAGAGGCGTGATTGACAGGTACAGGCGTGATTGACAGGTACAGGCGTGATTGACAGGTACAGGCGTGATTGACAGGTAGAGGCGTGATTGACAGGTAGAGGCGTGATTGACAGGTACAGGCGTGATTGACAGGTACAGGCGTGATTGACAGGTACAGGCGTGATTGACAGGTAGAGGCGTGATTGACAGGTACAGGCGTGATTGACAGGTACAGGCGTGATTGACAGGTAGAGGCGTGATTGACAGGTACAGGCGTGATTGACAGGTAGAGGCGTGATTGACAGGTACAGGCGTGATTGACAGGTAGAGGCGTGATTGACAGGTACAGGCGTGATTGACAGGTACAGGCGTGATTGACAGGTACAGGCGTGATTGACAAGTACAGGCGTGATTGACAGGTACAGGCGTGATTGACAGGTACAGGCGTGATTGACAGGTAGAGGCGTGATTGACAGGTACAGGCGTGATTGACAGGTACAGGCGTGATTGACAGGTAGAGGCGTGATTGACAGGTACAGGCGTGATTGACAGGTAGAGGCGTGATTGACAGGTAGAGGCGTGATTGACAGGTACAGGCGTGATTGACAGGTACAGGCGTGATTGAGAGGTACAGGCGTGATTGACAGGTACAGGCGTGATTGACAGGTAGAGGCGTGATTGACAGGTAGAGGCGTGATTGACAGGTAGAGGCGTGATTGACAGGTAGAGGCGTGATTGACAGGTACAGGCGTGATTGACAGGTACAGGCGTGATTGACAGGTAGAGGCGTGATTGACATGTAGACGCGTGATTGACAGGTACAGGCGTGATTGACAGGTACAGGCGTGATTGACAGGTAGAGGCGTGATTGACAGGTACAGGCGTGATTGATAGGTACAGGCGTGATTGACAGGTACAGGCGTGATTGAGAGGTACAGGCGTGATTGACAGGTAGAGGCGTGATTGAGAGGTACAGGCGTGATTGACAGGTAGAGGCGTGATTGACAGGTAGAGGCGTGATTGACAGGTAGAGGCGTGATTGACAGGTAGAAGCGTGATTGACAGGTACAGGCGTGATTGACAGGTACAGGCGTGATTGACAGGTAGAGGCGTGATTGACACGTAGAGGCGTGATTGACAGGTAGAAGCGTGATTGACAGGTAGAGGTGTGATTGCTTTGTCCTCAGATCCAGGACATCAGTGTGGAGACGGAGGACAACAAGGAGAAACGTTCAGCCAAAGACGCTCTGCTGCTCTGGTGTCAGATGAAGACGGCTGGGTGAGGATGATGATGATGATGATGATGATGATGATGACGATTGTAACTGACTACCATCTCCTCTTCTTCAGGTACCCCAACGTCAACATCCACAATTTTACAACCAGCTGGAGAGACGGCATGGCCTTTAACGCACTTATACACAAACACAGGTAAGGTTGGACTGGTGTGCCGGTTGGACTGGTGTGCTGGTTGGACTGGTGTGTTGGTTGGACTGGTGTGCCGGTTGGACTGGTGTGCCGGTTGGACTGGTGTGTTGGTTGGACTGGTGTGCCGGTTGGACTGGTGTGTTGGTTGGACTGGTGTGTTGGTTGGACTGGTGTGCCGGTTGGACTGGTGTTCCGGTTGGACTGGTGTGTTGGTTGGACTGGTGTGTTGGTTGGACTGGTGTGTTGGTTGGACTGGTGTGCCGGTTGGACTGGTGTTCCGGTTGGACTGGTGTGTTGGTTGGACTGGTGTGCCGGTTGGACTGGTGTGCCGGTTGGACTGGTGTGCCGGTTGGACTGGTGTGTTGGTTGGACTGGTGTGCCGGTTGGACTGGTGTGCCGGTTGGACTGGTGTGCCGGTTGGACTGGTGTGCCGGTTGGACTGGTGTGTTGGTTGGACTGGTGTGTTGGTTGGACTGGTGTGCCGGTTGGACTGGTGTGTTGGTTGGACTGGTGTGCCGGTTGGACTGGTGTGCCGGTTGGACTGGTGTGCCGGTTGGACTGGTGTGCCGGTTGGACTGGTGTGTTGGTTGGACTGGTGTGCCGGTTGGACTGGTGTGCCGGTTGGACTGGTGTGCCGGTTGGACTGGTGTGTTGGTTGGACTGGTGTGCCGGTTGGACTGGTGTGCCGGTTGGACTGGTGTGCCGGTTGGACTGGTGTGCCGGTTGGACTGGTGTGCCGGTTGGACTGGTGTGCCGGTTGGACTGGTGTGTTGGTTGGACTGGTGTGCCGGTTGGACTGGTGTGCCGGTTGGACTGGTGTGCCGGTTGGACTGGTGTGCCGGTTGGACTGGTGTGCCGGTTGGACTGGTGTGCCGGTTGGACTGGTGTGCCGGTTGGACTGGTGTGTTGGTTGGACTGGTGTGCCGGTTGGACTGGTGTGCCGGTTGGACTGGTGTGCCGGTTGGACTGGTGTGCCGGTTGGACTGGTGTGCCGGTTGGACTGGTGTGCCGGTTGGACTGGTGTGCCGGGTTTTTAAGTGTGTTGGTGATTGAAGCTGTGTGTTTTTCAGACCTGATCTGATTGACTTCGACAAACTGAAGAAGTCAAACGCTCACTACAACCTGCAGAATGCGTTCAACCTGGCAGAACAACACCTGGGTCTCACCAAGCTGCTGGACCCAGAAGGTACCGACACATTAAACATTCAGTACTATTAACCAGGTTAAAACTACCTGGTCAAACTGTTCTTCTCTACACTGATGACATGAATGTTTACGTATCTAAAGCTGCGTTTTCATGGCATTTTTTTGCAAAATAAAAGTGATATTTGTAAGTTTTGACAAACAACAGTTGTGATTTGCAGGTGTTTCCATTGAACAGTGTTTAGGGCATTAGCCTCAGTTATCGTACAATCTCGTTCCTCTCATGAGATTTTATGAGGACCGTGGCTTATGCGAGGTAGCCACGTAACGTTATTTTGGGGTTTTCTACTTGCTGCAGAGAATTTGCTTCGATTTGTCAAAGCTTTTCTCCCTCATTTTCTTTTCTAAAACTCTTTGTGGTTGTTTGTTCCACACTGTGCCATCTTTACTGGACATGAACTGGTCACATGACCAACCACGTCACGTCCGAGGACACGTAAATGCAAAAAGTGTTTCCATTACACTTTATATATCTGTATCAACACGTCTGAACAAACCACCTCATCAGAGCGTAAAAACTTTTTAGCGATATTTGAGACTTTTTCAAAATGTAAGTGTTTCCATTAGTGGTTTTTATTGCGATATTTAGTTTTTGCGCAGTTCTATGTGTATTGGAAACACAGTTTTTGTGTTTATTTGGATGTTTTTATTGCCTGTTATTGGACACGAGATGTTGTATGTTACAGATATCAGTGTGGACCATCCAGATGAAAAGTCCGTCATCACATACGTGGTAACGTATTACCACTACTTCTCCAAGATGAAAGCTCTGAAGGTGGAAGGCAAAAGGATTGGAAAGGTCAGTCCTGATCCGGTTCTGTTTTAGTCCCAGGGACTTTACTCATTGCTTATTTTCTTGTCCTTATGAGTACTTTACTTGTCCATAGAAGTAGGGCTGGGCGATATGACGACATATATCCTCTGGACGATTGAAAATGTCCATCGTTTCATATGAGGCTGTACCATTTACGCAACGATAAGCTGCTTCACTGCAGTATTTTACATCAAGATGCTTTACGGCAAACATGGAGGAAGACGGTAGCAGACGTGTTTCAGAGGATAATTCTCTAAAAGATGAGCAGCCAACCCAAACTGATGAGCTTGTTCCTGAAAGAGGGAAATTTCTGTCTGGATGCAGTTTGGATATAAAAGACCGGCGTGGAACCAACAACAGACTAGCTCACAGTCCCAACAACGGACTCCGACACAACTCACTCATTTCATCACCTGCAGGAATCACGATAAAGAATCCAGAATAAAGAATAGAGTCTATAAAAGCAGAGTCTAGTGGAGGAGAAAGCTCAGAATAAAGTCCAAACGCTGCAGCAGGTATTTACCTGTGGAACGTCATACGGCCATAGTTCCCCCAGATGGAAGGAGATCCCTGCTGCTGTTGCCTAGCAACACCTGATACATAACTGATGGCTGACACAACGTTACACAGTTTATATGGTTATGGATTGTTATGGGGTATAAGATGAGCGATGTCGGGATATGAGGTTTTGGTCGTTTCGCCTGGCCCTAGATAGAAGTACTTGACAAACTTCTAGTATGACTTCACTACAAATTTAATTGTTCCTACGACTACTTGACTCGTTCCGAGGATTATTTTATTTCTTCCTAGGACTACTTTACTTATTCCTATTATTACTTTACTAGTTTCTAGGAGTTATTTACTCATTCCTAAGATTACTTTATTTGTTCCTCGGGCTACCTTGCTTTTTCCTAGTATTACTTTACGTGACACTAGAAGTACTTTGTTCATTCCTCGGGTTACTTAAGATGAGATCCGTTGTGGGACCTTCAGAAGGCGGGAACCATGAGGAGTTCTTGGCATCTCTGTATTTCCTTTTAGGTGTTAGATAACGCCATTGAGACGGAGAAGATGATTGAGAAGTACGAATCACTTGCCTCGGACTTGCTTGAGTGGATCGAACAGACCATCATCATCCTCAACAACAGGAAGTTCGCAAACTCTCTGGTGGGAGTCCAGCAGCAGCTGCAGGCCTTCAACACCTACCGCACAGTAGAAAAACCACCAAAGTCAGGACCTTTACCTCCATCCATCCATCCTCTCCTCCCCAACAAGTGCCTCCACCTTCTGATCCAATCTGTGTCGTTCCTCAGGTTCACAGAGAAAGGAAACTTGGAAGTCCTCCTCTTCACCATCCAGAGTAAGATGAGGGCCAACAACCAGAAGGTTTACATGCCCCGTGAGGGGAAACTCATCTCAGACATCAACAAGGTCAGACCGGAAGGTGTTTCTTTAAGATGATTGACAGTAGAGGAAGATTCTGCTGATGCAGACTTCATTTCTGCAGGCCTGGGAACGTCTAGAGAAGGCGGAGCATGAGAGGGAGTTGGCCCTGAGGACGGAGCTGATTCGTCAGGAGAAGCTGGAACAGCTGGCCAGACGCTTTGACCGTAAGGCAGCCATGAGGGAGACGTGGCTCAGTGAGAACCAAAGGCTGGTATCGCAGGTGAGGAGATGAACATCCAGAAGGGACTCCCTGGATCTCACCTCTTCTCTCTTTTCATGAACCTACCACCTCCTCTGTCTCCAGGACAACTTTGGATTCGACCTTCAGGCCGTGGAGGCTGCCACCAAAAAGCATGAGGCCATTGAGACGGACATCGCTGCTTACGAGGAGCGTGTCCAAGCCGTGGTTGCCGTGGCGAAGGAGCTGGAGGTGGAGCACTACCACGACATCAAACGCATTGCAGCCCGGAAGGACAACGTGATCCGACTGTGGGAATACCTGCTGGAGCTGCTGAAGGCCCGCAGACAGAGGCTGGAGATGAACCTGGGTCTGCAGAGGGTCTTCCAGGAGATGCTCTACATCATGGACTGGATGGATGAGATGAAGGTATGTTAACGGGATTGCAGGCAGCCGGAGATATACACAGCACTAACTGCTCCTCAACCTCTTTGTCCAGATGTTGCTGCTGTCTCAGGATTATGGGAAGCATCTTCTGGGTGTGGAGGACTTGCTGCAGAAACACGCTCTGGTGGAGGCCGACATCGCCATCCAGGCAGACCGAGTGAAGGCCGTCACCACCAACGCCAGCAAGTACTCCGTTACCGATGGCGGTGAGCAGCTCCAGTCTCAGGAACAACAAGTTTTTTCAGAAACTGTGTCTTACGTGGGCTGACGTCCAGCGGTTCCAGCTGTTCCTCAGAACAATCCATGAACCTGTTGAACCCGTTAAAGAACCTCCTCTAAAAGTTTGTTCAACCATTTCTATCACACAAAACGTTGTTAGGACAACAGAGAATTAAGGGAGTAGGTAAACATAGTCCAGAAAAGCAGGGATTATGGACTCACCAGGACACAGACCAACCATGTCTCTACTGAAACTCAGTTTAATCCTGTCTAACCAGGATCCACTGAAGCGGAATTCTGCTTCATCATCATGAATTCTGGCTTAACTTTGCCGTCTGGCCTCCAGGACTTCAGTCCTCTAGAATGAAGCCACCTTTACATAAAAAACTCCATTTCCCAGAGTCCCTATCGACCAGTTTCCCTCCTGTCCGTTCCATTTACAGTCCGGGCAGCAAGCTGGGTGGGAGGCGTTATTTTACTGGGTTTAAACTGGGCGACCCGCTCAGATCTGACATGTTCATGACATGGATAACGACCTGCATGCTTGAGGTGAAAACGCTAGGCGCTCATCGAACAAGAGCACAAACACGAGATCAGAGGAAAACACAGGGGCGGACAGTTTCAAAGAGCACCTCTTGGACTTTTTCTGCAACGACCGACACTTTACATTCGTTCCTCCCGGAGCGACAAACGCTAATTTGTCAGATTAGTAAAGTGTTTTTTACTGAAATGCTGTGGAAAAACATTCCATTACCATTTCCCCCGGCCCGGCGTCCCGCCTGAGACTCGGCACAAGCGTATGTCCCAGCCTTATAGGAGCGAACCCAGTATTTCCTGCCCGGTCACATGATTCTAATTGGACAAAATCAGCTGTCATTCTGTATTCCTGACATTTCCTTCCTCGCCATCCTGCTGGAACACAAGATTAAAATGTTGATCTATCAGCTGGAGGAAGGTCGAGTTAGGAGGAGATTTATAGAATGGAATAATGTACTTCCATGTTTTCTTCCACTTTTTATCTACATCTGGATAAAATAACACCCCACCACAGAAGAAGAGCTGGAGATGAGTTAGCAGATGGTGGGATGGAGTTGTATGTCCCAGATCCCTTGTCCAAGGACCAGAACGTAACTGTCCCCTCTTTGTTTTCTACTTTCCTTTCTGTTTTCTACTTTTCCACCCTTTTTCTGTCCCTTCCAGTCAGGTCCCGCAGTACCATGTAAATTCTGCAAAACAAGCATTTATTCAAAACAAACAAATAAAATAAGAATCCAAATTATCACGAGGAGCAACTCAAAGCAAATTTGCTCAGAACAAGACGGCAGCCAGACCGTCATTCTGCGCCTTTAATGCAGGAAAAGACTAAAAAATACAAACGCTAGCGATCTCTTTAGCTTTAGGCTTATTTTCCTGTTTTCCATCCTCTTTTATATTAACGCAACAACATTATTCCAGAGATTTTGCCTGTCATCCCACACATCCAGGTTTTGGTTTACCGCAGTGTGGGTGAAGGCTGTAATCTGAGGTGACAATGCACTTTGTTTTGTAATCCACTTCTTGGAACGGGCCGAGTCCGCGTCTTTGATCAGAATCAGAATTTGTTTGGCACGTTCACATTTCCCCAAACGAAGCAGACTTTCCCAGCAAACAGTCTCAGATTCGGATCAAAGAGGCTGATGAGAATGTGTCCTAAACCTTGAATCCTTCGTATCGGTGTAAATAAAGCTTTCTGTTTCTTACGTTTTCGTGTTGGCCGTCCCCACTTCTTTATTCTAGTGGACTTTAGATCGTCCAGTAGAAGCTCACCAACCCATCTGTAATTCAGACTGTTTTGGCTAAATCCTTTCCTGTCCAGGCTACAAGCCCTGCGACCCCCAGGTCATCCAGGACCGGGTGGCCCACCTGGAGTTCTGCTACCAGGAGCTGACCCAGCTGGCCGCCGAGCGCCGTGCCCGTCTGGAGGAGTCTCGGCGCCTCTGGAAGTTCTTTTGGGAGATGGCAGAAGAGGAAGGCTGGATCCGGGAGAAGGAGCAGATCCTGTCCTCGCTGGAGATCGGGAAGGACCTGACAGGAGCAGTGCGCCTCCTCAGCCAGCAGCGTGCCCTGGAGGACGAGATGAGCGGCCGCGCTGGCCACCTGCAGCACACTATTGCCGAGGGCCAAGCCATGGTCCAGGCCAGTCACTTCGGATCCGCTAAGATCCAGGAGCGCATCGCCGATCTTCAGGCTCAATGGGAAGCACTTGTGCAGCTTGCAGCTATGAGGAAGAAGAGGCTGGAGGAAGCTCTGGCCTTGCACCAGTTCCAGGCCGATGCGGATGACGTGGATGCCTGGACTTTGGATGCGCTGCGCATCGTCTCAAGTGGAGACACAGGTCACGATGAGTTCTCTACCCAGGCGCTGGTCAGGAAACACAAGGATGCTGCGGCTGAGGTGGCTCGCTACCGCCCAGTCATTGACGCGCTCCACGAGCAGGCTGCCGCTCTTCCCAAGGAGGAATCAGAGGATGTGCGTGGACGGCTGGCCGGCATTGAGGAACGCTACAAGGAGGTGGCAGAGCTGACGAAGCTGAGGAAGCAGGCGCTGCAGGACACTCTGGCACTCTACAAGATGTTCAGCGAGGCCGCTGCCTGCGAAGTCTGGATCGATGAGAAGGAGCAGTGGCTGAACAGTATGGAGATCCCCGAAAAGCTGGAAGACCTGGAGGTGATACAGCACAGGTAGGCCCAGGATGTTCCATTCGCATATCTATCTGTCGGGCAGATCTGGACTGATGTGGACTTTGAACTCTTGCAGGTTTGAAAGTCTGGAACCAGAGATGAACAACCAGGCTTCCCGCGTTGCTGTGGTTAACCAGATCGCCCGACAGCTGGTCCACAGTGGCCACCCGAGCGAGAAGGACATCAAGACTCAGCAAGACAAACTCAACAACAGGTACGGACCGAAGGCAAACAGCCAGACCGGTAGAATAACATTAGTCTGATCTACCCTCCTCTATGCCTGCAGGTGGAGTCAGTTCCGAGGTCTGGTGGACCAGAAGAAGGAGTTCCTGAACTCAGCTCTGGGTGTCCAGAACTACCACCTCGACTGCAACGAGACCAAGTCCTGGATCAAAGAGAAGACCAAAGTCATCGAGTCCACCCAGGAGCTGGGCAATGACCTGACCGGAGTCATGGCTCTGCAGCGCAAACTGACCGGCATGGAGCGGGACCTGGCTGCCATTGCGGACAAGCTGGGCGACTTGCGAGGCGAAGCCCAGCAGCTGGCTGAGGAGCACCCCGACCAGGCCAAGGCCATCACCGGCCGACTGGCTGAGATCACCGCTGTCTGGGAGGAGATGAAGAACACTCTGAAGAACCGCGAGGAGTCACTAGGTGAAGCCAGGAAACTGCAGCAGTTCCTGCGCGAAGTGGACGACTTCCAGTCCTGGTTGTCCCGCACCCAGACGGCCATTGCTTCCGAAGACATGCCCAACACACTGGCCGAGGCCGAGAAGTTGATGGTCCAACACGAAGGTATCAAAAATGAGATTCAGAACTACGAAGAGGACTATCAGAAGATGCGGGACATGGGGGAGATGGTGACGCAGGGCCAGACAGACGCCCAGTACATGTTCCTACGTCAGCGGCTGCAGGCGCTCGACACCGGCTGGAACGAGCTGCACAAGATGTGGGAGAATCGGCAGAACCTGCTGTCCCAGTCTCACGCCTACCAGTTGTTCCTCCGGGACACCAAGCAGGCTGAGGCCTTCCTCAACAATCAGGTAAACCCAGAACTTCTGACATGAATCGGGTGTCTGTGCCTCTGATGTGGTCACAACCGAACCGAGTCTCTCCTCCCTATAGGAGTACGTCCTGGCCCACACTGAGATGCCCACCACCCTGGAGGCCGCCGAGGCCGCCATCAAGAAGCAGGAGGACTTCATGACCACCATGGATGCCAACGAGGACAAGATCAACGGTGTGGTAGAGGCGGGTCGGCGGCTAGCCAGCGACGGAAACATCAACAGAGACCGGATCCAGGAGAGAGTGGCGTCCATTGATGACAGGTAGGGCTAGTTCCTGTAAAGTCCAGCAGGACTTTATTTTGTCTCTGATCAAACGGTTCCTCCGTTCCAGACACAAGAAAAACCGGGAAGCGGCCGTGGAGCTACTAATGAGACTGAAGGACAACCGAGACCTGCAGAAGTTCCTGCAGGACTGTCAGGAGGTTCGTATCACCTTTACAGACTCACTTCCTGTGGAGGTGAAGGCGAGGCTGGGGGGGTGGCGTTTCTCCCAAGGGCTGAACTTGTTGGTCTCTGCAGCTTTCTCTGTGGATCAGCGAGAAGATGTTGACGGCGCAGGACATGAGCTATGATGAGGCCAGGAACCTGCACAGCAAGTGGCTGAAGCACCAGGCCTTCATGGCCGAGCTACAGTCCAACAAGGAGTGGTTGGACAAGATCCAGAAGGTACAGTGGCTTGCTTTCTGATTGGACCTGGATCTGAATCCTGACTGAGTTAGCCAGGATTTAGATCCAGATTCAAAGGTTTGCATCAAGTCTCAGACTAGTTAGTGAAATTGGAACTCTGTATGAGGGTTGCATGGTATACTGGTACCAGTATAGTACCGCTGTACTACCGCTCTGAAAACAGTACTATACCAACACCTGTTAAAGTCCTTTCAGAATAAAACAGTTCCACGATTACAGGAAGTTTCAAAATAATGGTATCAGTCCGCTCATGTTTTACAAGTCAAACTAAAAAGTATAAAGTCCTGTCAACAACCTTTACAGGAGCTGAAACTGGGTCTTAAACCTGCATGCTGGTAGCATACAGAACTGTTGGACTCGGTTCTGCCCAGAGAACCAGGACTAGTCGAATCTGGTTCGGTTACAGCTCCAGATCCAGTGGGAATGTCTTCCTCCATAGCAGGTTCTGATCCATAGTTCCTAGGGTGTTCTGCTCGATGGATCTGAAGCACAGGTCAGACAATCAGGCTAGGTCAGTTGCTATGGTTACTCGATCACTTATCACATGTAAGTCGCTTTGGATTCAAGCGTCTGCCAAATGACTGGAGAATATCGTCTCTCAGAACCAAGCGGGTCTGACCAGGGTGTTCTGATGAGCAGTTCTAGTTGTTCTTATCCTCCATGTTCCATCTCTCTCCCTGACGTTAGGACGGCATGCTGCTGGTGTCAGAGAAGCCAGAGACGGAGGCGGTGGTGAAGGAGAAGCTGTCGGACCTCCACGCCATGTGGGAGAAGCTGGAGTCCACCACGCAGACCAAAGCTCAGTGTCTGTTCGACGCCAACAAGGCGGAGCTTTTCACTCAGAGCTGCGCCGACCTGGACAAGTGGTTGGGCGGTCTGGAGGGTCAGATCCAGTCTGACGACTACGGCAAGGACCTGACATCCGTCAACATACTGCTCAAGAAGCAGCAGGTATAAAAACCAGGACTCAAGGTCTGGTTTCCATGGCAGCAGGGGTGGTTTTACGTCCAGTAGTAGCAGCAGTGATGAGTCTGATCCCTCCACTTGTCCAGATGTTGGAGAGCCAGGTGGAGGTGCGTCAGAGGGAGGTGGTGGAGCTCCAGAGCCAGGTGAAGGCCCTCGGTCAGGAGGTGAAGGACACAGATGAGGTGGATGGACGAAGACAGCTGGTGGAGAGGAAGTTCCAGGAGCTGCTGGAACCATTAAGACGCCGCAAGAACTTTCTGGTGGCGTCCAGAGAAGTTCACCAGTTCAACCGCGACGTGGAGGACGAGATAGTACGTAGAACTGAGCCTGACGGAGGTTTCTGTTGAAGTTTCTGGGTTCTGATGGAGGTTCTGGATTCTTTTCTGCAGCTCTGGGCTCAGGAGAGGATGCCTGTGGCCACGTCCACCGATCATGGAAACAACCTGCAAACGGTGCAGCTGCTCATCAAGAAGAACCAGGTGAGGTCTTTTTACTCCAGGTGAGTGGAGATGAGAGGATGGAGACTGACTTTGCTGCGTTGGTCCTCAGACGCTGCAGAAGGAGATTCAGGGCCATCAAACTCGCATCGACGACATTCGGGAGCGCAGCCAGAACCTCTTGCGGGATGAGTCGTCCAACGGCGATGTGATCCGGCAGCGCCTGGCAGAGCTGCAGCAGCTGTGGCGGCAGCTGATGGAGGAGGTGGAGCAGCGCCACGGCCGCCTGGAGGAGGCCCACAAGGCCCAGCAGTACTACTTCGACGCCGCCGAGGCCGAGGCCTGGATGAGTGAGCAGGAGCTCTACATGATGTCAGAGGAGAAGGCCAAGGTGGAGTCATGCTGCACGACCACCCGTGCGACCTGCATCAGATTCTCGCTAAACAGCGTTTCTGTGATTAGGATGAGCAGAGTGCCGTCACGATGCTGAAGAAGCACCAGATCATGGAGCAGGCAGTGGAGGACTATGCCGAGACCGTCCACCAGCTGTCCAAGACCAGCCGAGGACTGGTGGCGGACGGACACCCCGAAAGGTGAGACAGCTGTTGTCACCGGCAGAGACATCAATGGTGATGTCAGATCATTCACCTGTTGTATTAATCTGTGTGTGTCAGTGAGCGAATCAGCATGCGGCAATCTCAGGTGGACAAACTGTACGCCGGCCTGAAGGACCTATCAGAGGAGAGGCGGGGCAAACTGGATGAGCGGCTCCGCCTCTTCCAGCTCAACCGGGAGGTGGATGACCTGGAGCAGTGGATAGCCGAGCGGGAGGTGGTGGCCGGCTCACATGAGCTGGGGCAGGACTATGAACACGTCACGGTACGTCACACATGATGTCACAGGACATGATATGACATCACACAACATCACAGGACATTAAGTTATCTAATGATGCCTTCAGCCTACCTGGCGACCCTGGTTCAGCCTACCTGGCGACCCTGGTTCAGCCTACCTGGTTCAGCCTACCTGGCGACCCTGGTTCAGCCTACCTGGCGACCCTGGTTCAGCCTACCTGGTTCAGCCTACCTGGCGACCCTGGTTCAGCCTACCTGGCGACCCTGGTTCAGCCTACCTGGTTCAGCCTACCTGGTTCAGCCTACCTGGCGACCCTGGTTCAGCCTACCTGGCGACCCTGGTTCAGCCTACCTGGTTCAGCCTACCTGGCGACCCTGGTTCAGCCTACCTGGCGACCCTGGTTCAGCCTACCTGGTTCAGCCTACCTGGCGACCCTGGTTCAGCCTACCTGGTTCAGCCTACCTGGCGACCCTGGTTCAGCCTACCTGGTTCAGCCTACCTGGCGACCCTGGTTCAGCCTACCTGGCGACCCTGGTTCAGCCTACCTGGTTCAGCCTACCTGGCGACCCTGGTTCAGCCTACCTGGCGACCCTGGTTCAGCCTACCTGGCGACCCTGGTTCAGCCTACCTGGTTCAGCCTACCTAGCGACCCTGGTTCAGCCTACCTGGCGACCCTGGTTCAGCCTACCTGGTTCAGCCTACCTGGCGACCCTGGTTCAGCCTACCTGGTTCAGCCTACCTGGCGACCCTGGTTCAGCCTACCTGGCGACCCTGGTTCAGCCTACCTGGTTCAGCCTACCTGGCGACCCTGGTTCAGCCTACCTGGCGACCCTGGTTCAGCCTACCTGGTTCAGCCTACCTGGCGACCCTGGTTCAGCCTACCTGGCGACCCTGGTTCAGCCTACCTGGCGACCCTGGTTCAGCCTACCTGGTTCAGCCTACCTGGTTCAGCCTACCTAGCGACCCTGGTTCAGCCTACCTGGCGACCCTGGTTCAGCCTACCTGGCGACCCTGGTTCAGCCTACCTGGTTCAGCCTACCTGGTTCAGCCTACCTGGCGACCCTGGTTCAGCCTACCTGGCGACCCTGGTTCAGCCTACCTGGTTCAGCCTACCTGGCGACCCTGGTTCAGCCTACCTGGTTCAGCCTACCTGGTTCAGCCTACCTGGCGACCCTGGTTCAGCCTACCTGGCGACCCTGGTTCAGCCTACCTGGCGACCCTGGTTCAGCCTACCTGGTTCAGCCTACCTGGTTCAGCCTACCTGGCGACCCTGGTTCAGCCTACCTGGTTCAGCCTACCTGGTTCAGCCTACCTGGCGACCCTGGTTCAGCCTACCTGGTTCAGCCTACCTGGTTCAGCCTACCTGGTTCAGCCTACCTGGCGACCCTGGTTCAGCCTACCTGGCGACCCTGGTTCAGCCTACCTGGTTCAGCCTACCTGGTTCAGCCTACCTGGCGACCCTGGTTCAGCCTACCTGGCGACCCTGGTTCAGCCTACCTGGCGACCCTGGTTCAGCCTACCTGGCGGAATTTCCGTGAGAACTGCGAGGAGGACTCTGTCTGTGTTTGCACCCCCATTGTCCAGCAGTGTTTCCGCCTTCTTTATTATTCATTGACTTATTATCTGTCAGACTGAATTTACAGCGGCACAGCGGCGTAGTGGTTCACAGTCTGGCCGCTGGTTCGAGCCTGGTTTGCATAGCGGCGTCCTGTGTGGAGTTGCCGGTTCTGCCATGTCGGCGCGGGTTTGCTAACAGTCCCTCTGGGGGTTGAAGGTTGCCTTCGGCTTACGGCTGTGGTGGAAACTGGACTTCTGTCGCGGCCAGTAAAAAGAGATTCACTGATCTGGACCTATCTGATAAAATAATGGTTATAAAAACAGATACAGATTTATGTCAGAACCTGACCCAGAACCACGGTGACCCTGTTTCCAGATGCTGCAGGAGCGGTTCCGGGAGTTTGCGCGTGACACTAGGAACATTGGGGAGGAACGTGTGGATGGGGTGAACCGTCTGGCAGATGAGTTGATCAACACCGGCCATGGTGACGCTGCCACCGTGGCTGAGTGGAAGGATGGGCTCAACGAGGCCTGGGCCGACCTGCTGGAGCTCATTGACACCAGAACCCAGATCCTCGCCGCTTCCTTTGAGCTCCACAAGTTCTACCATGATGCCAAGGAGATCCTGGTCCGCATCGCCGATAAGCAGAAGATGTTGCCGGAGGACGTGGGCCGGGACCAAAACACGGTGGAGATGTTGCAGAGGATGCACACCACCTTCGAGCACGACATCCAGGCGCTGGGTACGCAGGTGAGTCGGAACGGGCCGGGTCAAACTGGTCGGCAGAACTTTGCAGCGTCTCTGAAATAATGTTTTGCTCACCTGCAGGTGAGGCAGCTGCAGGAGGACGCCGTGCGCCTGCAGTCGGCATACGCCGGAGACAAGGCAGATGACATACAGCGCCGCGAGGGCGAGGTCCTGGAGGCCTGGAGGATCCTCCTGGAGTCCTGCGACGGACGCCGTCTCCGCCTCCTCGACACCGGGGACAAGTTCCGCTTCTTCAACATGGTCCGAGACCTGATGCTGTGGATGGAGGATGTGATCCGGCTCATCGAGGCGCAGGAAAAACCCAGGTAGGCCTGGATGCCGTGGTCCGCCGTGGACCAGCAGCCTGGAGACGAGCTGATGTCCTGTTTTGTCTTCTCAGAGACGTTTCGTCTGTAGAGCTGCTGATGAACAACCACCAGGGCATCAAGGCCGAAATCGATGCCCGAAACGACAGCTTCACATCCTGCATCGAGCTCGGAAAGGCCCTGCTAGCCCGCAAGCACTACGCCGCTGAGGAGGTGGGGATTGGGGGGGATAAGGTGAGGGCCGGGTGGTGCAGGAGGGAAGGGGCGGGGCCGGGTGGGATGATAGATGAATATGTGGAGGACAGGTGATAGTTCTTCAGACCAACTTTTCTTTTTTCAGTTTTGTTTAATTTCTTCAGTTTGATTTTAAAAGTTTGTTTTCAATGCTTCCTGCACCACGCCTCACCACGCCTCACCAGGCCTCACCACGCCTCACCAGGCCTCACCAGGCCTCACCAGGCCTCACCAGGCCTCACCACGCCTCACCAGGCCTCACCACGCCTCACCAGGCCTCACCAGGCCTCACCAGGCCTCACCAGGCCTCACCAGGCCTCACCACGCCTCACCACGCCTCACCAGGCCTCACCAGGCCTCACCAGGCCTCACCAGGCCTCACCAGGCCTCACCACGCCTCACCAGGCCTCACCAGGCCTCACCACGCCTCACCACGCCTCACCAGGCCTCACCACGCCTCACCAGGCCTCACCAGGCCTCACCAGGCCTCACCACGCCTCACCAGGCCTCACCAGGCCTCACCACGCCTCACCACGCCTCACCAGGCCTCACCACGCCTCACCACGCCTCACCACGCCTCACCACGCCTCACCAGGCCTCACCACGCCTCACCACGCCTCACCACGCCTCACCACGCCTCACCAGGCCTCACCAGGCCTCACCAGGCCTCACCAGGCCTCACCACGCCTCACCACGCCTCACCACGCCTCACCACGCCTCACCAGGCCTCACCACGCCTCACCACGCCTCACCAGGCCTCACCAGGCCTCACCACGCCTCACCAGGCCTCACCAGGCCTCACCAGGCCTCACCAGGCCTCACCAGGCCTCACCAGGCCTCACCACGCCTCACCAGGCCTCACCAGGCCTCACCACGCCTCACCACGCCTCACCAGGCCTCACCACGCCTCACCACGCCTCACCAGGCCTCACCAGGCCTCACCACGCCTCACCAGGCCTCACCACGCCTCACCACGCCTCACCAGGCCTCACCACGCCTCACCACGCCTCACCAGGCCTCACCACGCCTCACCAGGCCTCACCAGGCCTCACCAGGCCTCACCACGCCTCACCAGGCCTCACCAGGCCTCACCACGCCTCACCACGCCTCACCAGGCCTCACCACGCCTCACCACGCCTCACCACGCCTCACCAGGCCTCACCAGGCCTCACCAGGCCTCACCAGGCCTCACCACGCCTCACCACGCCTCACCACGCCTCACCACGCCTCACCAGGCCTCACCAGGCCTCACCACGCCTCACCACGCCTCACCAGGCCTCACCAGGCCTCACCACGCCTCACCAGGCCTCACCAGGCCTCACCACGCCTCACCACGCCTCACCAGGCCTCACCAGGCCTCACCAGGCCTCACCAGGCCTCACCACGCCTCACCACGCCTCACCAGGCCTCACCAGGCCTCACCAGGCCTCACCACGCCTCACCACGCCTCACCACGCCTCACCACGCCTCACCACGCCTCACCACGCCTCACCAGGCCTCACCACGCCACACCACGCCTCACCACGCCTCACCAGGCCTCACCAGGCCTCACCAGGCCTCACCAGGCCTCACCACGCCTCACCAGGCCTCACCAGGCCTCACCACGCCTCACCACGCCACACCACGCCTCACCAGGCCTCACCACGCCTCACCAGGCCTCACCAGGCCTCACCACGCCTCACCACCCCTCACCACCCCTCACCAGGCCTCACCACGCCTCACCACGCCACACCACGCCTCACCACGCCTCACCACGCCTCACCACGCCTAGCCAGGCCTCACCACGCCTCACCACGCCTCACCACACCTCACCACGCCTCACCACGCCTCACCAGGCCTCACCAGGCCTCACCAGGCCTCACCACGCCTCACCAGGCCTCGCCACGCCTCACCAGGCCGCGCCAGGCCTCACCACGCCTCACCAGGCCTCGCCAGGCCTCACCACGCCTCACCAGGCCTCACCACGCCTCACCAGGCCTCACCACGCCTCACCAGGCCTCACCAGGCCTCACCAGGCCTCACCAGGCCTCACCACGCCTCACCAGGCCTCACCAGGCCTCACCAGGCCTCACCACGCCTCACCAGGCCTCACCAGGCCTCACCAGGCCTCACCAGGCCTCACCAGGCCTCACCACGCCTCACCAGGCCGCGCCAGGCCTCACCACGCCTCACCAGGCCTCACCACGCCTCACCACGCCACACCACGCCTCACCAGGCCTCACCACGCCTCACCACGCCTCACCAGGCCTCACCACGCCTCACCAGGCCTCACCAGGCCTCACCACGCCTCACCAGGCCTCACCAGGCCTCACCACGCCTCACCAGGCCGCGCCAGGCCGCGCCACGCCGCGCCACGCCTCACCAGGCCGCACCAGGCCGCACCACGCCTCACCACGCCACACCAGGCCGCACCACGCCACACCAGGCCGCACCACGCCTCACCAGGCCGCGCCACGCCGCGCCACGCCTCACCACGCCTCACCACGCCGCACCACGCCTCACCACGCCACACCAGGCCGCACCACGCCTCACCACGCCGCACCAGGCCGCGCCACGCCGCGCCACGCCTCACCAGGCCGCACCACGCCTCACCAGGCCGCACCAGGCCGCGCCACGCCGCGCCACGCCTCACCAGGCCGCACCACGCCTCACCAGGCCGCACCAGGCCGCGCCACGCCGCGCCACGCCTCACCAGGCCGCACCACGCCTCACCAGGCCGCACCAGGCCGCACCAGGCCGCACCAGGCCGCGCCACGCCGCGCCAGGCCTCACCAGGCCGCACCAGGCCGCGCCACGCCTCACCACGCCACACCAGGCCGCACCACGCCTCACCAGGCCGCACCAGGCCGCACCAGGCCGCGCCACGCCTCACCACGCCACACCAGGCCGCACCAGGCCGCGCCGCACCAGGCCGCGCCGCACCAGGCCGCGCCGCACCAGGCCGCGCCGCACCAGGCCGCACCACGCCTCACCACGCCTCACCAGGCCTCACCACGCCTCACCAGGCCTCACCAGGCCTCACCAGGCCTCACCACGCCTCACCAGGCCTCACCACGCCTCACCAGGCCTCACCACGCCTCACCACGCCTCACCACGCCTCACCACGCCTCACCACGCCTCACCACGCCTCACCAGGCCTCACCAGGCCTCACCAGGCCTCACCACGCCTCACCACGCCTCACCAGGCCTCACCACGCCTCACCAGGCCTCACCACGCCTCACCACGCCTCACCACGCCTCACCAGGCCTCACCACGCCTCACCAGGCCTCACCACGCCTCACCACGCCTCACCACGCCTCACCACGCCTCACCAGGCCTCACCAGGCCTCACCAGGCCTCACCACGCCTCACCAGGCCTCACCACGCCTCACCACGCCTCACCAGGCCTCACCACGCCTCACCACGCCTCACCAGGCCTCACCACGCCTCACCACGCCTCACCACGCCTCACCACGCCTCACCAGGCCTCACCAGGCCTCACCAGGCCGCACCACGCCTCACCAGGCCGCACCAGGCCGCACCAGGCCGCGCCACGCCGCGCCACGCCGCACCAGACCACGCCACACCAGGCCGCACCACGCCTCACCAGGCCGCACCAGGCCGCGCCACGCCTCACCACGCCACACCAGGCCGCACCAGGCCGCGCCGCACCAGGCCGCGCCGCACCAGGCCGCACCACGCCGCGCCGCACCAGGCCGCGCCGCACCAGGCCGCGCCGCACCAGGCCGCACCACGCCGCGCCGCGCCTCACCAGGCCGCGCCTCACCAGGCTGCACCAGGCCGCGCCACGCCTCACCACGCCACACCAGGCCGCACCACGCCTCACCAGGCCGCACCACGCCTCACCAGGCCGCACCAGGCCGCGCCACGCCTCACCACGCCACACCAGGCCGCACCACGCCTCACCAGGCCGCACCACGCCTCACCAGGCCGCACCAGGCCGCACCAGGCCGCACCACGCCGCGCCACGCCGCGCCACGCCTCACCACGCCACACCAGGCCGCACCACGCCTCACCAGGCCGCACCAGGCCGCACCAGGCCGCGCCACGCCTCACCACGCCACACCAGGCCGCACCAGGCCGCGCCGCACCAGGCCGCGCCGCACCAGGCCGCGCCGCACCAGGCCGCACCACGCCGCGCCGCACCAGGCCGCGCCGCACCAGGCCGCGCCGCACCAGGCCGCGCCTCACCAGGCCGCAGCACGCCTCACCACGCCTCACCAGGCCTCACCAGGCCTCACCAGGCCTCACCAGGCCTCACCACGCCTCACCAGGCCTCACCACGCCTCACCAGGCCTCACCAGGCCTCACCACGCCTCACCAGGCCTCACCAGGCCTCACCACGCCTCACCACGCCTCACCAGGCCGCGCCGCACCAGGCCGCGCCACGCCTCACCACGCCACACCCGGCCGCGCCACGCCTCACCACGCCTCACCACGCCTCACCACGCCTCACCACGCCTCACCACGCCTCACCACGCCTCACCAGGCCTCACCAGGCCTCACCAGGCCTCACCAGGCCTCACCACGCCTCACCAGGCCTCACCAGGCCTCACCAGGCCTCACCACGCCTCACCAGGCCTCACCACGCCTCACCAGGCCTCACCACGCCTCACCACGCCTCACCAGGCCTCACCACGCCTCACCAGGCCTCACCACGCCTCACCAGGCCTCACCACGCCTCACCACGCCTCACCACGCCTCACCACGCCTCACCAGGCCTCACCAGGCCTCACCACGCCTCACCAGGCCTCACCACGCCTCACCACGCCTCACCACGCCTCACCACGCCTCACCAGGCCTCACCACGCCTCACCACGCCTCACCACGCCTCACCAGGCCTCACCACGCCTCACCACGCCTCACCACGCCTCACCAGGCCTCACCACGCCTCACCACGCCACACCACGCCTCACCAGGCCTCACCAGGCCTCACCAGGCCTCACCACGCCTCACCAGGCCTCACCAGGCCTCACCACGCCTCACCACGCCTCACCACGCCACACCACGCCTCACCAGGCCTCACCAGGCCTCACCACGCCTCACCAGGCCTCACCAGGCCTCACCAGGCCTCACCAGGCCTCACCACGCCTCACCACCCCTCACCACCCCTCACCAGGCCTCACCAGGCCTCACCACGCCTCACCAGGCCTCACCACGCCTCACCAGGCCTCACCACACCTCACCACGCCTCACCAGGCCGCACCAGGCCGCGCCGCACCAGGCCGCGCCGCACCAGGCCGCGCCGCACCAGGCCGCACCACGCCGCGCCGCACCAGGCCGCGCCGCACCAGGCCGCACCACGCCGCGCCGCGCCTCACCAGGCCGCGCCGCACCAGGCCGCACCGCACCAGGCCGCGCCGCACCAGGCCGCACCAGGCCGCGCCGCACCAGGCCGCGCCTCACCAGGCCGCGCCACGCCTCACCACGCCACACCCGGCCGCGCCACGCCTCACCAGGCCGCGCCGCACCAGGCCGCGCCGCACCAGGCCGCACCACGCCGCGCCGCGCCTCACCAGGCCGCGCCGCACCAGGCCGCACCACGCCGCGCCGCACCGGGCCGCACCACGCCGCGCCTCACCAGGCCGCGCCGCGCCGCACCAGGCCGCGCCGCACCAGGCCGCACCAGGCCGCGCCGCACCAGGCCGCGCCACGCCTCACCAGGCCGCGCCGCACCACGCCGCGCCGCGCCTCACCAGGCCGCGCCGCACCAGGCCGCACCACGCCGCGCCGCACCAGGCCGCACCACGCCGCGCCTCACCAGGCCGCGCCGCACCAGGCCGCACCACGCCGCGCCGCACCAGGCCGCACCACGCCTCACCAGGCCGCGCCGCACCACGCCGCGCCGCACCAGGCCGCACCACGCCGCGCCTCACCAGGCCGCGCCGCACCAGGCCGCACCACGCCGCGCCGCACCAGGCCGCACCACGCCGCGCCTCACCACGCCGCGCCGCACCAGGCCGCACCACGCCGCACCACGCCTCACCAGGCCGCGCCACGCCTCACCATGCTTCTCGTGTTCATATAAAGCCCTTTGATTTGTCGTCTGCTTGAAATGTGATGTACGGATAAGTTTTCTTGGTGTTGATAAAGTTTTCTGTGCTTCAGATCAAAGAGAAGCTGCTGCAGCTGACGGACAAGAGGAAGGAGATGATTGATAAGTGGGAGGACCGCTGGGAATGGCTCCGCCTCAGTAAGACTCACTTCCTGTTTACTGTCTGCGTCTCTGGCGATGGCGTCTCACCGTCCTCTCTCCTCGTCCTCAGTCCTGGAGGTCCACCAGTTCTCCCGGGACGCGGGCGTGGCCGAGGCCTGGCTGCTGGGACAGGAGCCCTACCTGTCCAGCCGGGAGATGGGACAGAGCGTGGACGAAGTGGAGAAGCTCATCAAACGCCACGAGGCCTTCGAGAAGTCAGCCGCCACCTGGGAGGAGCGATTCTCCGCCCTGGAGAGGCTGACCACGGTGAGAGGAGGTGGACCCCGGCAGCATGAAGAGCGGCAGAGGTGTGTTCAGGTAACGCAGTAAAAACGATGGTTTCTCTGTCCTCCAGCTGGAGCTGCTGGAGGTGAGGAGGCAGCAGGTGGAAGACAGGAAGAGGAAGTCACCGTCACCGGAACCGGCTGTTGTTCAGCAGAGGTGAAGATCTGGATGCCTAGGTCAGCCAACCAATCAGAGAGCAGAGATTAACTCTGCGTTTGTGTTTGTCTGCAGCGCCGTCACGCAGAATGGACTTCCATCAGACCAGGACTCTCCTCCGGTCAGTGCTCTTCATCATCCTCCTTATTATTTTATTATTAATGTGACTGAGATCCTGTTTCATTATTATTCCTGGTTCCTGGTTATGAAAGTCTTTCAAACCAAATGTACATTGGACGTTGCAAAAATTCAGCTCTGCCATTGGTTTTGGGGGTTTCAGAGCTCTGCACCGGTTTGCAGTGTCCAGTTCATCACGTTCCCGTCCCCAGTGTCTTTCCTGCAAAATGTTTGGCATGCGGCTCCTCCGACACCATTGGCCTCACTTCAACCACTCAAGTATCAAACCGTTCAGCTCATTCAGGAGATATGTTCTATGACTTTTGGTCTTTCTAACATGTAAACTTTTCAAGTTATTCACATTTTTACCAAATGTTAAAATCCTCTCCAGTGATTGGACAAAACGGAAGTCAGCTCAGCGATTGGTCCATTTTGTGCACCGGTACACAGGTACACATACAAGGCACGGGTTCAAATGCAGCATTTAACATGTAGCTCTGTTGTTGTTTGTCGGCTGTTGCTTGTGTGACGGCGTGCAGTTCTGCAGGCTGCTTAATGTGAACTACTGGTCTCAGCTGCACACTTTAAGGAATTTCTTTGCAAATGTCAGTTAAATATGAAGGATTTGTTCCAACAATGCTTCCTGCAACATTTCAACACTTTGATAAATCTTAAACAACTTAAAAAAAAAGTTTTTCACATTGAACAATAAAGTCTTTCACATCTTTACTGGAGTTTAGTTCAACCTCACATGTTTTTGCAATCCTGCTAATTCCACCCTGCTGGACGTGGAAAAAAAGGCGTTCCCGTCCCAACTGGAAAACATTTGAACGCTTTTTCCATGTCACAACAAAGAGTACAAATGGCATAATGAGTATGTCAGTGTACTTCAATGCAGAAGTTCATGGGTTCAAATACCAATGTGGGTCAGCTAGACAAAATGTCAGTTGTGCATTTTTTTTCCCAATTTTTTATACTTACGCAATTTCATTTTAGTCATTCAACATAGTTCGATAAATGGGCATTCACATTTGCTATTATTCCAATAATAGCTGGTTCTAGTTATATTTTCCATTTTATTTGAATTATTCTATTTCATGACTTCTAGTCTGTTTTAAAATGTGTTAAATCATATATTTTCCTATTTGCATATTTATTTTTTCTTATTTTTATGATTTTAATCATTATGAAATATATAAACTTTTCTTTTCACATAACTTTTACTATTTTTTTTGCCTTTCTAAGTGAGTGCGTGCAGCATCCTGTTACCAACACTTTTTAACTTTTTCAGCTCTTGTTGTTAAGATGAAATTATACATAAAAATAAAATAAAATCTTCAGGTTTGCAGCTAATGTTACTCCAAACAGAGAGAGTTGCTTGCTAGGAAGCTATTCATTATATTCCGGCGTGTCAGAGAACGGTTGCATCTAAAAGTAGTAGAATCGTAGATGTTAGAAACCTTGTCGTCATGGGGAATCCTTGTCGTTATGGAGAATCCTTGTCGTTATGGGGAAGCGTTATCAAATCAAATCAAATCAAACTTTATTTCTTGAGCACTTTTCTCTTTCTACACACACACACACAAGGACATAGAGCAAAGAACCCACCCACATTCCCCGAAAAACATCATTCCCTGAATACTGTCTCTTTAACTGAATTCTGGTTAATAAAACAACTAAAAACATTCAGTAAGTGATAAAAATTCTGACTTGGTGCTGATGTGAGGAGACAATACCTCGGGATCCATCCACACCAGGAGCCAGTCCCCCGCATGCTCATAGGAGCCATTGCCACAGCAACCGCACAACTCCCAGGCAGCAACGGGGCCACCCCGCAGCCATAAAGCTGCAGTGCTGGACCCCGCGCCACCCAAACAGCAGCGGTCGCCATGACAACAGCCCCCAGACCAAACAGGCAGGGCCCCCAGCGTGTTGGATCCCCATAAGGAAAACACTGGAGTTAAAACCAGAAGATGAATAACCTTAAGAAGCAGTAAGAAATAAGAGCAACAATAAAAGAAAATAAACATATATATATAGAAGGACTTCACAATAATGTATTAAAAATAAGAAATCTAATAAAACAATTTAAAAATTAATTAATTAATAAATGAAGTAAATTAAGATAAGTAAATAAAGTAAAATAAAATTCAGTTAAATGCTAAAATAAAAAGGTCTTGAGCCTCTTCTTAAAAACATCAACAGTCTCCGCGGCCCTGAGGCTCTCTGGCAGGCTGTTCCACAGTCCAGGACCATAACAATGGAAAGAGGTCTCACCGTATGTCTTAGTTCTGATTTTAGGAACAACTAAAAGGCCAGAACCAGAGGACCTCAGGGTCCGTGAAGGCTCATAATTAAAAAGAAGGTCGGATAAATAAGAAGGCCCAAGACCATTAAGACATTTATAAACAAGTAAAATAATCTTAAAATAAATCCTGAAGCGCACAGGAAGCCAATGCAGCGATTTTAAAACTGGTGTAACGTGTTCCCGCCCTCTGGTCCTCGTCAGAACTCGTGCCACTGAATTCTGTAGTAATTGTAGGCTGGAAAGAGACTTTTTAGGAAGACCAAAGAGCAGGGCGTTACAGTAATCTAATCTACTGGAAATAAAAGCATCAGCACCTCTGTGCTGGCAAGAGAGAGAAATGGGCGACTCTGGCAATATTTTTTAGATGATAAAAACCTGTTTTTGTTACATTTTTTATGTGTGGAATAAAATCCAGCTCAGAGTCAAGAAGAACACCCAAATTTCTCACACACTGGGAGGGATTAAAATGTAATTTTGATAAAAGGATCTCTCTCTTGCCTTCAGGACCGATAATTAAAACTTCAGTTTTGTCCTGGTTGAGCTGTAAAAAGTTTGCTGCCATCCATGACTTTATATCTGAAATACAGTTTAAAAGAACATTAAGTGGCTCTAAGTCATCAGGGGACACGGCGATGTAAAGCTTTGTATCATCGGCATAGCTGTGAAAATCAACGCCGTGTCTCCTGATGACGTCCCCAAGTGGTAACTTATACAGGTTAAAAAGTAAAGGGCCTAAAATTGATCTTTGGGGAACCCCACATTTTATTTCATAGGTTCGTGAGGAGCATGTATCCATACTTACAAAAAATTGTCGATCCGAGAGGTAGGAATGAAACCACTTAAGAGCAGTTCCTGAGAGGCCCACCAGACTTCTGAGCCTGTTTAATAAAATCTGATGATCTACTGTATCGAATGCGGCACTCAGATCCAGTAGAACAAGAACAGAAAGTTTCTGTGAGTCCAGGCTAGATCTAAGGTCACTAACAATCTTTAAGAGGGCCGTCTCCGTACTGTGGTTAGTCCTAAAACCAGATTGATATTTTTCTAAAATGTTGTGTTTATTCAAAAACTTGTGTAATTGAGTAAAAACAACTTCTAAGCCACTCTTCTTCAGAAGGGGCCTTACCACCGCCGTTTTAAAAGCAGAAGGGAAGACACCCATCTGAAGAGAGTAGTTTACTATGTCTAAAAGCTCACACTCAAAGAAACCATAAAAAGTTTTTAAAAGCGATGTGGGAATCGGGTCTAAAAGGCAGGTTGTTGGATTTAGCTGGGAGAAAACTCCACCAAGCATCTGTGCATCAACCAGAACAAAACTCTCCAGTGTTTCCTCAGATAAAAACGATGTTTCAGATCGATTAAAATCAACATTATGCTGAGATAAAAGATTGGATCTAATAGCATTGATCTTACTACTGAAGTGGTCTGCCAAGTCCTCACATGCAGCGTCTGATGGCTGCATGGAGGACTTGATGCTATCTGTTTTCATTAAAATATCAATGGTTTTAAAAAGAAATTTTTGATTATTTTGTTATCTGTGAGGAGGTTTGAAAAATAGTTTTCTTTCCAATTTGATTTTGTTATGATAAATTTTAAGTTGTTCCTTTAAAATATCCTGATGGATTGTTAGTTTTGTTTTCCTCCATTTCCTCTCTGCTCTCCCGCAGCTTCTCTTTAACTCTTTTATTATTTTATGGGGAATCCTTGTCGTCATGGGGAATCCTTGTTGTTATGGGGAATCCTTGTTGTTATGGGGAAACCTTGTCGTCATGGCGGAAACCTTGTCGTTATGGCAGAAACCTTGTCGTTATGGGAAATTCTTGTCGTTATGGGGAAACCTTGTCGTCATGGGGAATCCTTGTCGTTATGGGGAAACCTTGTCGTTATGGGGAAACCTTGTCGTTAAGGGGAAACCTTGTCGTTAAGGGGAAACCTTGTCGTTAAGGGGAAACCTTGTCGTTATGGGGAAACCTTGTTGTTATGGGGAATCCTTGTCATTATGGGGAAACCTTGTTGTCATGGGAAATCCTTGTCGTTATGGGGAAACCTTGTCGTTATGGGGAAACCTTGTCGTTATGGGGAAACCTTGTTGTTATGGGGAATCCTTGATGTTATGGGGAAACCTTGTCGTGATGGGGAATTCTTGTCGTTATGGGGAAACCTTGTCGTTATGGGGAATCCTTGTCGTCATGGGGAATCCTTGTCGTCATGGGGAATCCTTGTTGTCATGGGGAAACCTTGTCGTTATGGGAAATTCTTGTCGTTATGGGGAAACCTTGTCGTCATGGGGAATCCTTGTCGTTATGGGGAAACCTTGTCGTTATGGGGAAACCTTGTCGTCATGGGGAATCCTTGTCGTTATGGGGAAACCTTGTCGTTAAGGGGAAACCTTGTCGTTAAGGGGAAACCTTGTCGTTAAGGGGAAACCTTGTCGTTATGGGGAAACCTTGTCGTTATGGGGAAACCTTGTCGTTATGGGAAATCCTTGATGTTATGGGAAACCTTGTCGTTATGGGGAAACCTTGTCGTTAAGGGGAAACCTTGTCGTTATGGGGAAACCTTGTCGTTAAGTGGAAACCTTGTCGTTATGGGGAAACCTTGTCGTTAAGGGGAAACCTTGTCATTATGGGAAATTCTTGTCGTTATGGGGAAACCTTGTCGTTAAGTGGAAACCTTGTCGTTAAGTGGAAACCTTGTCGTTATGGGGAAACCTTGTCGTTATGGGGAAACCTTGTCGTTATGGGAAATCCTTGATGTTATGGGGAAACCTTGTCATTATGGGAAATCCTTGATGTTATGGGGAAACCTTGTCGTTATGGGGAAACCTTGTCGTTATGGGTAAACCTTGTCGTCATGGGGAATCCTTGTCGTTATGGGAAATCCTTGATGTTATGGGGAATTCTTGTCGTTATGGGGAAACCTTGTCGTTATGGGTAAACCTTGTCGTTATGGGGAATCCTTGTCGTTATGGGTAAACCTTGTCGTTATGGGGAATCCTTGTCGTTATGGGGAAACCTTGTCGTTATGGGAAATTCTTGTTATCATGGGGAAACCTTGTTATTATGGGGAAACCTTGTCGTTATGGGAAAGTCTTGTCGTTATGGGAAATCCTTGATGTTATGGGAAACCTTGTCGTTATGGGGAAACCTTGTCGTTAAGGGGAAACCTTGTCGTTATGGGGAAACCTTGTCGTTAAGTGGAAACCTTGTCGTTATGGGGAAACCTTGTCGTTATGGGGAAACCTTGTCGTTAAGTGGAAACCTTGTCGTTAAGTGGAAACCTTGTCGTTATGGGGAAACCTTGTCGTTATGGGGAAACCTTGATGTTATGGGGAAACCTTGTCATTATGGGAAATCCTTGATGTTATGGGGAAACCTTGTCGTTATGGGGAAACCTTGTCGTTATGGGTAAACCTTGTCGTCATGGGGAATCCTTGTCGTTATGGGAAATCCTTGATGTTATGGGGAATTCTTGTCGTTATGGGGAAACCTTGTCGTTATGGGTAAACCTTGTCGTTATGGGGAATCCTTGTCGTTATGGGTAAACCTTGTCGTTATGGGGAATCCTTGTCGTTATGGGGAATCCTTGTCGTTATGGGAAATTCTTGTCATTATGGGGAAACCTTGTCGTTATGGGAAAGTCTTGTCGTTATGGGAAAGTCTTGTCGTTATGGGAAATCCTTGATGTTATGGGAAACCTTGTCGTTATGGGGAAACCTTGTCGTTAAGGGGAAACCTTGTCGTTATGGGGAAACCTTGTCGTTAAGTGGAAACCTTGTCGTTATGGGGAAACCTTGTCGTTATGGGGAAACCTTATCGTTATGGGGAAACCTTGTCGTTAAGTGGAAACCTTGTCGTTAAGTGGAAACCTTGTCGTTAAGTGGAAACCTTGTCGTTATGGGGAAACCTTGTCGTTATGGGGAAACCTTGTCGTTATGGGAAATCCTTGTCGTTATGGGAAATCCTTGTCATTATGGGAAATCCTTGATGTTATGGGGAAACCTTGTCGTTATGGGGAAACCTTGTCGTTATGGGTAAACCTTGTCGTCATGGGGAATCCTTGTCGTTATGGGAAATCCTTGATGTTATGGGGAATTCTTGTCGTTATGGGGAAACCTTGTCGTTATGGGTAAACCTTGTCGTTATGGGGAATCCTTGTCGTTATGGGTAAACCTTGTCGTTATGGGGAATCCTTGTCGTTATGGGGAAACCTTGTCGTTATGGGAAATTCTTGTCATCATGGGGAAACCTTGTTATTATGGGGAAACCTTGTCGTTATGGGAAAGTCTTGTCGTTATGGGGAAACCTTGTCGTTATGGGAAATTCTTGTCGTTATGGGGAAACCTTGTCATTATGGGGAAACCTTGTCATTATGGGAAATTCTTGTCGTTATGGGGAAACCTTGTCGTTATGGGAAATCCTTGATGTTATGGGGAAACCTTGTCGTTATGGGAAATCCTTGATGTTATGGGGAAACCTTGTCGTTATGGGAAATCCTTGATGTTATGGGGAAACCTTGTCGTTATGGGAAATCCTTGATGTTATGGGAAATTCTTGTCGTTATGGGTAAACCTTGTCATTATGGGGAAACCTTGTCATTATGGGGAAACCTTGTCATTATGGGAAATTCTTGTCGTTATGGGAAATCCTTGATGTTATGGGAAATTCTTGTCGCTATGGGTAAACCTTGTCGTTATGGGGAAACCTTGTCATTATGGGGAAACCTTGTCATTATGGGGAAACCTTGTCGTTATGGGAAATTCTTGTCGTTATGGGGAATCCTTGTCGTTATGGGGAAACCTTGTCGTCATGGGGAATCCTTGTCGTTATGGGAAATCCTTGATGTTATGGGGAAACCTTGTCGTTATGGGGAAACCTTGTCGTTATGGGGAAACCTTGTCGTCATGGGGAAACCTCGTCGTTAAGGGGAAACCTTGTCGTTAAGGGGAAACCTTGTCGTTATGGGGAAACCTTGTCGTTATGGGAAATCCTTGATGTTATGGGGAAACCTTGTCGTTATGGGGAAACCTTGTCGTTATGGGAAATTCTTGTCGTTATGGGGAAACCTTGTCGTTATGGGAAATTCTTGTCGTTATGGGGAAACCTTGTCGTTATGGGAAATTCTTGTCGTGATGGGGAAACCTTGTCGTTATGGGAAATTCTTGTAGTTATGGGGAAACCTTTTCGTTATGGGGAAACCTTGTCGTTATGGGAAATTCTTGTCGTTATGGGGAAACCTTTTCGTTATGGGGAAACCTTGTCGTTATGGGGAAACCTTGTCGTTATGGGGAAACCTTGTCGTGATGGGGAAACCTTGTCGTGATGGGAAATTCTTGTCATTATGGGGAAACTTTGTATTATGGGAAATCCTTGATGTTATGGGGAAACCTTGTCGTTATGGGGAAACCTTGTCGTTATGGGGAAACCTTGTCGTTATGGGGAAACCTTGTCGTTATGGGGAAACCTTGTCGTGATGGGGAAACCTTGTCGTGATGGGGAAACCTTGTCGTTATGGGGAATCCTTGTCGTTATGGGGAAACCTTGTCGTTATGGGGAAACCTTGTCGTTATGGGGAAACCTTGTCGTTATGGGGAATCCTTGATGTTATGGGGAAACCTTGTCGTGATGGGGAATCCTTGTCGTCATGGGTAATCCTTGTCGTCATGGGGAATCCTTGTTGTCATGGGGAAACCTTGTCGTTATGGGAAATTCTTGTCGTTATGGGGAAACCTTGTCGTCATGGGGAATCCTTGTCGTTATGGGGAAACCTTGTCGTTATGGGGAAACCTTGTCGTCATGGGGAATCCTTGTCGTTATGGGGAAACCTTGTCGTTATGGGGAAACCTTGTCGTTAAGGGGAAACCTTGTCGTTAAGGGGAAACCTTGTCGTTAAGGGGAAACCTTGTCGTTAAGGGGAAACCTTGTCGTTATGGGGAAACCTTGTCGTTATGGGGAAACCTTGTCGTTATGGGAAATCCTTGATGTTATGGGAAACCTTGTCGTTATGGGGAAACCTTGTCGTTAAGGGGAAACCTTGTCGTTATGGGGAAACCTTGTCGTTATGGGAAATCCTTGATGTTATGGGGAAACCTTGTCATTATGGGGAAACCTTGTCGTTATGGGAAATCCTTGATGTTATGGGGAAACCTTGTCATTATGGGAAATCCTTGATGTTATGGGGAAACCTTGTCGTTATGGGTAAACCTTGTCGTTATGGGTAAACCTTGTCGTCATGGGGAATCCTTGTCGTCATGGGGAATCCTTGATGTTATGGGGAATTCTTGTCGTTATGGGGAAACCTTGTCGTTATGGGTAAACCTTGTCGTTATGGGTAAACCTTGTCGTTATGGGTAAACCTTGTCGTTATGGGTAAACCTTGTCGTTATGGGGAATCCTTGTCGTCATGGGGAATCCTTGTCGTCATGGGGAATCCTTGTTGTCATGGGGAAACCTTGTCGTTATGGGAAATTCTTGTCGTTATGGGGAAACCTTGTCGTCATGGGGAATCCTTGTCGTTATGGGGAAACCTTGTCGTTATGGGGAAACCTTGTCGTCATGGGGAATCCTTGTCGTTATGGGGAAACCTTGTCGTTAAGGGGAAACCTTGTCGTTAAGGGGAAACCTTGTCGTTAAGGGGAAACCTTGTCGTTAAGGGGAAACCTTGTCGTTATGGGGAAACCTTGTCGTTATGGGAAATCCTTGATGTTATGGGAAACCTTGTCGTTATGGGGAAACCTTGTCGTTAAGGGGAAACCTTGTCGTTATGGGGAAACCTTGTCGTTAAGTGGAAACCTTGTCGTTATGGGGAAACCTTGTCGTTAAGGGGAAACCTTGTCATTATGGGAAATTCTTGTCGTTATGGGGAAACCTTGTCGTTAAGTGGAAACCTTGTCGTTAAGTGGAAACCTTGTCGTTAAGTGGAAACCTTGTCGTTAAGTGGAAACCTTGTCGTTATGGGGAAACCTTGTCGTTATGGGGAAACCTTGTCGTTATGGGAAATCCTTGATGTTATGGGGAAACCTTGTCATTATGGGAAATCCTTGATGTTATGGGGAAACCTTGTCGTTATGGGGAAACCTTGTCGTTATGGGTAAACCTTGTCGTCATGGGGAATCCTTGTCGTTATGGGAAATCCTTGATGTTATGGGGAATTCTTGTCGTTATGGGGAAACCTTGTCGTTATGGGTAAACCTTGTCGTTATGGGGAATCCTTGTCGTTATGGGTAAACCTTGTCGTTATGGGGAATCCTTGTCGTTATGGGGAAACCTTGTCGTTATGGGAAATTCTTGTTATCATGGGGAAACCTTGTTATTATGGGGAAACCTTGTCGTTATGGGAAAGTCTTGTCGTTATGGGAAATCCTTGATGTTATGGGAAACCTTGTCGTTATGGGGAAACCTTGTCGTTAAGGGGAAACCTTGTCGTTATGGGGAAACCTTGTCGTTAAGTGGAAACCTTGTCGTTATGGGGAAACCTTGTCGTTATGGGGAAACCTTGTCGTTAAGTGGAAACCTTGTCGTTAAGTGGAAACCTTGTCGTTATGGGGAAACCTTGTCGTTATGGGGAAACCTTGATGTTATGGGGAAACCTTGTCATTATGGGAAATCCTTGATGTTATGGGGAAACCTTGTCGTTATGGGGAAACCTTGTCGTTATGGGTAAACCTTGTCGTCATGGGGAATCCTTGTCGTCATGGGAAATCCTTGATGTTATGGGGAATTCTTGTCGTTATGGGGAAACCTTGTCGTTATGGGTAAACCTTGTCGTTATGGGGAATCCTTGTCGTTATGGGTAAACCTTGTCGTTATGGGGAATCCTTGTCGTTATGGGGAATCCTTGTCGTTATGGGAAATTCTTGTCATTATGGGGAAACCTTGTCGTTATGGGAAAGTCTTGTCGTTATGGGAAAGTCTTGTCGTTATGGGAAATCCTTGATGTTATGGGAAACCTTGTCGTTATGGGGAAACCTTGTCGTTAAGGGGAAACCTTGTCGTTATGGGGAAACCTTGTCGTTAAGTGGAAACCTTGTCGTTATGGGGAAACCTTGTCGTTATGGGGAAACCTTATCGTTATGGGGAAACCTTGTCGTTAAGTGGAAACCTTGTCGTTAAGTGGAAACCTTGTCGTTAAGTGGAAACCTTGTCGTTATGGGGAAACCTTGTCGTTATGGGGAAACCTTGTCGTTATGGGAAATCCTTGTCGTTATGGGAAATCCTTGTCATTATGGGAAATCCTTGATGTTATGGGGAAACCTTGTCGTTATGGGGAAACCTTGTCGTTATGGGTAAACCTTGTCGTCATGGGGAATCCTTGTCGTTATGGGAAATCCTTGATGTTATGGGGAATTCTTGTCGTTATGGGGAAACCTTGTCGTTATGGGTAAACCTTGTCGTTATGGGGAATCCTTGTCGTTATGGGTAAACCTTGTCGTTATGGGGAATCCTTGTCGTTATGGGGAAACCTTGTCGTTATGGGAAATTCTTGTCATCATGGGGAAACCTTGTTATTATGGGGAAACCTTGTCGTTATGGGAAAGTCTTGTCGTTATGGGGAAACCTTGTCGTTATGGGAAATTCTTGTCGTTATGGGGAAACCTTGTCATTATGGGGAAACCTTGTCATTATGGGAAATTCTTGTCGTTATGGGGAAACCTTGTCGTTATGGGAAATCCTTGATGTTATGGGGAAACCTTGTCGTTATGGGAAATCCTTGATGTTATGGGGAAACCTTGTCGTTATGGGAAATCCTTGATGTTATGGGGAAACCTTGTCGTTATGGGAAATCCTTGATGTTATGGGAAATTCTTGTCGTTATGGGTAAACCTTGTCATTATGGGGAAACCTTGTCATTATGGGGAAACCTTGTCATTATGGGAAATTCTTGTCGTTATGGGAAATCCTTGATGTTATGGGAAATTCTTGTCGCTATGGGTAAACCTTGTCGTTATGGGGAAACCTTGTCATTATGGGGAAACCTTGTCATTATGGGGAAACCTTGTCGTTATGGGAAATTCTTGTCGTTATGGGGAATCCTTGTCGTTATGGGGAAACCTTGTCGTCATGGGGAATCCTTGTCGTTATGGGAAATCCTTGATGTTATGGGGAAACCTTGTCGTTATGGGGAAACCTTGTCGTTATGGGGAAACCTTGTCGTCATGGGGAAACCTCGTCGTTAAGGGGAAACCTTGTCGTTAAGGGGAAACCTTGTCGTTATGGGGAAACCTTGTCGTTATGGGAAATCCTTGATGTTATGGGGAAACCTTGTCGTTATGGGGAAACCTTGTCGTTATGGGAAATTCTTGTCGTTATGGGGAAACCTTGTCGTTATGGGAAATTCTTGTCGTTATGGGGAAACCTTGTCGTTATGGGAAATTCTTGTCGTGATGGGGAAACCTTGTCGTTATGGGAAATTCTTGTAGTTATGGGGAAACCTTTTCGTTATGGGGAAACCTTGTCGTTATGGGAAATTCTTGTCGTTATGGGGAAACCTTTTCGTTATGGGGAAACCTTGTCGTTATGGGGAAACCTTGTCGTTATGGGGAAACCTTGTCGTGATGGGGAAACCTTGTCGTGATGGGAAATTCTTGTCATTATGGGGAAACTTTGTATTATGGGAAATCCTTGATGTTATGGGGAAACCTTGTCGTTATGGGGAAACCTTGTCGTTATGGGGAAACCTTGTCGTTATGGGGAAACCTTGTCGTTATGGGGAAACCTTGTCGTGATGGGGAAACCTTGTCGTTATGGGGAATCCTTGTCGTTATGGGGAAACCTTGTCGTTATGGGGAAACCTTGTCGTTATGGGGAAACCTTGTCGTTATGGGGAATCCTTGATGTTATGGGGAAACCTTGTCGTTATGGGGAATCCTTGTCGTCATGGGTAATCCTTGTCGTCATGGGGAATCCTTGTCGTCATGGGGAAACCTTGTCGTTATGGGAAATTCTTGTCGTTATGGGGAAACCTTGTCGTCATGGGGAATCCTTGTCGTTATGGGGAAACCTTGTCGTTATGGGGAAACCTTGTCGTCATGGGGAATCCTTGTCGTTATGGGGAAACCTTGTCGTTAAGGGGAAACCTTGTCGTTAAGGGGAAACCTTGTCGTTAAGGGGAAACCTTGTCGTTAAGGGGAAACCTTGTCGTTATGGGGAAACCTTGTCGTTATGGGGAAACCTTGTCGTTATGGGAAATCCTTGATGTTATGGGAAACCTTGTCGTTATGGGGAAACCTTGTCGTTAAGGGGAAACCTTGTCGTTATGGGGAAACCTTGTCGTTATGGGGAAACCTTGTCGTTAAGTGGAAACCTTGTCGTTATGGGGAAACCTTGTCGTTATGGGGAAACCTTATCGTTATGGGGAAACCTTGTCGTTAAGTGGAAACCTTGTCGTTAAGTGGAAACCTTGTCGTTATGGGGAAACCTTGTCGTTATGGGGAAACCTTGTCGTTATGGGAAATCCTTGATGTTATGGGGAAACCTTGTCATTATGGGGAAACCTTGTCGTTATGGGAAATCCTTGATGTTATGGGGAAACCTTGTCATTATGGGAAATCCTTGATGTTATGGGGAAACCTTGTCGTTATGGGGAAACCTTGTCGTTATGGGTAAACCTTGTCGTCATGGGGAATCCTTGTCGTCATGGGAAATCCTTGATGTTATGGGGAATTCTTGTCGTTATGGGGAAACCTTGTCGTTATGGGTAAACCTTGTCGTTATGGGGAATCCTTGTCGTTATGGGTAAACCTTGTCGTTATGGGGAATCCTTGTCGTTATGGGGAAACCTTGTCATTATGGGAAATTCTTGTCATCATGGGGAAACCTTGTTATTACGGGGAAACCTTGTCGTTATGGGAAAGTCTTGTCGTTATGGGGAAACCTTGTCGTTATGGGAAATTCTTGTCGTTATGGGGAAACCTTGTCATTATGGGGAAACCTTGTCATTATGGGAAATTCTTGTCATCATGGGGAAACCTTGTTATTACGGGGAAACCTTGTCATTATGGGAAATTCTTGTCGTTATGGGGAAACCTTGTCGTTATGGGAAATCCTTGATGTTATGGGGAAACCTTGTCGTTATGGGAAATCCTTGATGTTATGGGGAAACCTTGTCGTTATGGGAAATCCTTGATGTTATGGGAAATTCTTGTCGTTATGGGTAAACCTTGTCATTATGGGGAAACCTTGTCATTATGGGGAAACCTTGTCATTATGGGAAATTCTTGTCGTTATGGGAAATCCTTGATGTTATGGGAAATTCTTGTCGCTATGGGGAAACCTTGTCGCTATGGGGAAACCTTGTCGTTATGGGGAAACCTTGTCGTTATGGGGAAACCTTGTCGTTATGGGGAAACCTTGTCATTATGGGGAAACCTTGTCATTATGGGGAAACCTTGTCATTATGGGAAATTCTTGTCGTTATGGGGAAACCTTTTCGTTATGGGGAAACCTTTTCGTTATGGGGAAACCTTGTCGTTATGGGGAAACCTTGTCGTGATGGGAAATTCTTGTCATTATGGGGAAACTTTGTATTATGGGAAATCCTTGATGTTATGGGGAAACCTTGTCGTTATGGGGAAACCTTGTCGTTATGGGGAAACCTTGTCGTTATGGGGAAACCTTGTCGTTATGGGGAAACCTTGTCGTTATGGGGAAACCTTGTCGTGATGGGGAAACCTTGTCGTGATGGGGAAACCTTGTCGTTATGGGGAATCCTTGTCGTCATGGGGAAACCTTGTCGTTATGGGGAAACCTTGTCGTTATGGGGAAACCTTGTCGTTATGGGAAATTCTTGTCGTTATGGGGAAACCTTGTCGTGATGGGGAAACCTTGTCGTTATGGGGAATCCTTGTCGTCATGGGGAAACCTTGTCGTTATGGGGAAACCTTGTCGTTATGGGGAAACCTTGTCGTTATGGGGAAACCTTGTCGTTATGGGAAATTCTTGTCGTTATGGGGAAACCTTGCCGTGATGGGGAAACCTTGTCATTATTGGGAAACCTTTTCGTTATGGGGAAACCTTTTCGTTTTGGGAAATTCTTGTCGTTATGGGGAAACCTTGTCGTTATGGGGAAACCTTGTCATTATGGGGAAACCTTTTCGTTATGGGGAAACCTTTTCGTTATGGGAAATTCTCGTCGTTATGGGGAAACCTTGTCGTTATGGGAAATTCTTGTCATCATGGGGAATCATTGTCGTTATGGGGAATCATTGTTGTCATGGGGAATCCTTGTCCTTATGGGGAATCCTTGTCCTTATGGGGAATCCTTGTTGTTATGGGGAATCTTTGTCGTTATGGGGAAACCATGTCGTTATGGCAGAAACTTTCGGCAGCTGTGTAGTTTGACAATTTGTTTCTAGATGCAATTCTTTGGGTCCATTTGACTGATCTGTGATCTGTGCAGGACGCTGTGGAGGGGGGCAACCTGGTGAACGGCATCCCTGATCGCAGCTCCAATGAGCCAAGCCCCGCCCCGTCGCCGGCTTCTGGCAGGAAGAGTAAAAGCAGTCAGGCAGCCACACTTCCCACCAAGAACCAGGATCCAATCTCGCAGCTAGATGGGTTCCTGCACCGCAAACACGAGTGGGAGGGCCACAACAAAAAGGCCTCCAACAGGTAAGCGCCCCACTGTGCATCTCATCTGCCCTCCTCACTGCGTCACATGACCCCCGGTGCTCTGTGATTGGCAGGTCGTGGCACAACGTGTACTGTGTCATCAACAACCAGGAAATGGGTTTCTACAAGGACGCCAAGGCGGCGGGTCAGGGGGTCCAGTACCACAACGAGCCCCCCATCAGCCTGAAGGACGCCATCTGTGAAGTTGCCTCTGACTACAAGAAGAAGAAACATGTTTTCAAACTTAGGTAAAAACCAGCTTGCTGTCATGGCAACGATGCGACAACAAACCAGTGTTGGGTCCTGGACAAAACCCAGATGACATCCTGTTTACCGTCTTCTTCTCTGTTTCAGAGTCGCAGATGGAAATGAGTTCTTGTTCCAAGCCAAAGATGAAGTGAGTATGCTACACATCACCCCAGTTCTGGTCCAGCTAGTGAACCAGAACCAGCTCAACACACCAGACTCAAATGGCTGACTCAGCTGGCAACTGGACTTGTAGAGTTTTACTGAAACCAAACCACCATTCCAGAAGTGCAGGATAGGACGCAGACAGGTCAATGAAGCTGGAAAAAACTTCCCACACCAGGAGGCTGGACATCAGCCAGCTAAAATGCAGTGCTTCCATCCGTTCCCAGGGAGCTCCAGTAAGACCACCATGTCCATAAGGGACTAAAGTTAGCCGGTTCCACCCAACACACAGGAAGTTGTTTCCCGCCGTCAGCCTCAGTCTTGATCTTCATCTTCTGCCGCTTATCCGGGGTCGGGTCGCGGGGGCAGCAGCCTAAGCATGGAAGCCCAGACTTCCCTCTCCCCAGCCACATTTGCCAACTCTGCGGGGGGGATTCCAAGGTGTTCCCAGGCCAGCCGAGAGATGTAATCCCTCCAGCGTGTCCTGGGTCTTCCCCGGGGTCTCCTCCCAGAGGGACATGCCTGGAACACCTCACCAGGGAGGTCCAGGAGGCATCCTGACCAGATGCCCGAGCCACCTCAACTGGTTCCTCTCGATGCGGAGGAGCAGCGGCTCTACTCTGATCTGCTCCCGGATGACCGAGCTCCTCACCCTATCTCTAAGGGAGAGCCCGGCTACCCTGCGGAGGAAACTCATTTCAGCCGCCTGTATACGAGATCTCCTTCTTTCGGTCACGACCCACAGCTCATGACCATAGGTGAGGGTAGGAACGTAGATCGACTGGTAAATCGAGAGCTTCACCTTCTGGCTCAGTTCCTTCTTCACCACGACAGACCGGCGCAGAGTCCGCATTACTGCAGACGCCGCACCGATCCGTCTGTCGATCTCACGCTCCATCCTTCCCTCACTCGTGAACAAGACCCCGAGATATTTAAACTCCTCCACTTGAGGCAGGACCTGACTCCCGACCCGGAGAGGGCAATCCACCCTATTCTGGCTGAGGACCATGGTCTCAGATTTGGAGGTGCTGATTCTCATCCCAGCTGCTTCACACTCGGCCGCGAATCGCTCAAGCGAGAGCTGGAGATCACGACCAGATGAAGCCAACAGGACCACGTCATCTGCAAAAAGCAGAGACCCAATCCTGAGGCCACCAACGTTCCGTTCCGCCGCGGGGACACCCCATGATTTACTGACCCGTTTTCTCACCTACAGGAAGAGATGAGCACCTGGATCCAGGCCATCCTGAACGTTGTTGACCGCTCTGACATCCCGGGCTCCAACCCCAGCACGCCGGTTACTGGGCGCGCTCAGACGCTGCCGGCCTCCGTCTCACTCACCACTGAGTCCAGTCCGGGGAAGAGAGAGAAGGACAAGGAGAAGGAGAAGGAGAAACGCTTCAGCCTCTTCAGCAAGAAGAAGCAGTAGAAGAAAAAGTGGGCGGAGCTTTGGTGAAAGCCGAAGCGGTGCTCTGACGCAGGAAAGCTTCTGATTTGCTAAACTGGAATCTGCTTCAGAGCGCCACTTCCTGTCTCAGCTTCATGGTCCATCTCATGGAACCTCCATGAGCCCAGTTTCAGTTCCTCAGCCTGCTGCTGTGGACCAGAACCTGGGCCAGATCCAAACACACCTTCTGAACATGGGTTTGTGGGTTCTAAACCTCCACAGAGCTGATTGGATGACAAATTGGTGACATCATCAGTGCTGATCCAATCATATGCTTCCAAATCATTTAAACTGGATTAACAGTCGTGTTGCATTTGAGGTCAGATGGAAACTGGAGACACAAAATTTAACTTCCTGTTTGTGACAAACTTAATAAAAATAAAAATTCTGATTGGAGGTGACATTAGTGATGTCATTACAGATCGGCTAATAGCAGACAACTAGGAAGTGATGCTGAACGTTTCACCAAAGTTTCCACCGTTTTTGATTGTCTGGTCGGCAGGACGTCGCTGAGGTCACACTGTGATGTCATTAGCGCCGCTGTTCTGTCGTTCACCGATTGGTTTGTCGATGGAAGAATGATGTTTTGTTTTTTACTTTAATCTTTTATCAGGTTGTTTTGTTTATTATTTCTGAGTCGTCTGCAGAACCTGACGCGGTTCCTCAGAACCTGCCGGGGCTCCGAGTCGTCTGAAGAACCCGACGCGGTTCTGCTGCAGAGAAATTGGACCAATAGTGCTCTCCGTCACCCACCTGCATGCTACATGAACTCACCTGAATCTTCTGGGTTATCTTTGGTTCCGCCAGCCCGGTTGGAGGTGACGGAACACGGGACCAGATGAAGGCTGCCTGCTCACTGATTTTCTGCTCTTTGATACTCGTGTTGCTCCGCGTCACTGTATATCTATCGTACCGACATGTATGGAAGTTACAGCATCTTTACTGCACAATCAGAAGCATCTAAAGGAGGAAGAGGAGGAGATGATGAATAGGCTGTTCACAGCTGAATATTTAAACTGAAGTTAGATCATGAAGCTTTCCTCATGTATGAACCTGCACCTGTAGACTTTAACCTGTCAGAAACGTCATTAAAGCTTTTAAACTTTACAACTTCCTGTTTTCACCGTCCTCCTTTCACCTCATCATGATGAGGATGATGATGATGATGATGAGGATGATGGGGCGTGTGAGGATGTGTAGAGGGCGAGTTTGTGAGGTGGGGGCAGAGGGATTGGGGGGAGTGTGAGATGGAGCGTGTGTAAGTGATGGGGTGGGTGGGGGGGGGATTGGTGGCGGTCTGGGGGTCCTGGCTCTCCGTGGGCTGGGCCCTCTGCCTGCGGGGGTGGGGGGTTGCCTTTGGGGTCTTGGCGCTCTGTCTGCCCTGGGCGGCCGGTGCAAAGGCCGGGCCTGCTGGGGCCTGTTCCCTCTGACTGTCGGGGGCTCTGGCTGGGGCCCCCCCTGCACCCACCTCCTGGGTGGGTGCATGGCTGGCTCCGGAGTGGGGCAGTTGGGGTCTGCTGGCTGACCTGGGCCACAATGTGTGGGCGTTGGCCACACTATATGGGTGGGGTCACATTATGTGGGTGGGACCACACCAAGTGGGCGGGTCACATTGTGTGGGTGGGGCCACGCAATGCGGGCGGGGTTATGTTGTGTAGGCGTGACCATTATATGTGGGCGGGATCACTTTGTGTGGGTGGGGCCACATTGGCACGATGACTCTTCTCTGAACACGTTCCACTCTGTATGTTCTGCATGTGACGCAGTCACTGAGTCGCCTGCAGGTTTATTTACTAACAGCAGCTGGTTTTCTTTCTGTGTTTCTGGTTCTATCCTCCCCGGTCCGGTCCAGCCTGGTCCAGCAGGACAAACTCTGTAAAACAAACAGTTATGTAAAATAAATAAAAAACTAAAACAAGAATCCCAAACATGAAGGGAATCACTATATGTAAAGCTCCTCTTGGCAAAGTGCAGAACAGCATCTAGACCTTCATTCTGCTGTTTCAACGATGGACAAGACAAAAAAAAAAAAAAAAGATGATGATCCATCATCATTTATTTTATTTCTCAGATTAAATCATTTTATTTCTTTTACTCTGGATTTTATTTCCCGTTTTTTGTTTCCTGTGTGAATCTGTGGAATAAATCCTCTGCTGTGATTGGAGGACTACAGCTCCCAGAATGCTCGATGAAGATGCGCTGCTTCATGATCCGCAAAGCTGCACCTGAGCTGGAAGCTGTCACAGGTGAGCGCAACACAAACAGGAAGTCCTGAGCCAGACCTTCAGAATATGAGTCTAATTTCTGGCGTTAACGGGATTATATGGGAAGGGATTTTTCAGGACCCCTGCCGTGGATAGGTTGTCCACAGAAAATGCCTGAAACATTTATCTCACTGGTTTACCTGGAAACAGACCAGTAACATGACTGCTTTAACTGGGCAAAGGCTAGTAGTATGACTGGTTTAACTGAGAACAGACCAGTACCCAGAATGGTTAAACTGGGAACACCTCTAGTAGCTAGCAACTTTATCTACATTTAATGGAAAATTTAGGCGATGTTGGTTAGCTTCTCACCAAGCTGTGGTGGCTGTCGACCACCCACCAGTCTTCAGTTAGAGCTGAAGACCCCCCTTCCAAGTTCAGGCTGCAAATTTACATGCAGATATTTTACCGTGACTTGCTGCAAAGAACCAGAGATGTACCAGTAATTCATTTCAGAGAACAAATACAACTAGTACTTGCTGATGCAGAGTACTGATAAACCAGTGTAGTCTAGAAGTCAGCTGGTTGTAGACCTAATGACTTCTAGATTACAGGTTAGACCAAACTAACCAGAGTGGTTGGTTGGTTCTAGATCAGGGTTCCTGAAGTCTGGTCGTCCATTTAAATATGTTAAATGTTGAGCATGAAGGGACCCTTCAGGGTGCAAGTCTAACGAACCGGACCGGCTCTTCTAAAGGAGCTTTTACTTCCAAAGTCCCGACAGGAAGTAGTCCCGCATGGTTTCTGCCTTGGACTGCTGTGGCTGATCTCCGGGATTCCAGTTAAAATTCCCACTTTGCTCATCATTTCTCGGGTTCTGCGGAGGTTCGGGAGACCCGGGTCCGCAGCGGGTGTCGGTGCCGCGGCCTGCCGCAGCGCGAGCAGCCGGTTCCGGTTCGGTTCCAGACGGGGATGATAATCTGCGGATTTCATCTGGAAACTGTGAACAGACGGCGGAGGGATTTTCTGGTTCTAGCCTCCAGAACCGAATTGGGTTCCTGAAATCTGGTTCTTTTGACGGAACCTTGGTTGCGCGCGCGTGTTTCCGCGCGACGCGGCGTGAACGGAACCAGCCGTGACCTTCTGGACCGATGCTCCGGACCGGGTCGCTGCTGACGTAATCGCACATTTCAAAATGTCCAAACTTGATTTTATAAGAAAACTAAACGTTTAAATTTAATTTTATTCTGCCTGGAAATTAGAAAGTTTTATTTTAAGGAAAATACTTGAAGGAGAATTTGTTTAAAGGTTTTTATGAATTAAAGGGACAGTGTGCAGTTTTACATCTCTATGAACTTCCAACTTCCCCTGAGCTTTTCCAACTTCTCCAAACAGCATCATGGATGTGTAGACCAATGTGGCCAAATTGCAGGGGTCACAGCGATGAACTGAACCCACCCAGGACCCCCCCCAGACAGGGAGCAGGATTTGAGCAGACATGTCTGATAAAACGGCGCCGCGCTGCCAGCTGAGGCTGGAGTGGATCCACGGATACCGAGGACACCAGTGCCGGAACAACCTGTACTACACGGCCGGGAAGGAGCTCGTGTACTTCGTGGCTGGAGTGGGCGTGGTCTACAATACCAGAGAACACAGCCAGAAGTTTTTCCTGGGACACAATGATGACATCATCAGGTGAGGAGGCGTGGCCTGCAGTTTAAAGGTCATTCAGCATTCAGACATGATTTTATTTTATTCAGACATCATGTACTTGGAAGTCAGGGACTATTTTGTTGTTATAAATCCACTCTGATGATGTGTGGAGTTCTCCAAGGCTCCATGTTGGGCCCCCAGTTGGCCCAGGATCTACATGCTCACCCCACTTGCTCTGGTCAGCAACATAGACAATTAATCGCGACGGAGACGCGACGTTTCCACGGAGATGCAACGTTTCCTTGGAGACGCGACGTTTCCACGGAGACACGACGTTTCCACGGAGACGTGACATTTTCAAGTTCAACTGTCAGATTATGAGCCTAAACTGATGTAGAATGAATGTATGAATTAGGGGCGGGACTTTAATGCGTTAATTATGTTCAATTAATTACAGAAACATGAACAAACTAAAATGAATGATGCATTTAATCGCGGAACCTTTGGCAGAAGTTTCCTGGTATGCTGATTACACTGATGCACACACTACTTCTGCTACGAAGTTAGCAGCATCGGCGCGATATTTAAAGATGTTTCAGACCCTTCAGTTTATTTAAAGGCAAAAGAAGCATCAACAAGTCTATTGTCTTTTTTTCCGATGGTATAAAATTGGTCAAATTTCTACATCATGGATCTGATCGGCTGGTCTCTCAACGCAATCGATCAAATTTTCTCATTCCGGAGACCGGGCAGAGGGGAGCCCGCATGTCCTGAGGGGACACTTCCGGCTGGATACGTTCAGGAGCCTGAGACCTGCAATGGACTCAAGGCCGAGGGCAAATTGTTTTCCTCGCCTGGAACCCAAACAACAATCATATCTGTATTCAGCTTCCCAGCGGCCTTGGGCCGACGCAAGCCCCCCCCGCCCCCTGAGAACGGAAGAAGACATGTTCACAGACGCTCTGTCCCGCCTCCTCATCCATCCCCAGCCCCCTCCCACATGACTCACCGCCTCCCTGGACTTTGTGTGTCTTGTTTTAGTTTGTGCTTCAGTGTATGAGGTTTTTTTCTCATTCTCTCCAGACTGCACCACCTAGAGGCGCGGTCCAGAGGTACGTGTTTTTTCCCCCCATGATCCTAATGTATCTCTGTTTTTATCTGTTATAAGGCAGCGCCGGTAAAACTGGCTGCGTGGTCCAGGTTCGGTATGGAACGGTTTATCCATCATCAATGTTACATGTCTGTATGTCAAACCTTGGACGACCTGGCTACAACCTTGAATTTCCCCTTGGGGATGAATAAAGTATCTTTGATTTGATCAGGACTCTTGGTGAGGAACAAGAGAACATTTTATAGTTTCCTCTTCTCTGTTAGCAGCAGCTGGGAAGCCCCCTCCCTCCCCCGTCCTAAAGAACGATGCAGCTCCACCTGCAGTCAGCAGGAGGCGCTCATCTCGGCTGCATGATCAGACTGAAGTTGACGCTGGTTAAATCGGTTTACTTTCAGATACAGCGTCAACATTGCGAGATATCTCAGGAAGCACACAACAAAACTTGCTGGGGACTCCTGCGATCACAGGCGCTCTCTCTGGCTGATCTATCGGGACAATTCACGCCTTTCAGGAAGTTTTTGAATCCAGCCGTTAAGTTTGGCGTTTTTTCCCCGGGAACTTCGTACATGAATTCCACCGTGCTATGTTCATGATTTATTGCATTTTGTGATCAAAAACATGTAAATTAAGGTAGTGGACGTCCATATTGACACTTGACAGAAACAGTGATGACTTCCTGTCGGTCTCTTGACCAATAAGAAAGCTCAAATTTCTTCTTCTTTTGTTATGACGATGACATCCATTCCGACAGCGGAAGATCAGCGTGAGTTGAAATAGTTATCTTCTAAAGTATAAAACAAAGTAATAAAGTAAAAAAAAAAAAAAAAGTAAAGTATGTTCGAATGTTGGGATCTTTTCCTCCTGAGGGCCAAGACCCGAGAGAAACATACTTTATAATGAAAATGCTTCTACATTGTTGATCTGTCTTTTAAGTTAATTTCTGACATTCAATTTCCATTTTGTGATTTCTTCTGTTTTTGATATTTATAAAGATATTGATCAATGCCTGTGGCATCATTTTAGAATACATATAATTGCCCAGGTTGTCCTGAAAAGTTCTTTACGTGACTGTGTGAAAGGGAAGAGATTATTCATGCATTCATAGACAGAGAGGTCAGGCGAGCACAAACAATGGTTGGAGTTTCAAGGGTTAATGTGTATTAATGAAGATAGCTGATGAAAACATCAAGTTAAAACTACTGTAACATGTTGTAGACTCTGAATCAGAGAATAACTGGAGCCTCAGCTTAAAGTTTTTAAAACTTTGGGTCTGTTCAGTTTTGGCCAGAAATGTTTTCTATTTCTTTTTTACTGTTTCTAATTTAAATTCATTTATCAGACATTAATAGAGTTCATTATCTTAATCTCTTTTACTATTATTTGACTTAATAATCACTTTAAATCCATTTAAATGAAAAAAAAAAGTTGCTTTTTGGGACAAATTTCATCATGAGATTAAAATGCGATTAACTGAGATAAAATAATTACAAAGTTTGTAATTAATTAGATCAGTTTTTAATCGCATTTCACTCATAATATGAAGAGATAAAGCAGCAGAAAGAGCAACCAGTCGCTTGTAGAAATAACACACATAGATCAGCAGTGACCTTTTCTCATCTGAAACACACACACACACACTGTTTCCACACGTCTTCCTGCTACTATCTACCTGCTGTCCTCACTGCAGCACCTCCACCTCAGCTGCATCCCAAACGTCTTCCTGCTACTGTCTACCTGCTGTCCTCACTGCAGCACCTCCACCTCAGCTGCATCCCAAACGTCTTCCTGCTACTGTCTACCTGCTGTCCTCACTGCTGCACCTCCACCTCAGCTGCATCCCAAACATCTTCCTGCTACTGTCTACCTGCTGTCCTCACTGCAGCACCTCCACCTCAGCTGCATCCCAAACGTCTTCCTGCTACTGTCTACCTGCTGTCCTCACTGCAGCACCTCCACCTCAGCTGCATCCCAAACGTCTTCCTGCTACTGTCTACCTGCTGTCCTCACTGCAGCACCTCCACCTCAGCTGCATCCCAAACGTCTTCCTGCTACTATCTACCTGCTGTCCTCACTGCAGCACCTCCACCTCAGCTGCATCCCAAACGTCTTCCTGCTACTGTCTACCTGCTGTCCTCACTGCTGCACCTCCACCTCAGCTGCATCCCAAACATCTTCCTGCTACTGTCTACCTGCTGTCCTCACTGCAGCACCTCCACCTCAGCTGCATCCCAAACGTCTTCCTGCTACTGTCTACCTGCTGTCCTCACTGCAGCACCTCCACCTCAGCTGCATCCCAAACGTCTTCCTGCTACTATCTACCTGCTGTCCTCACTGCAGCACCTCCACCTCAGCTGCATCCCAAACGTCTTCCTGCTACTGTCTACCTGCTGTCCTCACTGCAGCACCTCCACCTCAGCTGCATCCCAAACGTCTTCCTGCTACTGTCTACCTGCTGTCCTCACTGCAGCACCTCCACCTCAGCTGCATCCCAAACGTCTTCCTGCTACTATCTACCTGCTGTCCTCACTGCAGCACCTCCACCTCAGCTGCATTCCAAACGTCTTCCTGCTACTATCTACCTGCTGTCCTCACTGCAGCACCTCCACCTCAGCTGCATCCCAAACGTCTTCCTGCTACTATCTACCTGCTGTCCTCACTGCAGCACCTCCACCTCAGCTGCATCCCAAACGTCTTCCTGCTACTATCTACCTGCTGTCCTCACTGCAGCACCTCCACCTCAGCTGCATCCCAAACGTCTTCCTGCTACTGTCTACCTGCTGTCCTCACTGCAGCACCTCCACCTCAGCTGCATCCCAAACGTCTTCCTGCTACTATCTACCTGCTGTCCTCACTGCTGCACCTCCACCTCAGCTGCATCCCAAACGTCTTCCTGCTACTGTCTACCTGCTGTCCTCACTGCAGCACCTCCACCTCAGCTGCATCCCAAACGTCTTCCTGCTACTGTCTACCTGCTGTCCTCACTGCAGCACCTCCACCTCAGCTGCATCCCAAACGTCTTCCTGCTACTATCTACCTGCTGTCCTCACTGCAGCACCTCCACCTCAGCTGCATCCCAAACGTCTTCCTGCTACTATCTACCTGCTGTCCTCACTGCTGCACCTCCACCTCAGCTGCATCCCAAACGTCTTCCTGCTACTGTCTACCTGCTGTCCTCACTGCAGCACCTCCACCTCAGCTGCATCCCAAACGTCTTCCTGCTACTATCTACCTGCTGTCCTCACTGCAGCACCTCCACCTCAGCTGCATCCCAAACGTCTTCCTGCTACTGTCTACCTGCTGTCCTCACTGCAGCACCTCCACCTCAGCTGCATCCCAAACGTCTTCCTGCTACTGTCTACCTGCTGTCCTCACTGCAGCACCTCCACCTCAGCTGCATCCCAAACGTCTTCCTGCTACTGTCTACCTGCTGTCCTCACTGCTGCACCTCCACCTCAGCTGCATCCCAAACATCTTCCTGCTACTGTCTACCTGCTGTCCTCACTGCAGCACCTCCACCTCAGCTGCATCCCAAACGTCTTCCTGCTACTATCTACCTGCTGTCCTCACTGCTGCACCTCCACCTCAGCTGCATCCCAAACGTCTTCCTGCTACTGTCTACCTGCTGTCCTCACTGCAGCACCTCCACCTCAGCTGCATCCCAAACGTCTTCCTGCTACTATCTACCTGCTGTCCTCACTGCTGCACCTCCACCTCAGCTGCATCCCAAACGTCTTCCTGCTACTGTCTACCTGCTGTCCTCACTGCAGCACCTCCACCTCAGCTGCATCCCAAACGTCTTCCTGCTACTATCTACCTGCTGTCCTCACTGCAGCACCTCCACCTCAGCTGCATCCCAAACGTCTTCCTGCTACTGTCTACCTGCTGTCCTCACTGCAGCACCTCCACCTCAGCTGCATCCCAAACGTCTTCCTGCTACTGTCTACCTGCTGTCCTCACTGCAGCACCTCCACCTCAGCTGCATCCCAAACGTCTTCCTGCTACTGTCTACCTGCTGTCCTCACTGCAGCACCTCCACCTCAGCTGCATCCCAAACATCTTCCTGCTACTATCTACCTGCTGTCCTCACTGCAGCACCTCCACCTCAGCTGCATCCCAAACGTCTTCCTGCTACTATCTACCTGCTGTCCTCACTGCAGCACCTCCACCTCAGCTGCATCCCAAACGTCTTCCTGCTACTGTCTACCTGCTGTCCTCACTGCAGCACCTCCACCTCAGCTGCATCCCAAACGTCTTCCTGCTACTATCTACCTGCTGTCCTCACTGCAGCACCTCCACCTCAGCTGCATCCCAAACGTCTTCCTGCTACTATCTACCTGCTGTCCTCACTGCAGCACCTCCACCTCAGCTGCATCCCAAACGTCTTCCTGCTACTGTCTACCTGCTGTCCTCACTGCAGCACCTCCACCTCAGCTGCATCCCAAACGTCTTCCTGCTACTGTCTACCTGCTGTCCTCACTGCAGCACCTCCACCTCAGCTGCATCCCAAACGTCTTCCTGCTACTATCTACCTGCTGTCCTCACTGCAGCACCTCCACCTCAGCTGCATCCCAAACGTCTTCCTGCTACTGTCTACCTGCTGTCCTCACTGCAGCACCTCCACCTCAGCTGCATCCCAAACGTCTTCCTGCTACTATCTACCTGCTGTCCTCACTGCAGCACCTCCACCTCAGCCGCATCCCAAACATCTTCCTGCTACTATCTACCTGCTGTCCTCACTGCAGCACCTCCACCTCAGCTGCATCCCAAACGTCTTCCTGCTACTGTCTACCTGCTGTCCTCACTGCAGCACCTCCACCTCAGCCGCATCCCAAACGTCTTCCTGCTACTATCTACCTGCTGTCCTCACTGCAGCACCTCCACCTCAGCCGCATCCCAAACGTCTTCCTGCTACTATCTACCTGCTGTCCTCACTGCAGCACCTCCACCTCAGCCGCATCCCAAACGTCTTCCTGCTACTATCTACCTGCTGTCCTCACTGCAGCACCTCCACCTCAGCTGCATCCCAAACGTCTTCCTGCTACTATCTACCTGCTGTCCTCACTGCAGCACCTCCACCTCAGCTGCATCCCAAACGTCTTCCTGCTACTATCTACCTGCTGTCCTCACTGCAGCACCTCCACCTCAGCTGCATCCCAAACGTCTTCCTGCTACTGTCTACCTGCTGTCCTCACTGCAGCACCTCCACCTCAGCTGCATCCCAAACGTCTTCCTGCTACTGTCTACCTGCTGTCCTCACTGCAGCACCTCCACCTCAGCTGCATCCCAAACGTCTTCCTGCTACTGTCTACCTGCTGTCCTCACTGCTGCACCTCCACCTCAGCTGCATCCCAAACATCTTCCTGCTACTGTCTACCTGCTGTCCTCACTGCAGCACCTCCACCTCAGCTGCATCCCAAACGTCTTCCTGCTACTATCTACCTGCTGTCCTCACTGCAGCACCTCCACCTCAGCTGCATCCCAAACGTCTTCCTGCTACTATCTACCTGCTGTCCTCACTGCAGCACCTCCACCTCAGCTGCATCCCAAACATCTTCCTGCTACTATCTACCTGCTGTCCTCACTGCAGCACCTCCACCTCAGCTGCATCCCAAACGTCTTCCTGCTACTATCTACCTGCTGTCCTCACTGCTGCACCTCCACCTCAGCTGCATCCCAAACGTCTTCCTGCTACTATCTACCTGCTGTCCTCACTGCAGAACCTCCACCTCAGCTGCATCCCAAACGTCTTCCTGCTACTGTCTACCTGCTGTCCTCACTGCTGCACCTCCACCTCAGCTGCATCCCAAACGTCTTCCTGCTACTATCTACCTGCTGTCCTCACTGCTGCACCTCCACCTCAGCTGCATCCCAAACGTCTTCCTGCTACTATCTACCTGCTGTCCTCACTGCAGCACCTCCACCTCAGCTGCATCCCAAACATCTTCCTGCTACTGTCTACCTGCTGTCCTCACTGCAGCACCTCCACCTCAGCTGCATCCCAAACGTCTTCCTGCTACTATCTACCTGCTGTCCTCACTGCAGCACCTCCACCTCAGCTGCATCCCAAACGTCTTCCTGCTACATTCTACCTGCTGTCCTCACTGCAGCACCTCCACCTCAGCTGCATCCCAAACGTCTTCCTGCTACTGTCTACCTGCTGTCCTCACTGCAGCACCTCCACCTCAGCTGCATCCCAAACATCTTCCTGCTACTGTCTACCTGCTGTCCTCACTGCAGCACCTCCACCTCAGCTGCATCCCAAACGTCTTCCTGCTACTATCTACCTGCTGTCCTCACTGCAGCACCTCCACCTCAGCTGCATCCCAAACGTCTTCCTGCTACTGTCTACCTGCTGTCCTCACTGCTGCACCTCCACCTCAGCTGCATCCCAAACGTCTTCCTGCTACTGTCTACCTGCTGTCCTCACTGCAGCACCTCCACCTCAGCTGCATCCCAAACGTCTTCCTGCTACTGTCTACCTGCTGTCCTCACTGCAGCACCTCCACCTCAGCTGCATCCCAAACGTCTTCCTGCTACTGTCTACCTGCTGTCCTCACTGCAGCACCTCCACCTCAGCTGCATCCCAAACGTCTTCCTGCTACTGTCTACCTGCTGTCCTCACTGCTGCACCTCCACCTCAGCTGCATCCCAAAGCTCTCTGATTGGTGGAAAGTCTGACAGGACTTCATCATCGTGTCCAGCTTGATGGTCACATGACCATCCCTATTTACCCTCAGAGCAGTTTGTGGAGATCAAAGTCTTCATCAGTCCAACCAGAAACCCGGAGAAAATGGCCGACATTTGGACCTGATGGCGGTTGCCAACGGCGTCAGCTGTTCGCTGAGCTCAGCGTCCTGTGACCTCACCGTTCGCTACGACCTCAGACAGATGCTGACACAGGGATGGGCTCTGATTGGCTGTTCAGCTCGTCCTGGTGGGACCAACCCTGCAGGCTGCAGACAGTCAGGGTGGCGTCCTCTGGTCCACTGGCAAAACCTTCCAGGGACCAGGTCTCAGACCGCCTTGCAGGGACCAGATCTCAGACCGCCTTGCAGGGACCAGGTCTCAGACCGCCTTGCAGGGACCAGGTCTCAGACCGCCTTGCAGGGACCAGGTCTCAGACCGCCTTGCAGGGACCAGGTCTCAGACCGCCTTGCAGGGACCAGGTCTCAGACCGCCTTGCAGGGACCAGGTCTCAGACCGCCTTGCAGGGACCAGATCTCAGACCGCCTTGCAGGGACCAGATCTCAGACCGCCTTGCAGGGACCAGGTCTCAGACCGCCTTGCAGGGACCAGGTCTCAGACCGCCTTGCAGGGACCAGGTCTCAGACCGCCTTGCAGGGACCAGATCTCAGACCGCCTTGCAGGGACCAGATCTCAGACCGCCTTGCAGGGACCAGATCTCAGACCGCCTTGCAGGGACCAGGTCTCAGACCGCCTTCCAGGGACCAGGTCTCAGACCGCCTTGCAGGGACCAGATCTCAGACCGCCTTGCAGGGACCAGGTCTCAGACCGCCTTGCAGGGACCAGATCTCAGACCGCCTTGCAGGGACCAGGTCTCAGACCGCCTTGCAGGGACCAGGTCTCAGACCGCCTTGCAGGGACCAGATCTCAGACCGCCTTGCAGGGACCAGATCTCAGACCGCCTTGCAGGGACCAGATCTCAGACCGCCTTGCAGGGACCAGGTCTCAGACCGCCTTGCAGGGACCAGGTCTCAGACCGCCTTGCAGGGACCAGATCTCAGACCGCCTTGCAGGGACCAGGTCTCAGACCGCCTTGCAGGGACCAGGTCTCAGACCGCCTTGCAGGGACCAGGTCTCAGACCGCCTTGCAGGGACCAGATCTCAGACCGCCTTGCAGGGACCAGGTCTCAGACCGCCTTGCAGGGACCAGGTCTCAGACCGCCTTGCAGGGACCAGGTCTCAGACCGCCTTGCAGGGACCAGGTCTCAGACCGCCTTGCAGGGACCAGGTCTCAGACCGCCTTGCAGGGACCAGGTCTCAGACCGCCTTGCAGGGACCAGATCTCAGACCGCCTTGCAGGGACCAGGTCTCAGACCGCCTTGCAGGGACCAGATCTCAGACCGCCTTGCAGGGACCAGATCTCAGACCGCCTTGCAGGGACCAGATCTCAGACCGCCTTGCAGGGACCAGGTCTCAGACCGCCTTGCAGGGACCAGATCTCAGACCGCCTTGCAGGGACCAGGTCTCAGACCGCCTTCCAGGGACCAGATCTCAGACCGCCTTCCAGGGACCAGATCTCAGACCGCCTTCCAGGGACCAGATCTCAGACCGCCTTGCAGGGACCAGGTCTCAGACCGCCTTCCAGGGACCAGGTCTCAGACCGCCTTGCAGGGACCAGGTCTCAGACCGCCTTGCAGGGACCAGATCTCAGACCGCCTTCCAGGGACCAGATCTCAGACCGCCTTCCAGGGACCAGATCTCAGACCGCCTTGCAGGGACCAGGTCTCAGACCGCCTTGCAGGGACCAGATCTCAGACCGCCTTGCAGGGACCAGATCTCAGACCGCCTTGCAGGGACCAGGTCTCAGACCGCCTTGCAGGGACCAGATCTCAGACCGCCTTGCAGGGACCAGGTCTCAGACCGCCTTGCAGGGACCAGATCTCAGACCGCCTTGCAGGGACCAGGTCTCAGACCGCCTTGCAGGGACCAGATCTCAGACCGCCTTGCAGGGACCAGGTCTCAGACCGCCTTGCAGGGACCAGATCTCAGACCGCCTTGCAGGGACCAGGTCTCAGACCGCCTTGCAGGGACCAGATCTCAGACCGCCTTGCAGGGACCAGATCTCAGACCGCCTTGCAGGGACCAGATCTCAGACCGCCTTGCAGGGACCAGGTCTCAGACCGCCTTGCAGGGACCAGGTCTCAGACCGCCTTCCAGGGACCAGATCTCAGACCGCCTTCCAGGGACCAGATCTCAGACCGCCTTCCAGGGACCAGATCTCAGACCGCCTTGCAGGGACCAGGTCTCAGACCGCCTTCCAGGGACCAGGTCTCAGACCGCCTTGCAGGGACCAGGTCTCAGACCGCCTTGCAGGGACCAGATCTCAGACCGCCTTCCAGGGACCAGATCTCAGACCGCCTTCCAGGGACCAGATCTCAGACCGCCTTGCAGGGACCAGGTCTCAGACCGCCTTCCTGGGACCAGATCTCAGACCGCCTTGCAGGGACCAGATCTCAGACCGCCTTCCAGGGACCAGATCTCAGACCGCCTTGCAGGGACCAGATCTCAGACCGCCTTGCAGGGACCAGATCTCAGACCGCCTTGCAGGGACCAGATCTCAGACCGCCTTGCAGGGACCAGGTCTCAGACCGCCTTGCAGGGACCAGATCTCAGACCGCCTTGCAGGGACCAGGTCTCAGACCGCCTTGCAGGGACCAGATCTCAGACCGCCTTGCAGGGACCAGGTCTCAGACCGCCTTGCAGGGACCAGATCTCAGACCGCCTTGCAGGGACCAGATCTCAGACCGCCTTGCAGGGACCAGATCTCAGACCGCCTTGCAGGGACCAGATCTCAGACCGCCTTGCAGGGACCAGGTCTCAGACCGCCTTGCAGGGACCAGGTCTCAGACCGCCTTGCAGGGACCAGGTCTCAGACCGCCTTGCAGGGACCAGGTCTCAGACCGCCTTGCAGGGACCAGGTCTCAGACCGCCTTGCAGGGACCAGGTCTCAGACCGCCTTGCAGGGACCAGGTCTCAGACCGCCTTGCAGGGACCAGGTCTCAGACCGCCTTGCAGGGACCAGGTCTCAGACCTCTTTGTGGGAACCAGTTGTTTTCTGAGGTCCTGCTTGGGTCCAGGACCAGGATAGACCTGCGTTAATCTTCCTGTAAGACGGTGTTGCTCGTTGCTGCCTCCGGTGGAGACGAGTTGAACTGTTGTTTTTCTGTCTCCAGTCTGGCCATCCATCCAGATAAGATCCAGGTTGCGACCGGTCAGGTGGGGAAAGACCCGTATATCTGTATCTGGGACACCTACGCCATGCAGACCGTCTCCATCCTGAGAGACGTCCACACCCATGGAGTCGCCTGTCTGGCCTTCGACTCAGACGGACAGGTGAGACCCTGACTATAGAGATCCAGACTGTAGACCAGATGTTCCTGGTTGCCAGGTTTGTTAACCCTGACTGTTCACCCCCCTGGAAGTTTCAGCCCCTCTAGGAAACTGGTCCAGTCCAGGTCTTTTTCTAGACCTTCTTCTTTATTCTGTTGTAGGCCGTTCTCATGTTAGGAGAAGATGGAAAGTCAGATTTCTCATTTGGTAAATTTGGTATCGTTCTATTCTATTCTACAGTCATGTAGCAGACGCTTACATATGAGAACAACACAAGCATGAACAGTAGAGGAAGGTTCTGGTGGACTGCTGGAGTCCAGTTGGACGCCGGGTTTGACGTGTAGCCCTTCAAGATTTTCATTTTTAATTTATCTTTTCTCCACCACACAATATTATCTAAGCTAAACTCCAAAGAATGAATCCCATAATATTTGTTGTAAAGAACTGGGGTAAGTTCCTCCAGCTCCTCTGGTAAACAGTTAAACTAAGAGCAGAAATGCTGCTTGAACAGCTGAGTCTGCAGCTTAAAGCAGACCAGGAGCCTCATCTATAAACCTGAAGGTAGCAACGCTGCCTCCAGGCGGCGTCCGTACTGAAACCAGGAGAACCTTCCAGGTTTCTACAGCAGCACGTCCCACGCCTGTTTCCTCCATAAATCAGGATCAACAGGAAGTTTAACACGGTGAGGAAACATCTGGCCACGCCCACATGTTGGCCATAAAAGGTCAGGCCGACGCCCTGATAAATATTAATCCATCTCATTTCCATGAAGGTTCTGCAGGAAAAAAGAGGAATTTTCTGGAAAATGAGGAAGAAATTCTAACAGATAAAGCTGTAAAATGTAAAAGTATTTTATCTGGTGGAGACGGGATGGACATCAGCACCAGCAGAAAGACAGAGGAGGTCAGCAGGGGACAGATGCTGTCAGCGTCTCATCAGACCAGCGGACTTATCCAGAAAGGACAAATAAAGTGGTCAGACAGTAAAATGTAGGGAGAGAGGACATCTTGGTCCACCTTGTCCCCCCAGCAGGCGTGTCCTGGCAGAGGAGGAGGTGCAGGAGACGGAGACATGAAGACAGAAATGAGACTAAACCTGTGAATAAATGAGAATTGTCCACCTCTGATGTGTTGCATCACTTCTAGACGTTTGGCAGCAGTTTGGTTCCAACATGATGGTTGGAGGTCGGGGACAACAGCGCTGGTCGCAGCTGAACGGGACACGTTACCATTTAGTAGCATGTTATGTAGCGTCTCCACTATCTGCAGACATCTGCAGCTGTACAACAGGTTTCCTCCTGGGCATGGAGGCACCTCCACCTGCCTCCATCTGCCCGATGGCCGCTACACCACGTCTGGCTGTGGAGAACATCGTTCTGTTCCTCTGCTCTGGGTAGGGAAAAGGAGCGGACCCGACCTGTCAGTCCCTTCCCTTTGGAAGGTGCCGGACTGGAGTCCAGAGTCTCCATGTTCCATGTCCACCAGCAGGGACAGATAAGCCACATTGGGGAGCATTTTATATCCAACCATCACTTCATGTTCTGTATCTGCAGGTGGAGGAAACACCTGAGCAGCCTGATGATGGGCTGTTGTCATGGCGACCGCCTCCTTTTACCTGCAGGTCTTCATGTAGAGCTTTATTAGTACGGCAGCTTCTGTACGACTTATTAACTGTGTGATGTGGCTTTTCTAACATGTAGAACTGCTTGGTTTCAGAACATTTTCCTGCTGGACGTTTTACGTGCTGGAGGAACTTTTTCTCTTCTTCTGCAGATGCTGTTAATGTCCAACATTCTGGGGGAAAGTTTACATTTCATTTGGAATAAATGGCTCAGATTCCTTTTTATTTCCTGCCTTTGGTGTCGCCGTTTCCCGTTTCTCCAGATGTTGTCGTACGCCGGGGTCAGAGTTGGCGTGGAGGTCGGGACGTTTTACCGCCAAGTCCTGCTTTTAGAAACCCCAGAAGTGGACTATAATTGGCGTATGCCGGGTTTTGTGCGACAGCTTCGTAAATGAGGCCCCTGGACTCTGCAGAACGGACAGAGTTCTGCAGGTCGTCCACCATCGTGGCACAACAGAGGAAAAGAGTCTGGTGGTGATTTAGTCCCACTTAGTCATGGTAACACGAGGCGTCTTCCACTGGTGGAACGTAGCTGTGGAGAGGGAGTGCAGGTCTGCATGAAGGAGTGAAGGTACACAGGAGACGCTTGACTTATTGTTTTGTAAACCAGAAGCAGAGCTTTGAATCTGATGCTCTGCAACTGGAAACCAGTGAAGAGCGATTAGCAGCAGAGTGACATGAACCCGTTTGGGCTGGTTGAAGACCAGACGTGCTGCTGGTTCTGGATCATCTGCAGAGGTTTAACCAGCATGCAGGCAGACCTGCCAGTAGGGAACTGCAGTAATCCATGTGACCAGAACCTGAACCAGAAGCTGGGTCGTGTGTTCTGTCAGGTACGACTGATTCTCTTGATGTTGTAGAGAGCATATCGGCAGGTACGGGCAACCGAGGCAACATGGACCTTAAAGGTCAGCTGGTCATCTGCAGCTTCATAATTTCCATTTTTCCCAGAAGAGTGACGTCCGTGTTGACGTGAAATCCTGCAGTAGTATTTTATCAGAGTCCTTTCCCATCGCAACAGCTGCACGTTTCATTCAGTGTTTCCAACGTCACCTTCAGCTGCAAGTCTAGAAGAAAAAACTAAATCTGGAAAACAACCGAAGCGGCTCCAGGAGACCGCCCCCAACCCCAAGAAACTACAATAAGATGAAGTCATTGTTTATGTGAGACAGCTGATTCTGACCCGTTAGTCGTTCAGGGCGGGTAGAATCCTGGATGCCGAGCTAACCAGCTCTGCTTGGATTGGTGTAGACATCACATGACACCTTTGTTTCATATCTTTGTTGTCATAGCGACTGGCCTCGGTCGGTCTGGATGCCAAGAACACTTTGTGCGTTTGGGACTGGAGGAGAGGTCGAGTCCTCGCCACGGCAACCGGACACTCGGACAGAGTACGAACATTTGTCCATTGAGGTTTATCTGCCGGAACGCCTACAGCCTCCTGTAACTCTGCCACTTTTCATGCAGATCTTTGATGTTTGTTGGGATTGGTTCCAGTCAGGCCGGCTGGTGAGCTGTGGAGTCAAACACATCAAGGTGAGACCACACCCACTGAGTCACCTGATGACGCAGCAGCCGAGCTGTAAGAGGCTGGGCTGCTGCTCAGATACGCGGGTTTGACGTCAGTTTTCACTCATCAGACATCATTTCATCTGCAACATGACAGACCCAAGAAATTTGTCTGGCCTGGTTTTCCTGCAGTTCTGGACTCTGTGTGGGAACGCTCTGACTCCAAAGCGAGGAATCTTTGGGAAGACAGGCGACCTGCAGACCATCCTGTGTGTGTCTGCTGCCAAAGATGAGCTGACATACTCCGGAGCGCTGAACGGAGACGTGTATGTGTGGAAAGGAATCTCTCTGATCCGAAGCGTTCAGGCTGCACATGGGGTACCAACACACAGTCTGCAGAATGTTCTGCTCCAGCAGCAGCTGGAACATCTGCACACCTCACTGGCAATGCTTGTGTCCAGGCAGGAATTTTCAGCATGCACGCCTGCGAGGAAGGATTTGCCACCGGCGGACGAGACGGTTGCATCAGACTGTGGGACGTAGACTTCAAACCGATCACCAAGATCGACCTGAGAGAGGCTGAGCAGGGCTACAAAGGTCTGAATCCGGTTTCTTCTGTTCACCTGCAGGCCTGCTTCTACCAGGCTTCTGCCCTGGCTTCACTGTTCCTCTTTCAGGTCTCTCGATCCGCAGCGTTTGCTGGAAAGCTGACCGGATTCTGGCTGGGACTCAGGACAGTGAGATCTTTGAAGTGATGGTCCGAGACCGGGACAAACCGGTTTTACTGATGCAGGGTCACAGTGAGGGGGAGCTGTGGGCGCTGGACATGCACCCAAAACAGCCTGTCGCCGTCACTGGGAGCGACGACCGCTCAGTCAGGTCAGTCCACCAGAGACTGGCAGAGAAAAGACAGGACACTGATCACAAGTGTCCCATCAGTGCGTCACCTGGCTCACCTGTGTCACATGTCTTTCCTTTGTCTCACCTGTCCCAGGCTGTGGAGCCTTCCTGACCACACCCTGCTGGCTCGCTGTAACATGGAGGAATCTATCCGAAGTGTTTCCTTCAACAATGATGGTTCTCAGCTCGCTTTGGGAATGAAGGACGGTTCCTTCACAGTTCTCCGAGTCAGGTGACCTCATCCCTCCTCCCCTTGCTTTAGAAAGTGACAGTTTTTTCCTTCTACACAGGTGAATGTCAAAGATCACCTGAGACACGCCCGATGAGCCTGAAACCTCTCTGAAGGCTTCCTGTCTGTTGCTTGTATCTGTGACCAAGATGTTGTCACCAAGGTAAAAACTTGTTCGTATATTCAGGGACATGACGGAGGTTGTCCACATCAAGGACAGGAAAGAAGTAATCCACGAACTTAAGTTTTCTCCGGATGGTTCCTTCCTGGCGGTGGGATCAAACGACGGGCTGGTGGACATCTACGCGGTGGCTCAGCGCTACAAGAAGGTGGGCGAGTGCTGCCGGTCCACCTCCTTCATCACCCACCTGGACTGGTCTGTGGACAGTCGTTTCCTGCAGACCAACGATGGCGCCGGAGAGCAGCTCTTCTACAGGATGCCAGGTACGGGGTCTGGATCTGAGCCGGTCTGGGATTAGATTAGTCCAGTGTTTCCCAATCCAGGTCCTCAGGAGCCCCGTCCTGCAAGTTCTCGTCCAAAATGAACCTTATCATCAAGTTCTTTTCAACCTGTTCATGAGACCTTTATTTCATTCAGGTGTGATAAAGTAGGGTTAGCTATAAACAATCCAGGGCAGGGGATCTCGTGGTCTTGTTCACAAGTGAGGGAAGGACGCCGGTCTGTCGTGGTGAAGAAGGAGCTGAGCCAGAAGGCGAAGCTCTCCATTTACCAGTCGATCTACGTTCCTACCCTCACCTATGGTCATGAGCTGTGAGTCGTGACCGAAAGAACCAGATCTCGTATACAGGCGGCTGAAATGAGTTTCCTCCGCAGGGTGGCCGGGCTCTCCCTTAGAGATAGGGTGAGGAGCTCGGTCATCCGGGAGGAGATCAGAGTAGAGCCGCTGCTCCTCCGCATCGAGAGGAACCAGTTGAGGTGGCTCGGGCATCTGGTCAGGATGCCTCCTGGACCTCCCTGGTGAGGTGTTCCAGGCACGTCCCTCTGGGAGGAGACCCCGGGGAAGACCCAGGACACGCTGGAGGGATTATATCTCTCGGCTGGCCTGGGAACGCCTCGGGATCCCACCCGCAGAGTTGGCAAATGTGGCTGGGGAGAGGGAAGTCTGGGCTTCCCTGCTTAGGCTGCTGCCCCCGCGACCCGACCCCGGATAAGCGGCGGAGGAAGGATGGACAGATACATCAACTCTCCCATCCTGAAATGAGTCTCACCTGTCCTGGGACTCACCTTGTCCTTGTCCTACAGCAGGGAAGCTCCTACCAAAGGAGGAAGCAAAGGGGATCCACTGGATGACTTGGACAGGTGTTGTTGGGCCGGAGGTGAACGGAATCTGGCCCAAATACTCCAACGTGACCAATGTGAACTCCGTGGATGCTAACTATAGCAGTGCTGTGCTGGTGACCGCCGATGACCTTGGTCTCATCAAACTCTTCAGGTTCCCCTGCATGAAAAAAGGTCTGTAACACCATCCCAAGCAGTTTCTGTAAGTCAACATTTTACCTGAATTTCCAGTTGAGTAATCAGGTTGCAAATTCGGTTCTTGATTTCAGAGGGTTCTCTGGTCCTGTTAGGGTGTTTGGACAAACTGCTCTTGATGATGTCCACTGGGATGGACTTGTGTCCATAACGGGACTTTGTGTGTATTTCTAACAGATTAAGTTTAACGATCATCTCTCCAACACAGGGGCCAAATTTAAGAAGTACATAGGTCATTCTGCCCATGTGACCAATGTTCGCTGGTCCAATGACCTGCAGTGGGTGATCAGCACCGGTGGGGCTGACCATGCCGTCTTTCAGTGGAGGTTCCTACCCGAGGGTGTCATGAACGGGGTCTTGGAGCCGCTCCTTCAAGGTAACAACCAGATTATGAACTCAACATTTATCCAAACCAGAATCCACATCCCTCTACACCTGACTGTCTCACCTGACTGTCTGGCCAGTGTTTGTGTGTTACATGTAAGACCTGGCAACCATGTGTCGTTCTCAAGATAGAAATGTTAGAAATGAACCTAAACAGTAAATCATTTATGGCGTAAAACCTCTGGTTCAGTACTGAACCGGTTTTAATCCGACTTGAAAGACAGAAGCTATTTGATGTGATGACAAAGCTACTAAAACGAAGATGATGTGCTGTCCACCAAGGCTCCATGTTGGAGTCCCTATTGTCCAGCATCTACATGCTCCCACCAACTCAGATTATAAAAATAAACCAAAGATCTAATAATTCTTTAGACGTTCTGCTCTGTATTACAGTTTCACCAGTAGATTCTGCCCCAGTCAAAGCTTCATTTTGTGTCTCGATCAAACAGTTTGAGGATGTTCCAGAAGTTTGTGTTTGGGACCAAAGATTAGTGTAGTCCAGCGTAGTCAGAAATGGTCAAACCAATGAATCCATCAGCAAGTCTGGATGTCAGCTAAATTTGAACATGAAATCAGGAATCAGATCAGCCTTTTACCACCTGAAGAACAGATCTGATGACTCAACAGGATTTAGAAAAGCTTCCTGTCATGGAGTTTTTAACACGTTTGTGTAAAAGTCACCGTGACAGCTGTAGCTTGTCCAAATGCTGCTGCTCATTCCTTTACAAAAACCAAAACCAGTTCTCACATCCAGAACAAGAACCAGATCTGCTGACACCATATAAATGTCCTTCAAAAATCATCTGGGTCCAGTTTACTTACCACCCCAGGAGTTTACACTGAACACATAGTTTTATTTCTTATATCTGATCCAAGCCTAAAGAGTGCTGGAAAACCTGGGATCTCCCTGGAAAACCTGGAATCCGATCAACACCTGAGTCCTAGTGAAGCAAACCTGAAGCTGCAAACTATTTCAGTGCTGCCAGATGTCTGAAATGTGCTATATAAACGTTAAAATGAAGTCTGAATCTCTGAAACTGCGGAATTCCAAAAGGAATTTCTTTATTCCTGGAAAACAACGAAACAATGCCAAACCTCTCCGGATAGTTCCTGGAATCTTAAAGCAGGCTGCATTGACTTTTGGTCTCTGAAAGATTACTGCTTCTATTTTCAGAGGGATATGCTGACTCCAACAGCGGCGAGTCAGACTCAGATGTGTCGGATGTTCCAGAACTGGACTCGGACATCGAACAGGAAGCTCAGACCAATTATGAACGTCAGGTGACCAGAAACCATAACCTCCTCTTCATGAGGCCAGTTTTATCTGCCTCCTGTCTGAATGACAACTATACAGGTTATATATGCACTAATTATACATGTATAAAATTGGTGCCAAAATACAGACATACCAGATTCAACATATGTGTTATGTCTTACTATGTTAAAGTCACCTGGAATACAGCAAAGCGTGTAAATGTAAAGTTGTCTCACCCCAGAAAGGAGTTAAGTAATCCTAGTAATCAGTAAAGTAATCCTAGGAAGGAGTAAAGTAATCCTAGTAATTAGTAAAGTAATCCCAGGAAGGAGTAAAGGAACCCTAGTAATTAGTAAAGTAATCACTGGAAGGAGTAAAGTAATCCCTGGAAGGAGTAAAGTAACCCTAGTAATTAGTAAAGTAATCCCTGGAAGGAGTAAAGTAATCCCAGGAAGGAGTAAAGTAATCCTAAGAAGGAGTAAAGTAATCCCTGGAAGGAGTAAAGTAATCCTAAGAACAAGTAAAGTAATCCCAATAAGGAGTGAAGTAATCCCAGGAAGGAATAAAGTAATCCCAGGAAGGTGTAAAGTAATCCTAGGAAGGAGTAAAGTAATCCCTGGAAGGAGTAAAGTAATCCTAGTAACTACTAAAGTAATCCTAGAAAGTAGTAAAATGATTCTAGGAAGGAGTAAAGTAATCCCTGGAAGGAGTAAAGTCACCCTAGTAATTAGTAAAGTAATCCCTGGAAGGAGTAAAGTAATCCTAAGAAGGAGTAAAGTAATGCCAGTAAGGAGTAAAGTAATGCCAGTAAGGAGTAAAGTAATCGCTGGAAGGAGTAAAGTAACCCTAGTAATTAGTAAAGTAATCCCTGGAAGGAGTAAAGTAATCCCAGGAAGGAGTAAAGTAATCCTAAGAAGAAGTAAAGTAATCCTAAGAAGGAGTAAAGTAATCCCAGGAAGGAATAAAGTAATCCCAGGAAGGAGTAAAGTAAACCCTAGTAATTAGTAAAGTAATCCCAGGAAGGAGGAAAGTAATCTCTGGAAGGAGTAAAGTAATCCTAGGAAGGAGTAAAGTAATCCCTTGAAGGATTAAAGTAATCCCTGGAAGGAGTAAAGTAATCGCTGGAAGGAGTAAAGTAACCCTAGTAATTAGTAAAGTAATCCCTGGAAGGAGTAAAGTAATCCCAGGAAGGAGTAAAGTAATCCTAAGAAGTAAAGTAATCCTAAGAAGGAGTAAAGTAATCCCAGGAAGGAATAAAGTAATCCCAGGAAGGAGTAAAGTAAACCCTAGTAATTAGTAAAGTAATCCCAGGAAGGAGGAAAGTAATCTCTGGAAGGAGTAAAGTAATCCTAGGAAGGAGTAAAGTAATCCCTTGAAGGATTAAAGTAATCGCTGGAAGGAGTAAAGTAACCCTAGTAATTAGTAAAGTAATCCCAGGAAGGAATAAAGTAATCCCAGGAAGGAGTAAAGTAAACCCTAGTAATTAGTAAAGTAATCCCAGGAAGGAGGAAAGTAATCTCTGGAAGGAGTAAAGTAATCCTAGGAAGGAGTAAAGTAATCCCTTGAAGGATTAAAGTAATCCCTGGAAGGAGTAAAGTAATCCTAAGAAGGAGTAAAGTAATCCCAGGAAAGAGTGAAGTAATCCCTGGAAGGAGTGAAGTAATCCTAGGAAGGAGTACAGTAATCCCTTGAAGGATTAAAGTAATCCCTGGAAGGAGTAAAGTAATCCTAGTAACTACTAAAGTAATCCTAGGAAGGAGTAAAATGATTCTAGGAAGGAGTAAAGTAATCCCAGGAAGGAGTAAAGTAATCCCAGGAAGGAGTAAAGTAGTCCTAAAAAGGAGTAAAGTAATCCCAGTAAGGAGTGAAGTAATCCCAGGAAGGAATAAAGTAATCCTAGGAAGGAGTAAAGTAATCCTTGGAAGGAGTAAAGTAACCCTAGTAATTAGTAAAGTAATCCCTGGAAGGAGTAAAGTAATCCCAGGAAGGAGTAAAGTAATCCTAAGAAGTAAAGTAATCCTAAGAAGGAGTAAAGTAATCCCAGGAAGGAATAAAGTAATCCCAGGAAGGAGTAAAGTAAACCCTAGTAATTAGTAAAGTAATCCCAGGAAGGAGGAAAGTAATCTCTGGAAGGAGTAAAGTAATCCTAGGAAGGAGTAAAGTAATCCCTTGAAGGATTAAAGTAATCCCTGGAAGGAGTAAAGTAATCGCTGGAAGGAGTAAAGTAACCCTAGTAATTAGTAAAGTAATCCCTGGAAGGAGTAAAGTAATCCCAGGAAGGAGTAAAGTAATCCTAAGAAGTAAAGTAATCCTAAGAAGGAGTAAAGTAATCCCAGGAAGGAATAAAGTAATCCCAGGAAGGAGTAAAGTAAACCCTAGTAATTAGTAAAGTAATCCCAGGAAGGAGGAAAGTAATCTCTGGAAGGAGTAAAGTAATCCTAGGAAGGAGTAAAGTAATCCCTTGAAGGATTAAAGTAATCCCTGGAAGGAGTAAAGTAATCCTAAAAAGGAGTAAAGTAATCCCAGGAAAGAGTAAAGTTATCCCAGGAAGGAGTAAAGTAATCCCAGGAAGGAGTAAAGTAGTCCTAAAAAGGAGTAAAGTAATCCCAGTAAGGAGTGAAGTAATCCCAGGAAGGAATAAAGTAATCCTAGGAAGGAGTAAAGTAACCCTAGTAATTAGTAAAGTAATCCCTGGAAGGAGTAAAGTAATCCTAATAAGGAGTAAAGTAATGCCAGTAAGGAGTAAAGTAATCCCTGGAAGGAGTAAAGTAATCGCTGGAAGGAGTAAAGTAACCCTAGTAATTAGTAAAGTAATCCCTAGAAGGAGTAAGGTAATCCCTGGAAGGAGTAAAGTAATCCTAATAAGGAGTAAAGTAATGCCAGTAAGGAGTAAAGTAATCCCAGGAAGGAATAAAGTAATCCTTGGAAGGAGTAAAGTAATCGCTGGAAGGAGTAAAGTAACCCTAGTAATTAGTAAAGTAATCCCTAGAAGGAGTAAAGTAATCCCTAGAAGGAGTAAAGTAATCCCTGGAAGGAGTAAAGTAACCCTAGTAATTAGTAAAGTAATCCCTGAAAGGAGTAAAATAGTCCCTGGAAAGAGTAAAGTAACCCTAGTAATTAGTAAATTGATCCCTGGAAGGAGTAAAGTAATCCTAGGAAGGAGTAAAGTAATCCCAGGAAAGTGTGAAGTAGTCCTAGGAAGGAGTAAAGTAATCCCTTGAATGATTAAAGTAATCCCTGGAAGGAGTAAAGTTATCGTAAGAAGGAGTAAAGTAATCCCAGGAAAGAGTGAAGTAATCGTAAGAAGGAGTAAAGTAATCCCAGGAAAGAGTGAAGTAATCCTTGGAAGGAGTAAAGTAATCCCTTGAAGGATTAAAGTAATCCCTGGAAGGAGTAAAGTAATCCAAAGAAGGAGTAAAGTAATCCCAGGAAAGAGTGAAGTCATCCCAGGAAGGAGTAAAGTAATCCTAGGAAGGAGTAAAGTAATCCCTTGAAGGATTAGAGTAATCCCTGGAAGGAGTAAAGTAATCCTAGTAACTACTAAAGTAATCCTAGGAAGGAGTAAAATGATTATATAAAGGAGTAAAGTAGTCCTAGGAAGGAGTAATGTAATCCTAGTAACTACTAAACTAGTCCTAGGAAGAAGTAAAGTAGTCCTAGGAAGGAGTAAAGTTATCCTAGTAATTAGTAAAGTAATCCCAGGAAGGAGTATAGCAGTCCCACAAACGAGTATAGTAATCCTAGTAATTAGTAAAGTGATCCTAGTAATTAGTGAAGTAATCCTAGGATGGAGTAAAGTAATCCCAGGAAGGAGTAAAGTAATCCTAGTAATTAGTGAAGTGATCCTAGGAAGGAGTAAAGTAATCCTAGGAAGGAGTAAAGTATTCCCAGGAAAGAGTGAAGTAATCCTAGGAAGGAGTAAAGTATTCCTAGGAAAGAGTGAAGTAATCCTAGGAAGGAGTAAAGTAATCCCTTGAAGGATTAAAGTAATCCCTGGAAGGAGTAAAGTAATCCTAGTAACTACTAAAGTAATCCTAGGAAGGAGTAAAATGATTCTAGGAAGGAGTAAAGTAATCCCAGGAAGGAGTAAAGTAATCCCTGGAAGGAGTAAAGTAACCCTAGTAATTAGTAAAGTAATCCCTGGAAGGAGTAAAGTAATCCTAGTAATTAGTAAAGTAATCCCTGGAAGGAGTAAAGTAATCCCTGGAAGGAGTAAAGTAATCCCTGGAAGGAGTAAAGTAATCCCAGGAAGGAGTAAAATAACCCTAGTAATTAGTAAAGTAATCCCAGGAAGGAGTAAAGTAATCCCTGGAAGGAGTAAAGTAACCCTAGTAATTAGTAAAGTAATCCCTGGAAGGAGTAAAGTAATCGCTGGAAGGAGTAAAGTAACCCTAGTAATTAGTAAAGTAATCCCTAGAAGGATTAAAGTAATCCCTGGAAGGAGTAAAGTAACCCTAGTAATTAGTAAAGTAATGCCAGTAAGGAGTAAAGTAATCCCAGGAAGGAGTAAAGTAATCCCTGGAAGGAGTAAAGTAACCCTAGTAATTAGTAAAGTAATCCCAGGAAGGAGTAAAGTAATCCCTGGAAGGAGTAAAGTAACCCTAGTAATTAGTAAAGTAATCCCAGGAAGGAGTAAAGTAATCCCTGGAAGGAGTAAAGTAACCCTAGTAATTAGTAAAGTAATCCCTGGAAGGAGTAAAGTAATCGCTGGAAGGAGTAAAGTAACCCTAGTAATTAGTAAAGTAATCCCTAGAAGGATTAAAGTAATCCCTGGAAGGAGTAAAGTAACCTTAGTAATTAGTAAAGTAATCCCTGGAAGGAGTAAAGTAATCCCTGGAAGGAGTAAAGTAACCCTAGTAATTAGTAAAGTAATCGCTGAAAGGAGTAAAGTAGTCCCTGGAAGGAGTAAAGTAATCCTAGTAATTAGTAAATTGATCCCTGGAAGGAGTAAAGTAATCCTAGGAAGGAGTAAAGTAACCCTAGTAATTAGTAAATTGATCCCTGGAAGGAGTAAAGTAATCCTAGGAAGGAGTAAAGTAATCCTAGGAAGGAGTAATCTCAGGATATATCTCCATGTGCGTGTCTTAACGCATCTGTTTCTACCTGCAGGTGTACAAGGAGGACCTTCCGCAGCTCAGGAAGAAGCTGATTGGCTCCCTGAAGCAACAGAAAGCTCCAGAGGAGGGGCTTCGCCTGCAGTTTGTTCATGGGTCCGACTTACTGGGAAATTCCCACCACACGCTGTGGTTCCTGGATAACTCACCTGTTTGCTGTTTCCTGCAGGTATCGCGGCTTCGACTGTCGGAACAACCTGTTCTACACGCAGACCGGCGAGGTGGTCTATCACGTGGCCGCCGTCGCCGTCATCTACAACCGGCTGCAGCACAGCCAGCGCTTCTACCTTGGCCATGATGATGACATCCTCAGCCTGGTCGTCCATCCGCTTAAAGATTACGTAGCCTCTGCACAGGTAAGGCCGACCAATCAGAGCGCAGCATGTATGTTATCAGACAGGGAGTGTTTCTCATTGGCTGTATATGTGCAGGTGGGCAGAGACCCGGCCATCCACGTCTGGGACATCCAGACTCTGAAGTGTTTATCTCTGCTGAGAGGACATCACAGCAGAGGAGTGTGTGCACTGGAATTCACCGGTACGGCACTCAGGTGTTGTGAGACAGGTTTCCATCAGACGCTGCCACCAGAGTCCATACAGCGTGTCGCTCAGATGCTGACTGCTGCCTTAGAACAGAAGGAACAGATTTCATGAGTAGAAAATAAAGAGCATCGTTTAGTGTCAGTCCAACAAAAACCAGATTTTCCACGAAGCTTTTTCTGCAGTGA
>NC_136621.1:43014893-43019893 GCF_933228915.1 Telmatherina bonti | reverse complement strand
TCCATCCATTCATCCTTCCATCCATCCATCCATCCTTCCATCTTTCCATCCATTCATCTTTCCATCCACCCCTCCTTCCATCCATCCTTCCACCCATCCATCCATTCATCCTTCCATCCATCCATCCTTCCATCCATCCATTCATCCATCCATCCTTCCACCCATCCATCCATCCTTCCATCCTTCCATCCATCCATCTGATCCAGATCATTCCAGACTCTGGACTCAGAAAACTGATGTGGTGTTTCCTGTCCAGGGTTTCGTTACGGGGGGGAAGGACGGCATCGTGGAGCTGTGGGACGACATGTTCGAACGATGTCTGAAGACGTATGCAATCAAGAGAGCAGCGCTGTCTCCGACCTCCAAAGGTGTCCACAGCTGCTCTGATGTCTCAGCAGGGTCTGATGACTTCAGTCTGACTTCTGTTTCTGGTTCTGATCAGGTCTGCTGCTGGAGGACAACCCATCCATCAGAGCCATCACGCTGGGCCACGGCCACATCCTGCTCGGAACCAAGAACGGAGAAATCCTGGAGATTGACAAGAGCGGACCGATGACGCTGCTGGTTCAGGTTAGACTGGATACTGACCGTACAACCACCAAAACCAGCCGGTTCTGAGTGTCTCTGAAGGAGACTTCTGAAGCCCAGTGAGGCTGGTTTGGCAGTTTCCAGGGCCTCATATATGGACATCTGGCTGTACCTCCCTCTTCATGGTTGTGCCCTTCTGGAGCCAGAAGAATAAACTGGCTGTTCTCAACAAACCCAGCTACTCCCAGTGGCAGGGTAAGACTACACAAGTTGACAGCCACCCGCCCTACCCTGGGGAGATGGGAGGGGAGTGAGAGAGTACTTGTAGCTTTCCTCCACATCTGTTATCCTGCCCTCTGGGAGTGCAATGCCCTCCGTATGGATTACCTTCCCTCTCTTTGTGATCATCCGCCCACATTTCTCCAGTCCGAATGACATTCCGATGTCCCTGCTGTAGATCCTGGTGGTGTGGATCAGTGAGTCGATGTCCCGCTCACTCTTAGCGTACAGCTTGATGTCATCCATGTACAGGAGGTGGCTGATGGTGGTTCCATTCCTGAGTTGGTATCCATAGCCAGTCTTGTTGATTAGTTGGCTGAGGGGGTTCAGGCCTCTACAGAACAGCAGCAGGGACAGGACATCTCTTTGGTATATGCCACATTTGATGGAGACTTGGGGCTCGAAGTTGGCCTGCAGCGTGGTCTGCCACAGCCTCATTGAGTTTGCAACAACAGTCCTTAGGTTGCTATATATATACATATACATTATATATATATATATATATATATATATATAATATATATATATATATATATATATATATATATATATATATATATACATCCATCCATCCATATATATATATATATATATATATATATATATATATATATATATATATAGATATATATATATATATATATATAGATATATATATAGATATATATATAGATATATATATATATATATATATATATATATATATATATATATATAGATATATATATACATACATACATACATACATACATACATACATACATACATACATACATACATCCATCCATCCATCCATCTTCTGCCGCTTATCCGGGGTCGGGTCGCGGGGGCAGCAGCCTAAGCAGGGAAGCCCAGACTTCCCTCTCCCCAGCCACATTTGCCAACTCTGAAGGGGGGGATCCCGAGGCGTTCCCAGGCCAGCTGAGAGATATAATCCCTCCAGCGTGTCCTGGGTCTTCCCCGGGGTCTCCTCCCAGAGGGACGTGCCTGGAGCACCTCACCAGGGAGGTCCAGGAGGCATCCTGACCAGATGCCGAGCCACCTCAACTGGTTCCTCTCGATGCGGAGGAGCAGCGGCTCTACTCTGATCTCCTCCCGGATGACCGAGCTCCTCACCCTATCTCTAAGGGAGAGCCCGGCCACCCTGCGGAGGAAACCCATTTCAGCCGCCTGTATACGAGATCTCCTTCTTTCGGTCACGACCCACAGCTCATGACCATAGGTGAGGGTAGGAACGTAGATCGACTGGTAAATGGAGAGCTTCGCCTTCTGGCTCAGTTCCTTCTTCACCACGACAGACCGGCGCAGAGTCCGCATTACTGCAGACGCCGCACTGATCCGTCTGTCGATCTCACGCTCCATCCTTCCCTCACTCGTGAACAAGACCCCGGGATATTTAAACTCCTCCACTTGAGGCAGGACCTGACTCCCGACCCGGAGAGGACAATCCACCCTATTCCGGCTGAGGACCATGGTCTCAGATTTGGAGGTGCTGATTCTCATCCCAGCCGCTTCACACTCGGCTGCGAATTGCTCAAGCGAGAGCTGGAGATCACGACCAGATGAAGCCAACAGGACCACGTCATCTGCAAAAAGCAGGGACCCAATCCTGAGGCCACCAAGTCGGATCCCCTCAACACCTCGGCTGCACCTAGAAATTCTGTCCATATAAGTTATGAACAGAATCGGTGATAAAGGGCAGCCTTGGCGGAGTCCAACCCTCACCGGAAACGAATCCGACTTACTACCGCCAATGCGGACCAAGCTCTGACACCTGTCGTACAGGGACCGGACAGCTCGTACAAGGGGGTCTGGTACTCCATACTCCCGGAGTACCCCCCACAGGAGCCCCCGGGGGACACGGTCGAATGCCTTCTCCAGGTCCACAAAGCACATGTAGACTGTTTGGGCAAACTCCCATGCCCCCTCCAGGACCCCAAAGAGGGTATAGAGCTGGTCCACTGTTCCGCGACCAGGACGAAAACCACACTGCTCCTCCTCAATCCGGGATTCGACTATCCGGCGGACCCTCCTCTCCAGGACCCCTGAATAGACCTTACCAGGGAGGCTGAGGAGTGTGATTCCCCTGTAATTGGAACACACCCTCCGGTCCCCCTTCTTAAAAAGGGGGACCACCACCCCAGTCTGCCAATCCAGCGGCACTGTCCCCAGGACAGCCCCACAGCATCCAGAGCCTTAAGGAACTCCGGGCGGATCTCATCCACCCCCGGGGCCTTGCCGCCAAGGAGCTTTTTGACCACCTCAGCGACTTCAGCCCCAGAGGTAGGAGAGTCCACCCCTGAGTCCACCAGCTCTGCTTCCTCATCGGAAGACGTGTTGGTAGGATTGAGGAGGTCTTCGAAGTATTCCTTCCACCGACCCACAACGTCCCGAGTTGAGGTCAGCAGCTCCCCACCTCCACTGTACACAGTGTTGATGGAGCACTGTTTCCCCCTCCTGAACCGCCGGATGGTGGACCAGAATCTCCTCGAAGCCGTCCGGAAGTCTTTCTCCATGGCCTCGCCGAACTCCTCCCATGCCCGAGTTTTTGCCTCGGCAACAGCCGAAGCCGCATGCCGCTTAGCCTGTCGGTACCCATCAGCTGCCTCCAGAGTCCCACAGGCCAAGAAGGCCCGATAGGACTCCTTCTTCAGCTTGACGGCATCCCTCACTGCTGGTGTCCACCAACGAGTCCTGGGATTACCGCCACGACAGGCACCAACGACCTTACAGCCACAGATCTGGCCGGCCGCCTCAGCAATAGAGGCACGGAACACAGCCCATTCGGACTCAATGTCCCCCGCCTCACTCGGGACATGGTTGAAGCTCTGCTGAAGGTGGGAGTTGAAGCTCGCTCTGACGGGGGACTCAGCCAGACGTTCCCAGCAGACCCTCACAACATGTTTGGGCCTGCCAGATCTGACCGGCTTCCTCCCCCACCATCTGAGCCAACTCACCACCAGGTGGTGATCAGTTGAAGCTCCGGCCCCCTCTTCACCCGAGTGTCCAAGGCATGTGGCCGCAGGTCCGACGTTACGACTACAAAATCCATCATTGAACTGCGGCCCAGGGAATCCTGGTGCCAGGTGTACATATGGACACTCTTATGTTGGAACATGGTGTTCGTTATGGACAATCCATGACGAGCACAGAAGTCCAATAACAAAACACCATTTGGATTCAGAGGGGGGGGACCATGCCTCCCAATCACTCCCCTCCAGGTCTCACTGTCATTGCCCACGTGAGCATTGAAGTCCCCCAGCAGAACAATGGAGTCCCCAGAAGGAGCACCTTCCAGCACTCCCTCCAAGGACTCCAGAAAGGGTGGGTACTCTGAATGCTGTTCGGTGCATAAGCACAGACAACAGTCAGGACCCGTCCCCCCACCCGGAGGCGGAGGGAAACTACCCTTTCATCCACCGGGGTAAACCCCAACGTGCAGGCACCAAGCTGGGGGCTGATGAGAATGTCCACACCTGCTCGGCGCCTCTCACCATGAGCAACTCCAGAGTGGAAGAAGGTCCAGCCCCTCTCGAGGGTTCTGGTTCCAGAGCCCAAGCCATGCGTCGAGGTGAGTCCAACTATATCTAGTCGGAACCGCTCAACCTCGCGCACAAGCTCAGGCTCCTTCCCCACCAGAGAGGTGACGTTCCACGTCCCTAGAGCCAGCTTCTGCAGCCGGGGATCGGACCGCCAGGCTCCCCGCCCCTTGCTGCCGCCCAGCTCACACTGCACCCGACCCCTACGGCTCCTCCCGCAGATGGTGAGCCCACGGGAGGTGGGGCCCATGTAACCCTTTTGGGCTGAGTCGACCGGGCCCCATGGGCGAAGGCCCGGCCACCAGACGCTCGCTCTCGTACCCCGCCTCCAGGCCTGGCTCCAGAGTGGGGTCCCGATAACCCGCGTCCGGGCAAGGGAACATTCATGCCCAGGTTGGTCGTCATCATAGAGGTCTATGAGCCGTGCTTGGTCTGGTCCCTCCCCTAGACACCTGTTTGCCATGGGTGACCCTACCATGGGCATAAAGCCCCCGACAACATAGCTGCTAGGATCTTCGGGACGCACAAACCCCTCCACCACGATAAGGTGACGGCTCAGGGAGAGGTATATATATATATACATTATATATATATGTATATATATGTATATGTATATATATGTGTATATATATATATATATATATATATATATAT
>NC_136621.1:42759026-43014693 GCF_933228915.1 Telmatherina bonti | reverse complement strand
CCCAGATACCACGCTGGGGGCCAGATACAAGGCTGGGGGGCCAGATACCAGGCTGGGGGCCCAGATACCACGCTGGGGGCCTGATACCAGGCTGGGGGCCAGATACAAGGCTGGGGGCCAGATACCAGGCTGGTGGGCCCAGATACCACGCTGGGGGCCAGATACAAGGCTGGGGGGCCAGATACAAGGCTGGGGGCCTGATACCAGGCTGGGGGCCAGATACCAGGCTGGGGGTCAGATACCAGGCTGGGGGGCCAGATACCAGGCTGGGGGCCAGATACCATCAGATAGCGGGCTGGGGGCCAGATACCGGGCTGGGGGCCAGATACCGGGCTGGGGGGCCAGATACCAGGCTGGGGGGCCAGATACCAGGCTGGGGGCCAGATACCATCAGATACCAGGCTGGGGTTCAGATACCAGGCTGGGGGCCAGATACCGGGCTGGGGGGCCAGATACCACGCTGGGGGGCCAGATACCAGGCTGGGGGCCAGATACCAGGCTGGGGGGCCGGATACCACGCTGGGGGGCCAGATACCAGGCTGGGGGTCAGATACCAGGCTGGGGGCCCAGATACCAGGCTGGGGGGGTCAGATACCAGGCTGGGGGTCAGATACCAGGCTGGGGGCCCAGATACCAGGCTGGGGGGGTCAGATACCAGGCTGGGGGTCAGATACCAGGCTGGGGCCCAGACACCAGGCTGGCGGGTCAGATACCAGGCTGGGGGGCCGGATACCACGCTGGGGGGCCGGATACCATCAGATAGCGGGCTGGGGGCTAGATACCAGGCTGGGGGCCAGATACCAGGCTGGGGGGCCAGATACCAGGTTGGGGGCCGGATACCATCAGATAGCGGGCTGGGGGCCAGATACCAGGCTGGGGGGTCAGATACCAGGCTGGGGGTCAGATACCAGGTTGGGGGCCGGATACCATCAGATAGCGGGCTGGGGGCCAGATACCAGGCTGGGGGTCAGATACCAGGTTGGGGGCCGGATACCATCAGATAGCGGGCTGGGGGCCAGATACCAGGCTGGGGGCCAGATACCAGGCTGGTGGGCCCAGATACCACGCTGGGGGCCAGATACCAGGCTGGGGGCCCAGATACCACGCTGGGGGCCTGATACCAGGCTGGGGGCCAGATACCAGGCTGGGGGGTCAGAAACCAGGCTGGGGGTCAGATACCAGGCTGGGGGGCCGGATACCACGCTGGGGGCCTGATACCATGCTGGGGGCCAGATACCAGGCTGGGGGCCAGATACCATCAGATAGCGGGCTGGGGGCCAGATACCAGGCTGGTGGGCCCAGATACCACGCTGGGGGCCAGATACAAGGCTGGGGGGCCAGATACCAGGCTGGGGGCCAGATACAAGGCTGGGGGCCAGATACAAGGCTGGGGGCTAGATACCAGGCTGGTGGGCCCAGATACCACGCTGGGGGCCAGATACCAGGCTGGGGGCCCAGATACCACGCTGGGGGCCTGATACCAGGCTGGGGGCCAGATACCAGGCTGGGGGTCAGATACCAGGCTGGGGGGCCAGATACCACGCTGGGGGGCCAGATACCAGGCTGGGGGCCAGATACCAGGCTGGGGGGCCGGATACCACGCTGGGGGCCAGATACCGGGCTGGGGGGCCAGATACCAGGCTGGGGGCCAGATACCAGGCTGGGGGGCCGGATACCACGCTGGGGGCTAGATACCAGGCTGGGGGCCAGATACCAGGCTGGGGGGCCGGATACCATGCTGGGTGCCGGATACCAAGCTGCGGGCCGGATACCACGCTGGGGGCCAGATACCATCAGATAGCGGGCTGGGGGCCAGATACCAGGCTGGGGGCCAGATACCAGGCTGGGGGCCAGATACCATCAGATAGCGGGCTGGGGGCCAGATACCAGGCTGGTGGGCCCAGATACCACGCTGGGGGCCAGATACAAGGCTGGGGGGCCAGATACCAGGCTGGGGGCCAGATACAAGGCTGGGGGCCAGATACAAGGCTGGGGGCCAGATACCAGGCTGGTGGGCCCAGATACCACGCTGGGGGCCAGATACCAGGCTGGGGGCCCAGATACCACGCTGGGGGCCTGATACCAGGCTGGGGGCCAGATACCAGGCTGGGGGTCAGATACCAGGCTGGGGGGCCAGATACCACGCTGGGGGGCCAGATACCAGGCTGGGGGCCAGATACCAGGCTGGGGGGCCGGATACCACGCTGGGGGCCAGATACCGGGCTGGGGGGCCAGATACCAGGCCAGGGGCCAGATACCAGGCTGGGGGGCCGGATACCACGCTGGGGGCTAGATACCAGGCTGGGGGCCAGATACCAGGGTGGGGGCCGGATACCATGCTGGGGGCCAGATACCAGGCTGGGGGCCAGATACCAGGCTGGGGGTCAGATACCAGGCTGGGGGGCCAGATACCACGCTGGGGGGCCAGATACCAGGCTGGGGGCCAGATACCAGGCTGGGGGGCCGGATACCACGCTGGGGGCCAGATACCGGGCTGGGGGGCCAGATACCAGGCTGGGGGCCAGATACCAGGCTGGGGGGCCGGATACCACGCTGGGGGCTAGATACCAGGCTGGGGGCCAGATACCACGCTGGGGGCCGGATACCATGCTGGGGGCCGGATACCAAGCTGCGGGCCAGATACCAGGCTGGGGGCCAGATACCAGGCTGGGGGCCAGATACAAGGCTGGGAGCCAGATACAAGGCTGGGGGTCAGATACCAGGCTGGGGGGCCGGATACCATGCTGGGGGCCGGATACCACGCTGCGGGCCAGATACCAGGCTGGGGGCCAGATACCAGGCTGGGGGCCAGATACAAGGCTGCGAGCCAGATACAAGGCTGGGGGCCAGACACCGTGCTGGGGGCCAGATACCGGGCTGGGTGGCCAGATACCACGCTGGGGGGCCAGATACCAGGCTGGGGGCCAGATACCAGGCTGGGGGGCCGGACACCACGCTGGGGGGCCAGATACCAGGCTGGGAGCCAGATACCAGGCTGGGGGGTCAGATACCAGGCTGGGGGTCAGATACCAGGTTGGGGGCCAGATACCATCAGATACCAGGCTGGGGGCCAGATACCAGGCTGGGGGGTCAGAAACCAGGCTGGGGGCCCAGATACCAGGCTGGGGGGTCAGATACCAGGCTGGGGGTCAGATACCAGGCTGGGGGCCAGATACCATCAGATACCAGGCTGGGGGCCAGATACCAGGCTGGGGGGTCAGATACCAGGCTGGGGGTCAGATACCAGGTTGGGGGCCAGATACCATCAGATACCAGGCTGGGGGCCAGATACCAGGCTGGGGGGCCGGATACCATGCTGGGGGCCAGATACCAGGCTGGGGGGTCAGATACCAGGCTGGGGGTCAGATACCAGGCTGGGGGCCAGATACCATCAGATACCAGGCTGGGGGCCAGATACCAGGCTGGGGGGTCAGAAACCAGGCTGGGGGTCAGATACCAGGCTGGGGGGCCGGATACCACGCTGGGGGCCAGATACCATGCTGGGGGCCAGATACCAGGCTGGGGGCCAGATACCATCAGATAGCGGGCTGGGGGCCAGATACCAGGCTGGGGGCCAGATACCAGGCTGGGGGCCAGATACCATCAGATAGCGGGCTGGGGGCCAGATACCAGGCTGGGGGCCAGATACCAGGCTGGGGGCCCAGATACCACGCTGGGGGCCAGATACCAGGCTGGGGGCCAGATACAAGGCTGGGGGCCAGATACCACGCTGGGGGCCAGATACCAGGCTGGGGGCCCAGATACCACGCTGGGGGCCTGATACCAGGCTGGGGGCCAGATACCAGGCTGGGGGGTCAGAAACCAGGCTGGGGGTCAGATACCAGGCTGGGGGGCCGGATACCACGCTGGGGGCCTGATACCATGCTGGGGGCCTGATACCAGGCTGGGGGCCAGATACCAGGCTGGGGGTCAGATACCAGGCTGGGGGGCCAGATACCACGCTGGGGGGCCAGATACCAGGCTGGGGGCCAGATACCAGGCTGGGGGGCCGGATACCACGCTGGGGGCCAGATACCGGGCTGGGGGGCCAGATACCAGGCTGGGGGCCAGATACCAGGCTGGGGGGCCGGATACCACGCTGGGGGCTAGATACCAGGCTGGGGGCCAGATACCAGGCTGGGGGGCCGGATACCATGCTGGGGGCCGGATACCAGGCTGGGGGCCAGATACCAGGCTGGGGGCCAGATACAAGGCTGGGAGCCAGATACCAGGCTGGGGGGCCGGATACCATGCTGGGGGGCCAGATACCATCAGATAGCGGGCTGGGGGCTAGATACCAGGCTGGGGGCCAGATACCAGGCTGGGGGGGTCAGATACCAGGCTGGGGGCCCAGATTCCAGGCTGGGGGTCAGATACCAGGCTGGGGGGGTCAGATACCAGGCTGGGGGTCAGATACCAGGCTGGGGACCAGATACCAGGCTGGGGGGGTCAGATACCAGGCTGGGGGTCAGATACCAGGTTGGCGGGTCAGATACCAGGCTGGGGGCCAGATACCAGGCTGGGGGTCAGATACCAGGCTGGGGGGGTCAGATACCAGGCTGGGGGTCAGATACCAGGCTGGGGGTCAGATACCAGGCTGGGGGGGTCAGATACCAGGCTGGGGGTCAGATACCAGGTTGGCGGGTCAGATACCAGGCTGGGGGCCAGATACCAGGCTGGGGGTCAGATACCAGGCTGGGGGGCCGGATACCACGCTGGGGGGCCGGATACCATCAGATAGCGGGCTGGGGGCCAGATACCAGGCTGGGGGTCAGATACCAGGCTGGGGGGCCGGATACCAGGCTGGGGGTCAGATACCAGGCTGGGGACCAGATACCACGCTGGGGGTCAGATACCAGGTTGGCGGGTCAGATACCAGGCTGGGGGCCAGATACCAGGCTGGGGGTCAGATACCAGGCTGGGGGGCCGGATACCACGCTGGGGGCCAGATACTATGCTGGGGGCCAGATACCAGGCTGGGGGTCAGATACCAGGCTGGGGGCCAGATACCAGGCTGGAGGGCCGGATACCAGGCTGGGGGCCAGATACCAGGCTGGGGGCCCAGATACCATCAGATAGCGGGCTGGGGGTCAGATACCAGGCTGGGGGCCAGATACCATCAGATAGCGGGCTGGGGGTCAGATACCAGGCTGGGGGCCCAGATACCACGCTGGGGGCCAGATACCAGGCTGGGGGCCAGATACCATCAGATAGCGGGCTGGGGGTCAGATACCAGGCTGGGGGTCAGATACCAGGCTGGGGGCCAGATACCATCAGATAGCGGGCTGGGGGCCAGATACCAGGCTGGGGGCCCAGTTACCATCAGATAGCGGGCTGGGGGTCAGATACCAGGCTGGGGGCCAGATACCATCAGATAACGGGCTGGGGGTCAGATACCAGGCTGGGGGCCCAGATACCACGCTGGGGGCCAGATACCATCAGATAGCGGGCTGGGGGTCAGATACCAGGCTGGGGGCCCAGATACCACGCTGGGGGCCAGATACCATCAGATAACGGGCTGGGGGTCAGATACCAGGCTGGGGGTCAGATACCAGGCTGGGGGCCAGACACCGTGCTGGGGGCCAGATACCGGGCTGGGGGGCCAGATACCACGCTGGGGGGCCAGATACCAGGCTGGGGGCCAGATACCAGGCTGGGGGCCCAGATACCACGCTGGGGGCCAGATACCAGGCTGGGGGCCAGATACAAGGCTGGGGGCCAGATACTAGGCTGGTGGGCCCAGATACCACGCTGGGGGCCAGATACAAGGCTGGGGGGCCAGATACCAGGCTGGGGGCCCAGATACCACGCTGGGGGCCAGATACAAGGCTGGGGGGCCAGATACCACGCTGGGGGCCAGATACAAGGCTGGGGGTCAGATACCAGGCTGGGGGGCCGGATACCATGCTGGGGGCCGGATACCACGCTGGGGGCCAGATACCAGGCTGGGGGCCAGATACCGGGCTGGGGGGCCAGATACCACAATGGGGGGCCAGATACCAGGCTGGGGGCCAGATACCAGGCTGGGGGGCCGGATACCACACTGCGGGGCCAGATACCAGGCTGGGGGTCAGATACCAGGCTGGGGGCCCAGATACCAGGCTGGGGGGTCAGATACCAGGCTGGGGGCCCAGATACCAGGCTGGGGGGGTCAGATACCAGGCTGGGGGTCAGATACCAGGCTGGGGGCCCAGATACCAGGCTGGGGGTCAGATACCAGGCTGGGGGCCCAGATACCAGGCTGGGGGGGTCAGATACCAGGCTGGGGGTCAGATACCAGGCTGGGGGCCCAGATTCCAGGCTGGGGGTCAGATACCAGGCTGGGGGGGTCAGATACCAGGCTGGGGGTCAGATACCAGGCTGGGGACCAGATACCACGCTGGGGGGTCAGATACCAGGCTGGCGGGTCAGATACCAGGCTGGGGGCCAGATACCAGGCTGGGGGTCAGATACCAGGCTGGGGGGCCCGATACCACGCTGGGGGGCCGGATACCATCAGATAGCGGGCTGGGGGCCAGATACCAGGCTGGGGGTCAGATACCAGGCTGGGGGGCCGGATACCATGCTGGGGGCCGGATACCATCAGATAGCGGGCTGGGGGCTAGATACCAGGCTGGGGGCCAGATACCATCAGATAGCGGGCTGGGGGCCAGATACCAGGCTGGGGGGTCAGATACCAGGCTGGGGGCCAGATACCATCAGATACCAGGCTGGGGGCCAGATACCAGGCTGGGGGGTCAGAAACCAGGCTGGGGGTCAGATACCAGGCTGGGGGGCCGGATACCACGCTGGGGGCCAGATACTATGCTGTGGGCCAGATACAAGGCTGGGGGTCAGATACCAGGCTGGGGGCCAGATACCAGGCTGGAGGGCCGGATACCAGGCTGGGGGCCAGATACCATCAGATAGCGGGCTGGGGGCCAGATACCATCAGATAGCGGGCTGGGGGCCAGATACCATCAGATAGCGGGCTGGGGGTCAGATACCAGGCTGGGGGCCAGATACCATCAGATAGCGGGCTGGGGGTCAGATACCAGGCTGAGGGGCCGGATACCAGGCTGGGGGGTCAGATACCATGCTGGGGGCCAGATACCATCAGATAGCGGGCTGGGGGTCAGATACCAGGCTGGGGGCCAGATACCATCAGATAGCGGGCTGGGGGTCAGATACCAGGCTGGGGGCCAGATACCATCAGATACCAGGCTGGGGGTCAGATACCAGGCTGGGGGCCAGATACCATCAGATAGCAGGCTGGGGGTCAGATACCAGGCTGGGGGCCAGATACCATCAGATAGCGGGCTGGGGGTCAGATACCAGGCTGGGGGCCCAGATACCACGCTGGGGGCCAGATACCAGGCAGGGGGCCAGATACCATCAGATAGCGGGCTGGGGGTCAGATACCAGGCTGGGGGCCAGATACCATCAGATAGCGGGCTGGGGGCCAGATACCAGGCTGGGGGCCAGATACCAGGCTGGGGGCCAGATACTATGCTGGGGGCCAGATACCAGGCTGGGGGTCAGATACCAGGCTGGGGGCCAGATACCAGGCTGGAGGGCCGGATACCAGGCTGGGGGCCAGATACCATCAGATAGCGGGCTGGGGGTCAGATACCATCAGATACCAGGCTGGGGGCCAGATACCATCAGATAGCGGGCTGGGGGTCAGATACCAGGCTGGGGGCCAGATACCATCAGATACCAGGCTGGGGGCCAGATACCATCAGATAGCGGGCTGGGGGTCAGATACCAGGCTGGGGGCCAGATACCATCAGATAGCGGGCTGGGGGTCAGATACCAGGCTGGGGGCCAGATACCATCAGATAGCGGGCTGGGGGTCAGATACCAGGCTGGGGGCCAGATACCATCAGATAGCGGGCTGGGGGTCAGATACCAGGCTGGGGGCCAGATACCATCAGATAGCGGGCTGGGGGTCAGATACCAGGCTGGGGGCCAGATACCAGGCTGGGGGCCAGATACTATGCTGGGGGTCAGATACCAGGCTGGGGGCCAGATACCACGCTGGGGGCCAGATACCAGGCAGGGGGCCAGATACCATCAGATAGCGGGCTGGGGGTCAGATACCAGGCTGGGGGCCAGATACCATCAGATAGCGGGCTGGGGGCCAGATACCAGGCTGGGGGTCAGATACCAGGCTGGGGGGGTCAGATACCAGGCTGGGGGTCAGATACCAGGCTGGGGGTCAGATACCAGGCTGGGGGGGTCAGATACCAGGCTGGGGGTCAGATACCAGGTTGGCGGGTCAGATACCAGGCTGGGGGCCAGATACCAGGCTGGGGGTCAGATACCAGGCTGGGGGGCCGGATACCACGCTGGGGGGCCGGATACCATCAGATAGCGGGCTGGGGGCCAGATACCAGGCTGGGGGTCAGATACCAGGCTGGGGGGCCGGATACCAGGCTGGGGGTCAGATACCAGGCTGGGGACCAGATACCACGCTGGGGGTCAGATACCAGGTTGGCGGGTCAGATACCAGGCTGGGGGCCAGATACCAGGCTGGGGGTCAGATACCAGGCTGGGGGGCCGGATACCACGCTGGGGGGCCGGATACCATCAGATAGCGGGCTGGGGGCCAGATACCAGGCTGGGGGTCAGATACCAGGCTGGGGGGCCGGATACCATGCTGGGGGCCGGATACCATCAGATAGCAGGCTGGGGGCTAGATACCAGGCTGGGGGCCAGATACCAGGCTGGGGGGCCAGATACCAGGCTGGGGGCCGGATACCATCAGATAGCGGGCTGGGGGCCAGATACCAGGCTGGGGGGTCAGATACCAGGCTGGGGGTCAGATACCAGGTTGGGGACCGGATACCATCAGATAGCGGGCTGGGGGCCAGATACCAGGCTGGGGGTCAGATACCAGGCTGGGGGGCCAGATACCAGGCTGGGGGCCCAGATACCAGGCTGGGGGGGTCAGATACCAGGCTGGGGGCCCAGATACCAGGCTGGGGGGGTCAGATACCAGGCTGGGGGTCAGATACCAGGCTGGGGGCCCAGATACCAGGCTGGGGGTCAGATACCATCAGATAGCGGGCTGGGGGTCAGATACCATCAGATACCAGGCTGGGGGCCAGATACCATCAGATAGCGGGCTGGGGGTCAGATACCAGGCTGGGGGCCAGATACCATCAGATAGCGGGCTGGGGGTCAGATACCAGGCTGGGGGCCAGATACCATCAGATACCAGGCTGGGGGCCAGATACCATCAGATAGCGGGCTGGGGGTCAGATACCAGGCTGGGGGCCAGATACCATCAGATAGCGGGCTGGGGGTCAGATACCAGGCTGGGGGCCAGATACCATCAGATAGCGGGCTGGGGGTCAGATACCAGGCTGGGGGCCAGATACCATCAGATAGCGGGCTGGGGGTCAGATACCAGGCTGGGGGCCAGATACCATCAGATAGCGGGCTGGGGGTCAGATACCAGGCTGGGGGCCAGATACCAGGCTGGGGGCCAGATACTATGCTGGGGGTCAGATACCAGGCTGGGGGCCAGATACCACGCTGGGGGCCAGATACCAGGCAGGGGGCCAGATACCATCAGATAGCGGGCTGGGGGTCAGATACCAGGCTGGGGGCCAGATACCATCAGATAGCGGGCTGGGGGCCAGATACCAGGCTGGGGGCCAGATAGCGGGCTGGGGGCCAGATACCAGGCTGGGGGCCAGATACCAGGCTGGGGGGTCAGTTACCAGGCTGGGGGTCAGATACCAGGTTGGGGGCCAGATACCATCAGATACCAGGCTGGGGGCCAGATACCGGGCTGGGGGCTAGATACCAGGCTTGGGGCCAGATACCAGGCTGGGGGCCAGATACCATCAGATACCAGGCTAGGGGCCAGATACCAGGCTGGGGGGTCAGATACCAGGCTGGGGGTCAGATACCAGGCTGGGGGGCCGGATACCACGCTGGGGGCCAGATACCATGCTGGGGGCCAGATACCAGGCTGGGGGTCAGATACCAGGCTGGGGGCCGGATACCAGGCTGGGGGCCAGATACCAGGCTGGGGGGCTGGATACCACGCTGGGGGCCAGATACCAGGCTGGGGGGCCAGATACCAGGCTGGGGGCCAGATACCAGACTGGGGGCCAGATACCACGCTGGGGGGCCAGATACCAGGCTGGGGGCAGATACCATCAGATAGCGGGCTGGGGGCCAGATACCATCAGATAGCGGGCTGGGGGCCAGATACAAGGCTGGGGGCCAGATACCAGGCTGATGGGCCCAGATACCACGCTGGGGGCCAGATACAATGCTGGGGGGCCAGATACCAGGCTGGGGGCCCAGATACCACGCTGGGGGCCAGAAACCAGGCTAGGGGGCCAAATACCAGGCTGGGGGCCAGATACCATCAGATAGCGGGCTGGGGGCCAGTAACCAGGCTGGGGGCCAGATACAATCAGATAGCGGGCTGGGGGCCAGATACCAGGCTGGGGGTCAGATACCAGGCTGGGGGCCAGATACCGTGCTGGGGGGTCAGATACCACGCTGGGGGCCAGATACCAGGCTGGGGGTCAGATACCAGGCTGGGGGCCAGATACCGTGCTGGGGGCCAGATACCGGGCTGGGGGGCCAGATACCACGCTGGGGGGCCAGATACCAGGCTGGGGGCCAGATACCAGGCTGGGTGGCCGGATACCACGCTGGGGGCCAGATACCAGGCTGGGGGTCAGATACCAGGCTGGGGGTCAGATACCAGGCTGGGGGCCCAGATACCAGGCTGGGGGGGTCAGATACCAGGCTGGGGGCCCAGATACCAGGCTGGGGGGGTCAGATACCAGGCTGGGGGTCAGATACCAGGCTGGGGGCCCAGATACCAGGCTGGGGGTCAGATACCAGGCTGGGGGCCCAGATACCAGGCTGGGGGGGTCAGATACCAGGCTGGGGGTCAGATACCAGGCTGGGGGCCCAGATTCCAGGCTGGGGGTCAGATACCAGGCTGGGGGGGTCAGATACCAGGCTGGGGGTCAGATACCAGGCTGGGGACCAGATACCAGGCTGGGGGGGTCAGATACCAGGCTGGGGGTCAGATACCACGCTGGGGGGTCAGATACCAGGCTGGCGGGTCAGATACCAGGCTGGGGGCCAGATACCAGGCTGGGGGTCAGATACCAGGCTGGGGGGCCCGATACCACGCTGGGGGGCCGGATACCATCAGATAGCGGGCTGGGGGCCAGATACCAGGCTGGGGGGTCAGATACCAGGCTGGGGGCCAGATACCATCAGATACCAGGCTGGGGGCCAGATACCAGGCTGGGGGGTCAGAAACCAGGCTGGGGGTCAGATACCAGGCTGGGGGGCCGGATACCACGCTGGGGGCCAGATACTATGCTGGGGGCCAGATACCAGGCTGGGGGTCAGATACCAGGCTGGGGGCCGGATACTATGCTGGGGGTCAGATACCAGGCTGGGGGTCAGATACCAGGCTGGAGGGCCGGATACCAGGCTGGGGGCCAGATACCATCAGATAGCGGGCTGGGGGTCAGATACCATCAGATAGCGGGCTGGGGGTCAGATACCATCAGATACCAGGCTGGGGGCCAGATACCAGGCTGGGGGGTCAGAAACCAGGCTGGGGGTCAGATACCAGGCTGGGGGGCCGGATACCACGCTGGGGGCCAGATACTATGCTGGGGGCCAGATACCAGGCTGGGGGTCAGATACCAGGCTGGGGGCCAGATACCAGGCTGGAGGGCCGGATACCAGGCTGGGGGCCAGATACCATCAGATAGCGGGCTGGGGGCCAGATACCATCAGATATCGGGCTGGGGGTCAGATACCATCAGATACCAGGCTGGGGGCCAGATACCATCAGATAGCGGGCTGGGGGTCAGATACCAGGCTGGGGGCCAGATACCATCAGATAGCGGGCTGGGGGTCAGATACCAGGCTGGGGGCCAGATACCATCAGATACCAGGCTGGGGGCCAGATACCATCAGATAGCGGGCTGGGGGTCAGATACCAGGCTGGGGGCCAGATACCATCAGATAGCGGGCTGGGGGTCAGATACCAGGCTGGGGGCCAGATACCATCAGATAGCGGGCTGGGGGTCAGATACCAGGCTGGGGGCCAGATACCATCAGATAGCGGGCTGGGGGTCAGATACCAGGCTGGGGGCCAGATACCATCAGATAGCGGGCTGGGGGTCAGATACCAGGCTGGGGGCCCAGATACCACGCTGGGGGCCAGATACCAGGCAGGGGGCCAGATACCATCAGATAGCGGGCTGGGGGTCAGATACCAGGCTGGGGGCCAGATACCATCAGATAGCGGGCTGGGGGCCAGATACCAGGCTGGGGGCCAGATACCAGGCTGGGGGCCAGATACTATGCTGGGGGCCAGATGCCAGGCTGGGGGTCAGATACCAGGCTGGGGGCCAGATACCAGGCTGGAGGGCCGGATACCAGGCTGGGGGCCAGATACCATCAGATAGCGGGCTGGGGGTCAGATACCATCAGATACCAGGCTGGGGGCCAGATACCATCAGATAGCGGGCTGGGGGTCAGATACCAGGCTGGGGGCCAGATACCATCAGATAGCGGGCTGGGGGTCAGATACCAGGCTGGGGGCCAGATACCATCAGATACCAGGCTGGGGGCCAGATACCATCAGATAGCGGGCTGGGGGTCAGATACCAGGCTGGGGGCCAGATACCATCAGATAGCGGGCTGGGGGTCAGATACCAGGCTGGGGGCCAGATACCATCAGATAGCGGGCTGGGGGTCAGATACCAGGCTGGGGGCCAGATACCATCAGATAGCGGGCTGGGGGTCAGATACCAGGCTGGGGGCCAGATACCAGGCTGGGGGCCAGATACTATGCTGGGGGTCAGATACCAGGCTGGGGGCCAGATACCACGCTGGGGGCCAGATACCAGGCAGGGGGCCAGATACCATCAGATAGCGGGCTGGGGGTCAGATACCAGGCTGGGGGCCAGATACCATCAGATAGCGGGCTGGGGGCCAGATACCAGGCTGGGGGCCAGATACAAGGCTGGGGGGTCAGTTACCAGGCTGGGGGTCAGATACCAGGTTGGGGGCCAGATACCATCAGATACCAGGCTGGGGGCCAGATACCGGGCTGGGGGCTAGATACCAGGCTTGGGGCCAGATACCAGGCTGGGGGCCAGATACCATCAGATACCAGGCTGGGGGCCAGATACCAGGCTGGGGGGTCAGATACCAGGCTGGGGGTCAGATACCAGGCTGGGGGGCCGGATACCACGCTGGGGGCCAGATACCATGCTGGGGGCCAGATACCAGGCTGGGGGTCAGATACCAGGCTGGGGGCCGGATACAAGGCTGGGGGCCAGATACCAGGCTGGGGGGCTGGATACCACGCTGGGGGCCAGATACCAGGCTGGGGGGCCAGATACCAGGCTGGGGGCCAGATACCAGACTGGGGGCCAGATACCACGCTGGGGGGCCAGATACCAGGCTGGGGGCAGATACCATCAGATAGCGGGCTGGGGGCCAGATACCATCAGATAGCGGGCTGGGGGCCAGATACAAGGCTGGGGGCCAGATACCAGGCTGATGGGCCCAGATACCACGCTGGGGGCCAGATACAAGGCTGGGGGGCCAGATACCAGGCTGGGGGCCCAGATACCACGCTGGGGGCCAGAAACCAGGCTAGGGGGCCAGATACCAGGCTGGGGGCCAGATACCATCAGATAGCGGGCTGGGGGCCAGTAACCAGGCTGGGGGCCAGATACAATCAGATAGCGGGCTGGGGGCCAGATACCAGGCTGGGGGTCAGATACCAGGCTGGTGGCCAGATACCGGGCTGGGGGGCCAGATACCACGCTGGGGGGCCAGATACCAGGCTGGGGGGCCGGATACCACGCTGGGGGCCAGATACCAGGCTGGGGGTCAGATACCAGGCTGGGGGTCAGATACCAGGCTGGGGGCCAGATACCGTGCTGGGGGCCAGATACCGGGCTGGGGGGCCAGATACCACGCTGGGGGGCCAGATACCAGGCTGGGGGCCAGATACCAGGCTGGGGGGCCGGATACCACGCTGGGGGCCAGATACCAGGCTGGGGGTCAGATACCAGGCTGGGGGCCGGATACCATCAGATACCAGGCTGGGGGCCCAGATACCAGGCTGGCGGGTCAGATACCAGGCCGGGGGCCAGATACCAGGCTGGGGGTCAGATACCAGGCTGGGGGGCCGGATACCACGCTGTGGGGCCAGATACCAGGCTGGGGGTCAGATACCAGGCTGGGGGTCAGATACCACGCTGGGGGGCCGGATACCATCAGATACCAGGCTGGGGGCCCAGATACCAGGCTGGCGGGTCAGATACCAGGCCGGGGGCCAGATACCAGGCTGGGGGTCAGATACCAGGCTGGGGGGCCGGATACCACGCTTGGGGGCCAGATACCAGGCTGGGGGTCAGATACCAGGCTGGGGGGGTCAGATACCAGGCTGGGGGTCAGATACCAGGCTGGGGACCAGATACCACGCTGGGGGTCAGATACCAGGCTGGGGGCCCAGATACCAGGCTGGCGGGTCAGATACCAGGCCGGGGGCCAGATACCAGGCTGGGGGTCAGATACCAGGCTGGGGGGCCGGATACCACGCTGGGGGGCCGGATACCATCAGATAGCAGGCTGGGGGCCAGATACCAGGCTGGGGAACAGATACCAGGCTGGGGGTCAGATACCAGGTTGGGGGCCAGATACAAGGCTGGGGGGTCAGATACCAGGCTGGGGGGCCAGATACCATCAGATAGCGGGCTGGGGGCCAGATACCAGGCTGGGGGCCAGATACCAGGCTGGGGGTCAGATACCAGAATGGGGGCCAGATACCAGGCTGGGGGGTCAGATACCAGGCTGGGGGGCCAGATACCATCAGATAGCGGGCTGGGGGCCAGATACCAGGCTGGGGGCCAGATACCAGGCTGGGGGTCAGATACCAGGTTGGGGGCCAGATACCAGGCTGGGGGTCAGATACAGGGTTGGGGGCCAGATACCATCAGATAGCGGGCTGGGGGCCAGATACCAGGCTGGGGGCCAGATACCAGGCTGGGGGTCAGATACCAGGTTGGGGGCCAGATACCAGGCTGGGGGCCAGATACCAGGCTGGGGGTCAGATACCAGGTTGGGGGCCAGATACCATCAGATAGCAGGCTGGGGGCCAGATACCAGGCTGGGGAACAGATACCAGGCTGGGGGCCAGATACCGGGCTGGGGGCTAGATACCAGGCTGGGGGCCAGATACCAGGCTGGGGGCCAGATACCATCAGATACCAGGCTGGGGGCCAGATACCAGGCTGGGGGCCAGATACCAGGCTGGGGGTCAGATACCAGGCTGGGGGGCCGGATACCACGCTGGGGGCCAGATACCATGCTGGGGGCCAGATACCAGGCTGGGGGCCAGATACCAGGCTGGGGGCGGGATACCAGGCTGGGGGTCGGATACCAGGCTGGGGGCCGGATACCACGCCGGGGGCCAGATACCGGGCTGGGGGTCAGATACCAGGCTGGGGGCCAGATACCAGGCTGGGGGCCAGATACAAGGCTGGGGGTCAGATACCAGGCTGGGTGCCAGATACCAGGCTGGGGGGCCGGATACCACGCTGGGGGGCCAGATACCAGGCTGGGGGTCAGATACCAGGCTGGGGGGGTCAGATACCAGGCTGGGGGTCAGATACCAGGCTGGGGGCCCAGATACCAGGCTGGGGGGGTCAGATACCAGGCTGGGGGTCAGATACCAGGCTGGGGGCCCAGATTCCAGGCTGGGGGTCAGATACCAGACTGGGGGGGTCAGATACCAGGCTGGGGGTCAGATACCAGGCTGGGGGCCCAGATTCCAGGCTGGGGGTCAGATACCAGACTGGGGGGGTCAGATACCAGGCTGGGGGTCAGATACCAGGCTGGGGGCCCAGATACCAGGCTGGGGGGGTCAGATACCAGGCTGGGGGTCAGATATCAGGCTGGGGGTCAGATACCACGCTGGGGGCCGGAAACCATCAGATAGCGGGCTGGGGGCCAGATACCAGGCTGGGGGCCAGATACCAGGCTGGGGAACGGATACCAGGCTGTGGGTCAGATACCAGGCTGGGGGGTCAGATACCAGGCTGGAGGGCCAGATACCATCAGATAGCGGGCTGGGGGCCAGATACCAGGCTGGGGGCCAGATACCAGGCTGGGGGGTCAGTTACCAGGCTGGGGGTCAGATACCAGGTTGGGGGCCAGATACCATCAGATACCAGGCTGGGGGCCAGATACCGGGCTGGGGGCTAGATACCAGGCTTGGGGCCAGATACCAGGCTGGGGGCCAGATACCATCAGATACCAGGCTGGGGGCCAGATACCAGGCTGGGGGGTCAGACACCAGGCTGGGGGTCAGATACCAGGCTGGGGGGCCGGATGCCACGCTGGGGGCCAGATACCATGCTGGGGGCCAGATACCAGGCTGGGGGTCAGATACCAGGCTGGGGGCCGGATACCAGGCTGGGGGCCAGATACCAGGCTGGGGGGCTGGATACCACGCTGGGGGCCAGATACCAGGCTGGGGGGCCAGATACCAGGCTGGGGGCCAGATACCAGACTGGGGGCCAGATACCACGCTGGGGGGCCAGAAACCAGGCTGGGGGCAGATACCATCAGATAGCGGGCTGGGGGCCAGATACAAGGCTGGGGGCCAGATACCAGGCTGGTGGGCCCAGATACCACGCTGGGGGCCAGATACAAGGCTGGGGGGCCAGATACCAGGCTGGGGGCCCAGATACCACGCTGGGGGCCAGAAACCAGGCTAGGGGGCCAGATACCAGGCTGGGGGCCAGATACAATCAGATAGCGGGCTGGGGGCCAGATACCAGGCTGGGGGCCAGATACCGTGCAGGGGGCCAGATACCGGGCTGGGGGGCCAGATACCACGCTGGGGGGCCAGATACCAGGCTGGGGGCCAGATACCAGGCTGGGGGGCCGGATACCACGCTGGGGGCCAGATACCAGGCTGGGGGGCCGGATACCACGCTGGGGGGCCGGATACCATCAGATACCAGGCTGGGGGCCCAGATACCAGGCCGGGGGCCAGATACCAGGCTGGGGGTCAGATACCAGGCTGGGGGGCCGGATACCAGGCCGGGGGCCAGATACCAGGCTGGGGGTCAGATACCAGGCTGGGGGGCCGGATACCACGCTGGGGGGCCAGATACCAGGCTGGGGGTCAGATACCAGGCTGGGGGCCAGATACCAGGCTGGGGGGCCGGATACCACGCTGGGGGCCAGATACCAGGCTGGGGCCCAGATACCAGGCTGGGGGGGTCAGATACCAGGCTGGGGGTCAGATACCAGGCTGGGGGCCCAGATTCCAGGCTGGGGGTCAGATACCAGGCTGGGGGGGTCAGATACCAGGCTGGGGGTCAGATACCAGGCTGGGGACCAGATACCAGGCTGGGGGGTCAGATACCAGGCTGGGGGGCCAGATACCATCAGATAGCGGGCTGGGGGCCAGATACCAGGCTGGGGGCCAGATACCAGGCTGGGGGGTCAGTTACCAGGCTGGGGGTCAGATACCAGGTTGGGGGCCAGATACCATCAGATACCAGGCTGGGGGCCAGATACCAGGCTGGGGGTCAGATACCAGAATGGGGGCCAGATACCAGGCTGGGGGGTCAGATACCAGGCTGGGGGGCCAGATACCATCAGATAGCGGGCTGGGGGCCAGATACCAGGCTGGGGGCCAGATACCAGGCTGGGGGTCAGATACCAGGTTGGGGGCCAGATACCAGGCTGGGGGTCAGATACAGGGTTGGGGGCCAGATACCATCAGATAGCGGGCTGGGGGCCAGATACCAGGCTGGGGGCCAGATACCAGGCTGGGGGTCAGATACCAGGTTGGGGGCCAGATACCAGGCTGGGGGCCAGATACCAGGCTGGGGGTCAGATACCAGGTTGGGGGCCAGATACCATCAGATAGCAGGCTGGGGGCCAGATACCAGGCTGGGGAACAGATACCAGGCTGGGGGCCAGATACCGGGCTGGGGGCTAGATACCAGGCTGGGGGCCAGATACCAGGCTGGGGGCCAGATACCATCAGATACCAGGCTGGGGGCCAGATACCAGGCTGGGGGCCAGATACCAGGCTGGGGGTCAGATACCAGGCTGGGGGGCCGGATACCACGCTGGGGGCCAGATACCATGCTGGGGGCCAGATACCAGGCTGGGGGCCAGATACCAGGCTGGTGGCGGGATACCAGGCTGGGGGTCGGATACCAGGCTGGGGGCCGGATACCACGCCGGGGGCCAGATACCGGGCTGGGGGTCAGATACCAGGCTGGGGGCCAGATACCAGGCTGGGGGCCAGATACAAGGCTGGGGGTCAGATACCAGGCTGGGTGCCAGATACCAGGCTGGGGGGCCGGATACCACGCTGGGGGGCCAGATACCAGGCTGGGGGTCAGATACCAGGCTGGGGGGGTCAGATACCAGGCTGGGGGTCAGATACCAGGCTGGGGGCCCAGATACCAGGCTGGGGGGGTCAGATACCAGGCTGGGGGTCAGATACCAGGCTGGGGGCCCAGATTCCAGGCTGGGGGTCAGATACCAGACTGGGGGGGTCAGATACCAGGCTGGGGGTCAGATACCAGGCTGGGGGCCCAGATTCCAGGCTGGGGGTCAGATACCAGACTGGGGGGGTCAGATACCAGGCTGGGGGTCAGATACCAGGCTGGGGGCCCAGATACCAGGCTGGGGGGGTCAGATACCAGGCTGGGGGTCAGATATCAGGCTGGGGGTCAGATACCACGCTGGGGGCCGGAAACCATCAGATAGCGGGCTGGGGGCCAGATACCAGGCTGGGGGCCAGATACCAGGCTGGGGAACGGATACCAGGCTGTGGGTCAGATACCAGGCTGGGGGGTCAGATACCAGGCTGGGGGGCCAGATACCATCAGATAGCGGGCTGGGGGCCAGATACCAGGCTGGGGGCCAGATACCAGGCTGGGGGGTCAGTTACCAGGCTGGGGGTCAGATACCAGGTTGGGGGCCAGATACCATCAGATACCAGGCTGGGGGCCAGATACCGGGCTGGGGGCTAGATACCAGGCTTGGGGCCAGATACCAGGCTGGGGGCCAGATACCATCAGATACCAGGCTGGGGGCCAGATACCAGGCTGGGGGGTCAGACACCAGGCTGGGGGTCAGATACCAGGCTGGGGGGCCGGATGCCACGCTGGGGGCCAGATACCATGCTGGGGGCCAGATACCAGGCTGGGGGTCAGATACCAGGCTGGGGGCCGGATACCAGGCTGGGGGCCAGATACCAGGCTGGGGGGCTGGATACCACGCTGGGGGCCAGATACCAGGCTGGGGGGCCAGATACCAGGCTGGGGGCCAGATACCAGACTGGGGGCCAGATACCACGCTGGGGGGCCAGAAACCAGGCTGGGGGCAGATACCATCAGATAGCGGGCTGGGGGCCAGATACAAGGCTGGGGGCCAGATACCAGGCTGGTGGGCCCAGATACCACGCTGGGGGCCAGATACAAGGCTGGGGGGCCAGATACCAGGCTGGGGGCCCAGATACCACGCTGGGGGCCAGAAACCAGGCTAGGGGGCCAGATACCAGGCTGGGGGCCAGATACAATCAGATAGCGGGCTGGGGGCCAGATACCAGGCTGGGGGCCAGATACCGTGCAGGGGGCCAGATACCGGGCTGGGGGGCCAGATACCACGCTGGGGGGCCAGATACCAGGCTGGGGGCCAGATACCAGGCTGGGGGGCCGGATACCACGCTGGGGGCCAGATACCAGGCTGGGGGTCAGATACCAGGCTGGGGGGCCGGATACCACGCTGGGGGGCCGGATACCATCAGATACCAGGCTGGGGGCCCAGATACCAGGCCGGGGGCCAGATACCAGGCTGGGGGTCAGATACCAGGCTGGGGGGCCGGATACCAGGCCGGGGGCCAGATACCAGGCTGGGGGTCAGATACCAGGCTGGGGGGCCGGATACCACGCTGGGGGGCCAGATACCAGGCTGGGGGTCAGATACCAGGCTGGGGGCCAGATACCAGGCTGGGGGGCCGGATACCACGCTGGGGGCCAGATACCAGGCTGGGGCCCAGATACCAGGCTGGGGGGGTCAGATACCAGGCTGGGGGTCAGATACCAGGCTGGGGGCCCAGATTCCAGGCTGGGGGTCAGATACCAGGCTGGGGGGGTCAGATACCAGGCTGGGGGTCAGATACCAGGCTGGGGACCAGATACCAGGCTGGGGGGTCAGATACCAGGCTGGGGGGCCAGATACCATCAGATAGCGGGCTGGGGGCCAGATACCAGGCTGGGGGCCAGATACCAGGCTGGGGGGTCAGTTACCAGGCTGGGGGTCAGATACCAGGTTGGGGGCCAGATACCATCAGATACCAGGCTGGGGGCCAGATACCGGGCTGGGGGCTAGATACCAGGCTTGGGGCCAGATACCAGGCTGGGGGCCAGATACCATCAGATACCAGGCTGGGGGCCAGATACCAGGCTGGGGGGTCAGATACCAGGCTGGGGGTCAGATACCAGGCTGGGGGGCCGGATGCCACGCTGGGGGCCAGATACCATGCTGGGGGCCAGATACCAGGCTGGGGGTCAGATACCAGGCTGGGGGCCGAATACCAGGCTGGGGGCCAGATACCAGGCTGGGGGGCTGGATACCACGCTGGGGGCCAGATACCAGGCTGGTGGGCCCAGATACCGCGCTGGGGGCCAGATACAAGGCTGGGGGGCCAGATACCAGGCTGGGGGCCCAGATACCACGCTGGGGGCCAGAAACCAGGCTAGGGGGCCAGATACCAGGCTGGGGGCCAGATACAATCAGATAGCGGGCTGGGGGCCAGATACCACGCTGGGGGGCCATAAACCAGGCTGGGGGCAGATACCATCAGATAGCGGGCTGGGGGCCAGATACCATCAGATAGCGGGCTGGGGGCCAGATACAAGGCTGGGGGCCAGATACCAGGCTGGTGGGCCCAGATACCACGCTGGGGGCCAGATACAAGGCTGGGGGGCCAGATACCAGGCTGGGGGCCCAGATACCACGCTGGGGGCCAGAAACCAGGCTAGGGGGCCAGATACCAGGCTGGGGGCCAGATACAATCAGATAGCGGGCTGGGGGCCAGATACCGTGCTGGGGGGTCAGATACCACGCTGGGGGCCAGATACCAGGCTAGGGGGCCAGATACCAGGCTGGGGGCCAGATACCGTGCAGGGGGCCAGATACCGGGCTGGGGGGCCAGATACCACGCTGGGGGGCCAGATACCAGGCTGGGGGCCAGATACCAGGCTGGGGGGCCGGATACCACGCTGGGGGGCCGGATACCATCAGATACCAGGCTGGGGGCCCAGATACCAGGCTGGCGGGTCAGATACCAGGCCGGGGGCCAGATACCAGGCTGGGGGTCAGATACCAGGCTGGGGGGCCGGATACCACGCTGGGGGGCCAGATACCAGGCTGGGGGTCAGATACCAGGCTGGGGGCCAGATACCAGGCTGGGGGGCCGGATACCAGGCTGGGGGCCCAGATTCCAGGCTGGGGGTCAGATACCAGGCTGGGGGGGTCAGATACCAGGCTGGGGGTCAGATACCAGGCTGGGGGGCCAGATACCACGCTGGGGGGCCGGATACCATCAGATACCAGGCTGGGGGCCAGATACCAGGCTGGGGAACAGATACCAGGCTGGGGGTCAGATACCAGGTTGGGGGGCCAGATACCATCAGATAGCGGGCTGGGGGCCAGATACCAGGCTGGGGGCCAGATAGCGGGCTGGGGGCCAGATACCAGGCTGGGGGCCAGACACCAGGCTGGGGGTCAGATACCAGGTTGGGGGCCAGATACCAGGCTGGGGGGTCAGATACCAGGCTGGGGGGCCAGATACCATCAGATAGCGGGCTGGGGGCCAGATACCAGGCTGGGGGCCAGATACCAGGCTGGGGGTCAGATACCAGGTTGGGGGCCAGATACCAGGCTGGGGGCCAGATACCAGGTTGGGGGCCAGATACCATCAGATACCAGGCTTGGGGCCAGATACCGGGCTGGGGGCTAGATACCAGGCTGGGGGCCAGATACCAGGCTGGGGGCCAGATACCATCAGATACCAGGCTGGGGGCCAGATACCAGGCTGGGGGCCAGATACCAGGCTGGGGGCCAGATACCATCAGATACCAGGCTGGGGGCCAGATACCATCAGATACCAGGCTGGGGGCCAGATACCAGGCTGGGGGCCAGATACCAGGCTGGGGGTCAGATACCAGGCTGGGGGGCCGGATACCAGGCTGGGGGCCAGATACCAGGCTGGGGGCCGGATACCAGGCTGGGGGTCGGATACCAGGCTGGGGGCCGGATACCAGGCTGGGGGGCCGGATACCACGCTGGGGGCCAGATTCCGGGCTGGGGGTCAGATACCAGGCTGGGGGCCAGATACCATGCTGGGGGCCAGATACCAGGCTGGGGGTCAGATACCAGGCTGGGGGCCGGATACCAGGCTGGGGGCCAGATACCGTGCTGGGGGCCAGATACCAGGCTGGGGGGCTGGATACCACGCTGGGGGCCAGATACCAGGCTGGGGGGCCAGATACCAGGCTGGGGGCCAGATACCACGCTGGGGGGCCGGATACCAGGCTGGGGGCCAGATACCAGGCTGGGGGGCTGGATACCACGCTGGGGGCCAGATACCAGGCTGGGGGGCCAGATACCAGGCTGGGGGCCAGATACCACGCTGGGGGGCCAGATACCAGGCTGGGGGCCAGATACCATCAGATAGCGGGCTGGGGGCCAGATACCAGGCTGGGGGCCAGATACCATCAGATAGCGGGCTGGGGTCCAGATACCAGGCTGGGGGTCAGATACCAGGCTGGGGGCCAGATACCGTGCTGGGGGGTCAGATACCACGCTGGGGGCCAGATACCAGGCTAGGGGGCCAGATACCAGGCTGGGGGTCAGATACCAGGCTGGGGGCCAGACACCGTGCTGGGGGCCAGATACCGGGCTGGGGGGCCAGATACCAGGCTGGGGGGCCAGATACCAGGCTGGGGGCCAGATACCAGGCTGGGGGGCCGGATACCATCCTGGGGGCCGGATACCACGCTGGGGGCCAGATACCAGGCTGGGGGCCGGATACAAGGCTGGGGGTCAGATACCAGGCTGGGGGCCAGACACTGTGCTGGGGGCCGGATACCAGGCTGGGGGGGTCAGATACCAGGCTGGGGGTCAGACACCAGGCTGGGGGCCCAGATACCAGGCTGGGGGGCCGGATACCACGCTGGGGGGCCAGATACCAGGCTGGGGGTCAGATACCAGGCTGGGGGCCCAGATACCAGGCTGGGGGGGTCAGATACCAGGCTGGGGGTCAGATACCAGACTGGGGGCCCAGATACCAGGCTGGGGGGGTCAGATACCAGGCTGGGGGTCAGATACCAGGCTGGGGGGGTCAGATACCAGGCTGGGGGTCAGATACCAGGCTGGGGACCAGATACCACGCTGGGGGTCAGATACCTGGCTGGGGGCCCATATACCACGCTAGGGGTCAGATACCAGGCTGGGGGCCCAGATACCAGGCTGGGGGTCAAAACCCAGGCTGGGGGGCCGGATACCACGCTGGGGGGCCGGATACCATCAGATAGCGGGCTGGGGGCCAGATACCAGGCTGGGGGTCAGATACCAGGCTGGGGGCCAGATACCAGGCTGGGGGGTCAGATACCAGGCTGGGGGGCCAGATACCATCAGATAGCGGGCTGGGGGCCAGATACCAGGCTGGGGGCCAGATACCAGGCTGGGGGTCAGATACCAGGTTGGGGGCCAGATACCAGGCTGGGGGTCAGATACCAGGTTGGGGGCAAGATACCAGGCTGGGGGCCAGATACCATCAGATACCAGGCTGGGGGCCAGATACCGGGCTGGGGGCTAGATACCAGGCTGGGGGCCAGATACCAGGCTGGGGGCCAGATACCAGGCTGGGGGCCAGATACCATCAGATACCAGGCTGGGGGCCAGATACCAGGCTGGGGGGCTGGATACCACGCTGGGGGCCAGATACCAGGCTGGGGGCCAGATACCACGCTGGGGGGCCGGATACCAGGCTGGGGGCCAGATACCAGGCTGGGGGGCTGGATACCAGGCTGGGGGGTCAGATACCAGGCTGGGGGGCCAGATACCAGGCTGGGGGCCAGATACCATCAGATAGCGGGCTGGGGTCCAGATACCAGGCTGGGGGTCAGATACCAGGCTGGGGGCCAGATACCGTGCTGGGGGGTCAGATACCACGCTGGGGGCCAGATACCAGGCTAGGGGGCCAGATACCAGGCTGGGGGTCAGATACCAGGCTGGGGGCCAGACACCGTGCTGGGGGCCAGATACCGGGCTGGGGGGCCAGATACCACGCTGGGGGGCCAGATACCAGGCTGGGGGCCAGATACCAGGCTGGGGGGCCGGATACCATCCTGGGGGCCGGATACCACGCTGGGGGCCAGATACCAGGCTGGGGGCCAGATACCAGGCTGGGGGCCGGATACAAGGCTGGGGGTCAGATACCAGGCTGGGGGCCAGACACCGTGCTGGGGGCCGGATACCAGGCTGGGGGGGTCAGATACCAGGCTGGGGGTCAGATACCAGGCTGGGGGCCCAGATACCAGGCTGGGGGGCCGGATACCAAACTGGGGGGCCAGATACCAGGCTGGGGGTCAGATACCAGGCTGGGGGCCCAGATACCAGGCTGGGGGGGTCAGATACCAGGCTGGGGGTCATATACCAGGCTGGGGGCCCAGATACCAGGCTGGGGGGGTCAGATACCAGGCTGGGGGCCCAGATTCCAGGCTGGGGGTCAGATACCAGGCTGGGGGGGTCAGATACAAGGCTGGGGGTCAGATACCAGGCTGGGGACCAGATACCACGCTGGGGGTCAGATACCAGGCTGGGGGTCAGATACCAGGCTGGGGGTCAGATACCAGGCTGGGGGGCCGGATACCACGCTGGGGGGCCGGATACCATCAGATAGCGGGCTGGGGGCCAGATACCAGGCTGGGGGTCAGATACCAGGCTGGGGGTCAGATACCAGGCTGGGGGGCCGGATACCACGCTGGGGGGCCGGATACCATCAGATAGCGGGCTGGGGGCCAGATACCAGGCTGGGGGTCAGATACCAGGCTGGGGGCCAGATACCAGGCTGGGGGGTCAGATACCAGGCTGGGGGGCCAGATACCATCAGATAGCGGGCTGGGGGCCAGATACCAGGCTGGGGGCCAGATACCAGGCTCGGGGTCAGATACCAGGTTGGGGGCCAGATACCAGGCTGGGGGCCAGATACCAGGCTGGGGGTCAGATACCAGGTTGGGGGGCCAGATACCAGGCTGGGGGCCAGATACCAGGTTGGGGGGCCAGATACCAGGCTGGGGGCCAGATACCATCAGATACCAGGCTGGGGGCCAGATACCAGGCTGGGGGCCAGATACCATCAGATACCAGGCTGGGGGCCAGATACCAGGCTGGGGGTCAGACACCAGGCTGGGGGTCAGATACCAGGCTGGGGGGCCGGATGCCACGCTGGGGGCCAGATACCATGCTGGGGGCCAGATACCAGGCTGGGGGTCAGATACCAGGCTGGGGGCCGGATACCAGGCTGGGGGCCAGATACCAGGCTGGGGGGCTGGATACCACGCTGGGGGCCAGATACCAGGCTGGGGGGCCAGATACCAGGCTGGGGGCCAGATACCAGACTGGGGGCCAGATACCACGCTGGGGGGCCAGAAACCAGGCTGGGGGCAGATACCATCAGATAGCGGGCTGGGGGCCAGATACAAGGCTGGGGGCCAGATACCAGGCTGGTGGGCCCAGATACCACGCTGGGGGCCAGATACAAGGCTGGGGGGCCAGATACCAGGCTGGGGGCCCAGATACCACGCTGGGGGCCAGAAACCAGGCTAGGGGGCCAGATACCAGGCTGGGGGCCAGATACAATCAGATAGCGGGCTGGGGGCCAGATACCAGGCTGGGGGCCAGATACCGTGCAGGGGGCCAGATACCGGGTTGGGGGGCCAGATACCACGCTGGGGGGCCAGATACCAGGCTGGGGGCCAGATACCAGGCTGGGGGGCCGGATACCACGCTGGGGGCCAGATACCAGGCTGGGGGTCAGATACCAGGCTGGGGGGCCGGATACCACGCTGGGGGGCCGGATACCATCAGATACCAGGCTGGGGGCCCAGATACCAGGCCGGGGGCCAGATACCAGGCTGGGGGTCAGATACCAGGCTGGGGGGCCGGATACCAGGCCGGGGGCCAGATACCAGGCTGGGGGTCAGATACCAGGCTGGGGGGCCGGATACCACGCTGGGGGGCCAGATACCAGGCTGGGGGTCAGATACCAGGCTGGGGGCCAGATACCAGGCTGGGGGGCCGGATACCACGCTGGGGGCCAGATACCAGGCTGGGGCCCAGATACCAGGCTGGGGGGGTCAGATACCAGGCTGGGGGTCAGATACCAGGCTGGGGGCCCAGATTCCAGGCTGGGGGTCAGATACCAGGCTGGGGGGGTCAGATACCAGGCTGGGGGTCAGATACCAGGCTGGGGACCAGATACCAGGCTGGGGGGTCAGATACCAGGCTGGGGGGCCAGATACCATCAGATAGCGGGCTGGGGGCCAGATACCAGGCTGGGGGCCAGATACCAGGCTGGGGGGTCAGTTACCAGGCTGGGGGTCAGATACCAGGTTGGGGGCCAGATACCATCAGATACCAGGCTGGGGGCCAGATACCAGGCTGGGGGCTAGATACCAGGCTTGGGGCCAGATACCAGGCTGGGGGCCAGATACCATCAGATACCAGGCTGGGGGCCAGATACCAGGCTGGGGGGTCAGATACCAGGCTGGGGGTCAGATACCAGGCTGGGGGGCCGGATGCCACGCTGGGGGCCAGATACCATGCTGGGGGCCAGATACCAGGCTGGGGGTCAGATACCAGGCTGGGGGCCGAATACCAGGCTGGGGGCCAGATACCAGGCTGGGGGGCTGGATACCACGCTGGGGGCCAGATACCAGGCTGGTGGGCCCAGATACCGCGCTGGGGGCCAGATACAAGGCTGGGGGGCCAGATACCAGGCTGGGGGCCCAGATACCACGCTGGGGGCCAGAAACCAGGCTAGGGGGCCAGATACCAGGCTGGGGGCCAGATACAATCAGATAGCGGGCTGGGGGCCAGATACCACGCTGGGGGGCCATAAACCAGGCTGGGGGCAGATACCATCAGATAGCGGGCTGGGGGCCAGATACCATCAGATAGCGGGCTGGGGGCCAGATACAAGGCTGGGGGCCAGATACCAGGCTGGTGGGCCCAGATACCACGCTGGGGGCCAGATACAAGGCTGGGGGGCCAGATACCAGGCTGGGGGCCCAGATACCACGCTGGGGGCCAGAAACCAGGCTAGGGGGCCAGATACCAGGCTGGGGGCCAGATACAATCAGATAGCGGGCTGGGGGCCAGATACCGTGCTGGGGGGTCAGATACCACGCTGGGGGCCAGATACCAGGCTAGGGGGCCAGATACCAGGCTGGGGGCCAGATACCGTGCAGGGGGCCAGATACCGGGCTGGGGGGCCAGATACCACGCTGGGGGGCCAGATACCAGGCTGGGGGCCAGATACCAGGCTGGGGGGCCGGATACCACGCTGGGGGGCCGGATACCATCAGATACCAGGCTGGGGGCCCAGATACCAGGCTGGCGGGTCAGATACCAGGCTGGGGGTCAGATACCAGGCTGGGGGGCCGGATACCACGCTGGGGGGCCAGATACCAGGCTGGGGGTCAGATACCAGGCTGGGGGCCAGATACCAGGCTGGGGGGCCGGATACCACGCTGGGGGCCAGATACCAGGCTGGGGCCCAGATACCAGGCTGGGGGGGTCAGATACCAGGCTGGGGGTCAGATACCAGGCTGGGGGCCCAGATTCCAGGCTGGGGGTCAGATACCAGGCTGGGGGGGTCAGATACCAGGCTGGGGGTCAGATACCAGGCTGGGGGGCCAGATACCACGCTGGGGGGCCGGATACCATCAGATACCAGGCTGGGGGCCAGATACCAGGCTGGGGAACAGATACCAGGCTGGGGGTCAGATACCAGGTTGGGGGGCCAGATACCATCAGATAGCGGGCTGGGGGCCAGATACCAGGCTGGGGGCCAGATAGCGGGCTGGGGGCCAGATACCAGGCTGGGGGCCAGACACCAGGCTGGGGGTCAGATACCAGGTTGGGGGCCAGATACCAGGCTGGGGGGTCAGATACCAGGCTGGGGGGCCAGATACCATCAGATAGCGGGCTGGGGGCCAGATACCAGGCTGGGGGCCAGATACCAGGCTGGGGGTCAGATACCAGGTTGGGGGCCAGATACCAGGCTGGGGGCCAGATACCAGGTTGGGGGCCAGATACCATCAGATACCAGGCTTGGGGCCAGATACCGGGCTGGGGGCTAGATACCAGGCTGGGGGCCAGATACCAGGCTGGGGGCCAGATACCATCAGATACCAGGCTGGGGGCCAGATACCAGGCTGGGGGCCAGATACCAGGCTGGGGGCCAGATACCATCAGATACCAGGCTGGGGGCCAGATACCATCAGATACCAGGCTGGGGGCCAGATACCAGGCTGGGGGCCAGATACCAGGCTGGGGGTCAGATACCAGGCTGGGGGGCCGGATACCAGGCTGGGGGCCAGATACCAGGCTGGGGGCCGGATACCAGGCTGGGGGTCGGATACCAGGCTGGGGGCCGGATACCAGGCTGGGGGGCCGGATACCACGCTGGGGGCCAGATTCCGGGCTGGGGGTCAGATACCAGGCTGGGGGCCAGATACCATGCTGGGGGCCAGATACCAGGCTGGGGGTCAGATACCAGGCTGGGGGCCGGATACCAGGCTGGGGGCCAGATACCGTGCTGGGGGCCAGATACCAGGCTGGGGGGCTGGATACCACGCTGGGGGCCAGATACCAGGCTGGGGGGCCAGATACCAGGCTGGGGGCCAGATACCACGCTGGGGGGCCGGATACCAGGCTGGGGGCCAGATACCAGGCTGGGGGGCTGGATACCACGCTGGGGGCCAGATACCAGGCTGGGGGGCCAGATACCAGGCTGGGGGCCAGATACCATCAGATAGCGGGCTGGGGGCCAGATACCAGGCTGGGGGGCCAGATACCAGGCTGGGGGCCAGATACCAGGCTGGGGGCCAGATACCATCAGATAGCGGGCTGGGGGCCAGATACCAGGCTGGGGGCCAGATACCATCAGATAGCGGGCTGGGGTCCAGATACCAGGCTGGGGGTCAGATACCAGGCTGGGGGCCAGATACCGTGCTGGGGGGTCAGATACCACGCTGGGGGCCAGATACCAGGCTAGGGGGCCAGATACCAGGCTGGGGGTCAGATACCAGGCTGGGGGCCAGACACCGTGCTGGGGGCCAGATACCGGGCTGGGGGGCCAGATACCAGGCTGGGGGGCCAGATACCAGGCTGGGGGCCAGATACCAGGCTGGGGGGCCGGATACCATCCTGGGGGCCGGATACCACGCTGGGGGCCAGATACCAGGCTGGGGGCCGGATACAAGGCTGGGGGTCAGATACCAGGCTGGGGGCCAGACACCGTGCTGGGGGCCGGATACCAGGCTGGGGGGGTCAGATACCAGGCTGGGGGTCAGACACCAGGCTGGGGGCCCAGATACCAGGCTGGGGGGCCGGATACCACGCTGGGGGGCCAGATACCAGGCTGGGGGTCAGATACCAGGCTGGGGGCCCAGATACCAGGCTGGGGGGGTCAGATACCAGGCTGGGGGTCAGATACCAGACTGGGGGCCCAGATACCAGGCTGGGGGGGTCAGATACCAGGCTGGGGGTCAGATACCAGGCTGGGGGGGTCAGATACCAGGCTGGGGGTCAGATACCAGGCTGGGGACCAGATACCACGCTGGGGGTCAGATACCTGGCTGGGGGCCCATATACCACGCTAGGGGTCAGATACCAGGCTGGGGGCCCAGATACCAGGCTGGGGGTCAGAACCCAGGCTGGGGGGCCGGATACCACGCTGGGGGGCCGGATACCATCAGATAGCGGGCTGGGGGCCAGATACCAGGCTGGGGGCCCAGATACCAGGCTGGGGGTCAGATACCAGGCTGGGGGCCAGATACCAGGCTGGGGGGTCAGATACCAGGCTGGGGGGCCAGATACCATCAGATAGCGGGCTGGGGGCCAGATACCAGGCTGGGGGCCAGATACCAGGCTGGGGGTCAGATACCAGGTTGAGGGCCAGATACCAGGCTGGGGGTCAGATACCAGGTTGGGGGCAAGATACCAGGCTGGGGGCCAGATACCATCAGATACCAGGCTGGGGGCCAGATACCGGGCTGGGGGCTAGATACCAGGCTGGGGGCCAGATACCAGGCTGGGGGCCAGATACCAGGCTGGGGGCCAGATACCATCAGATACCAGGCTGGGGGCCAGATACCAGGCTGGGGGGCTGGATACCACGCTGGGGGCCAGATACCAGGCTGGGGGCCAGATACCACGCTGGGGGGCCGGATACCAGGCTGGGGGCCAGATACCAGGCTGGGGGGCTGGATACCAGGCTGGGGGGTCAGATACCAGGCTGGGGGGCCAGATACCAGGCTGGGGGCCAGATACCATCAGATAGCGGGCTGGGGTCCAGATACCAGGCTGGGGGTCAGATACCAGGCTGGGGGCCAGATACCGTGCTGGGGGGTCAGATACCACGCTGGGGGCCAGATACCAGGCTAGGGGGCCAGATACCAGGCTGGGGGTCAGATACCAGGCTGGGGGCCAGACACCGTGCTGGGGGCCAGATACCGGGCTGGGGGGCCAGATACCACGCTGGGGGGCCAGATACCAGGCTGGGGGCCAGATACCAGGCTGGGGGGCCGGATACCATCCTGGGGGCCGGATACCACGCTGGGGGCCAGATACCAGGCTGGGGGCCAGATACCAGGCTGGGGGCCGGATACAAGGCTGGGGGTCAGATACCAGGCTGGGGGCCAGACACCGTGCTGGGGGCCGGATACCAGGCTGGGGGGGTCAGATACCAGGCTGGGGGTCAGATACCAGGCTGGGGGCCCAGATACCAGGCTGGGGGGCCGGATACCAAACTGGGGGGCCAGATACCAGGCTGGGGGTCAGATACCAGGCTGGCGGCCCAGATACCAGGCTGGGGGGGTCAGATACCAGGCTGGGGGTCATATACCAGGCTGGGGGCCCAGATACCAGGCTGGGGGGGTCAGATACCAGGCTGGGGAACCAGATTCCAGGCTGGGGGTCAGATACCAGGCTGGGGGGGTCAGATACAAGGCTGGGGGTCAGATACCAGGCTGGGGACCAGATACCACGCTGGGGGTCAGATACCAGGCTGGGGGTCAGATACCAGGCTGGGGGTCAGATACCAGGCTGGGGGGCCGGATACCATGCTGGGGGGCCGGATACCATCAGATAGCGGGCTGGGGGCCAGATACCAGGCTGGGGGTCAGATACCAGGCTGGGGGTCAGATACCAGGCTGGGGGGCCGGATACCACGCTGGGGGGCCGGATACCATCAGATAGCGGGCTGGGGGCCAGATACCAGGCTGGGGGTCAGATACCAGGCTGGGGGCCAGATACCAGGCTGGGGGGTCAGATACCAGGCTGGGGGGCCAGATACCATCAGATAGCGGGCTGGGGGCCAGATACCAGGCTGGGGGCCAGATACCAGGCTCGGGGTCAGATACCAGGTTGGGGGCCAGATACCAGGCTGGGGGCCAGATACCAGGCTGGGGGTCAGATACCAGGTTGGGGGGCCAGATACCAGGCTGGGGGCCAGATACCAGGTTGGGGGGCCAGATACCAGGCTGGGGGCCAGATACCATCAGATACCAGGCTGGGGGCCAGATACCAGGCTGGGGGCCAGATACCATCAGATACCAGGCTGGGGGCCAGATACCAGGCTGGGGGTCAGATACCAGGCTGGGGGGCCGGATACCACGCTGGGGGACAGATACCAGGCTGGGGGCCAGATACCAGGTTGGGGGCCAGATACCATCAGATACCAGGCTGGGGGCCAGATACCAGGCTGGGGGTCAGATACCAGGCTGGGGGGCCGGATACCACGCTGGGGGCCAGATACCATGCTGGGGGCCAGATACCAGGCTGGGGGTCAGATACCAGGCTGGGGGCCGGATACCAGGCTGGGGGTCGGATACCAGGCTGGGGGCCGGATACCAGGCTGGGGGTCAGATACCAGGCTGGGGGGCAGGATACCACGCTGGGGGCCAGATACCGGGCTGGGGGTCAGATACCAGGCTGGGGGCCAGATACCATGCTGGGGGCCAGATACCAGGCTGGGGGTCAGATACCAGGCTGGGGGCCGGATACCAGGCTGGGGGCCAGATACCGTGCTGGGGGGTCAGATACCACGCTGGGGGCCAGATACAAGGCTGTGGGGCCAGATACCAGGCTGGGGGCCCAGATACTACGCTGGGGGCCAGAAACCAGGCTAGGGGGCCAGATACCAGGCTGGGGGCCAGATACCATCAGATAGCGGGCTGGGGGCCAGATACCAGGCTAGGGGGCCAGATACCAGGCTGGGGGCCAGATACCAGGCTGGGGGGCTGGATACCACGCTGGGGGCCAGATACCAGGCTGGGGGGCCAGATACCAGGCTTGGGGCCAGATACCACGCTGGGGGGCCAGATACCAGGCTGGGGGCCAGATACCATCAGATAGCGGGCTGGGGGCCAGATACCAGGCTGGGGGCCAGATAACATCAGATAGCGGGCTGGGGTCCAGATACCAGGCTGGGGGTCAGATACCAGGCTGGGGGCCAGATACCGTGCTGGGGGGTCAGATACCAGGCTGGGGGTCAGATACCAGGCTGGGGGCCAGATACCGTGCTGGGGGGTCAGATACCACGCTGGGGGCCAGATACCAGGCTAGGGGGCCAGATACCAGGCTGGGGGTCAGATACCAGGCTGGGGGCCAGATACCAGGCTGGGGGCCAGACACCGTGCTGGGGGCCAGATACCGGGCTGGGGGGCCAGATACCACGCTGGGGGGCCAGAAACCAGGCTGGGGGCCAGATACCAGGCTGGGGGCCAGATACCAGGCTGGGGGGCCGGATACCAGGCTGGGGGCCAGATACCAGGCTGGGGGCCGGATACAAGGCTGGGGGTCAGATACCAGGCTGGGGGCCAGACACCGTGCTGGGGGCCGGATACCAGGCTGGGGGGGTCAGATACCAGGCTGGGGGTCAGATACCAGGCTGGGGGCCCAGATACCAGGCTGGGGGGCCGGATACCACGCTGGGGGGCCAGATACCAGGCTGGGGGTCAGATACCAGGCTGGGGGCCCAGATACCAGGCTGGGGGGGTCAGATACCAGGCTGGGGGTCAGATACCAGGCTGGGGGCCCAGATACCAGGCTGGGGGGGTCAGATACCAGGCTGGGGGTCAGATACCAGGTTGGGGGCCAGATACCAGGCTGGGGGCCAGATACCATCAGATACCAGGCTGGGGGCCAGATACCGGGCTGGGGGCTAGATACCAGGCTGGGGGCCAGATACCAGGCTGGGGGCCAGATACCATCAGATACCAGGCTGGGGGCCAGATACCAGGCTGGGGGGCTGGATACCACGCTGGGGGCCAGATACCAGGCTGGGGGCCAGATACCACGCTGGGGGGCCGGATACCAGGCTGGGGGCCAGATACCAGGCTGGGGGGCTGGATACCACGCTGGCGGCCAGATACCAGGCTGGGGGGCCAGATACCAGGCTGGGGGCCAGATACCATCAGATAGCGGGCTGGGGTCCAGATACCAGGCTGGGGGTCAGATACCAGGCTGGGGGCCAGATACCGTGCTGGGGGGTCAGATACCACGCTGGGGGCCAGATACCAGGCTAGGGGGCCAGATACCAGGCTGGGGGTCAGATACCAGGCTGGGGGCCAGACACCGTGCTGGGGGCCAGATACCGGGCTGGGGGGCAAGATACCACGCTGGGGGGCCAGATACCAGGCTGGGGGCCAGATACCAGGCTGGGGGGCCGGATACCATCCTGGGGGCCGGATACCACGCTGGGGGCCAGATACCAGGCTGGGGGCCAGATACCAGGCTTGGGGCCGGATACAAGGCTGGGGGTCAGATACCAGGCTGGGGGCCAGACACCGTGCTGGGGGCCGGATACCAGGCTGGGGGGGTCAGATACCAGGCTGGGGGTCAGATACCAGGCTGGGGGCCCAGATACCAGGCTGGGGGGCCGGATACCAAACTGGGGGGCCAGATACCAGGCTGGGGGTCAGATACCAGGCTGGGGGCCCAGATACCAGGCTGGGGGGGTCAGATACCAGGCTGGGGGTCAGATACCAGGCTGGGGGCCCAGATACCAGGCTGGGGGGGTCAGATACCAGGCTGGGGGCCCAGATTCCAGGCTGGGGGTCAGATACCAGGCTGGGGGGGGTCAGATACAAGGCTGGGGGTCAGATACCAGGCTGGGGACCAGATACCACGCTGGGGGTCAGATACCAGGCTGGGGGCCCAGATACCACGCTGGGGGTCAGATACCAGGCTGGGGGTCAGATACCAGGCTGGGGGGCCGGATACCACGCTGGGGGGCCGGATACCATCAGATAGCGGGCTGGGGGCCAGATACCAGGCTGGGGGTCAGATACCAGGCTGGGGGTCAGATACCAGGCTGGGGGGCCGGATACCACGCTGGGGGGCCGGATACCATCAGATAGCGGGCTGGGGGCCAGATACCAGGCTGGGGGGTCAGATACCAGGCTGGGGGGCCAGATACCATCAGATAGCGGGCTGGGGGCCAGATACCAGGCTGGGGGCCAGATACCAGGCTCGGGGTCAGATACCAGGTTGGGGGCCAGATACCAGGCTGGGGGCCAGATACCAGGCTGGGGGTCAGATACCAGGTTGGGGGGCCAGATACCAGGCTGGGGGCCAGATACCAGGTTGGGGGCCAGATACCATCAGATACCTGGCTGGGGGCCAGATACCGGGCTGGGGGCTAGATACCAGGCTGGGGGCCAGATACCAGGCTGGGGGCCAGATACCATCAGATACCAGGCTGGGGGCCAGATACCAGGCTGGGGGTCAGATACCAGGCTGGGGGGCCGGATACCACGCTGGGGGCCAGATACCAGGCTGGGGGGCCAGATACCATCAGATAGCGGGCTGGGGGCCAGATACCAGGCTGGGGGCCAGATACCAGGCTGGGGGTCAGATACCAGGTTGGGGGCCAGATACCAGGCTGGGGGCCAGATACCAGGCTGGGGGCCAGATACCATCAGATACCAGGCTGGGGGCCAGATACCAGGCTGGGGGTCAGATACCAGGCTGGGGGGCCGGATACCACGCTGGGGGCCAGATACCATGCTGGGGGCCAGATACCAGGCTGGGGGTCAGATACCAGGCTGGGGGCCGGATACCAGGCTGGGGGTCGGATACCAGGCTGGGGGCCGGATACCAGGCTGGGGGTCAGATACCAGGCTGGGGGGCCGGATACCACGCTGGGGGCCAGATACCGGGCTGGGGGTCAGATACCAGGCTGGGGGCCAGATACCATGCTGGGGGCCAGATACCAGGCTGGGGGTCAGATACCAGGCTGGGGGCCGGATACCAGGCTGGGGGCCAGATACCGTGCTGGGGGGTCAGATACCACGCTGGGGGCCAGATACAAGGCTGTGGGGCCAGATACCAGGCTGGGGGCCCAGATACTACGCTGGGGGCCAGAAACCAGGCTAGGGGGCCAGATACCAGGCTGGGGGCCAGATACCATCAGATAGCGGGCTGGGGGCCAGATACCAGGCTGGGGGCCAGATACCAGGCTGGGGGGCTGGATACCACGCTGGGGGCCAGATACCATGCTGGGGGCCAGATACCATGCTGGGGGCCAGATACCAGGCTGGGGGTCAGATACCAGGCTGGGGGCCGGATACCAGGCTGGGGGTCGGATACCAGGCTGGGGGTCGGATACCAGGCTGGGGGCCGGATACAAGGCTGGGGGTCAGATACCAGGCTGGGGGGCCGGATACCACGCTGGGGGCCAGATACCGGGCTGGGGGTCAGATACCAGGCTGGGGGCCAGATACCATGCTGGGGGCCAGATACCAGGCTGGGGGTCAGATACCAGGCTGGGGGCCGGATACCAGGCTGGGGGCCAGATACCGTGCTGGGGGGTCAGATACCACGCTGGGGGCCAGATACAAGGCTGGGGGGCCAGATACCAGGCTGGGGGCCCAGATACTACGCTGGGGGCCAGAAACCAGGCTAGGGGGCCAGATACCAGGCTGGGGGCCAGATACCATCAGATAGCGGGCTGGGGGCCAGATACCAGGCTAGGGGGCCAGATACCAGGCTGGGGGTCAGATACCAGGCTGGGGGCCAGATACCGTGCTGGGGGGTCAGATACCACGCTGGGGGCCAGATACCAGGCTGGGGGCCAGATACCAGGCTAGGGGGCCAGATACCAGGCTGGGGGGTCAGATACCAGGCTGGGGGTCAGATACCAGGCTGGGGGGTCAGATACCACGCTGGGGGCCAGATACCAGGCTGGGGGCCAGATACCATCAGATAGCGGGCTGGGGGCCAGATACCAGGCTGGGGGCCAGATAACACGCTGGGGGGCCAGATACCAGGCTGGGGGCAGATACCATCAGATAGCGGGCTGGGGGCCAGATACCAGGCTGGGGGGCCGGATACCAGGCTGGGGGCCAGATACCAGGCTGGTGGGCCCAGATACCACGCTGGGGGCCAGATACAAGGCTGGGGGGCCAGATACCAGGCTGGGGGCCCAGATACCACGCTGGGGGCCAGAAACCAGGCTAGGGGGCCAGATACCAGGCTGGGGGCCAGATACCATCAGATAGCGGGCTGGGGGCCAGATACCAGGCTAGGGGGCCAGATACCAGGCTGGGGGCCAGATACCATGCTGGGGGCCAGATACCAGGCTGGGGGTCAGATACCAGGCTGGGGGCCGGATACCAGGCTGGGGGTCGGATACCAGGCTGGGGGCCGGATACAAGGCTGGGGGTCAGATACCAGGCTGGGGGGCCGGATACCACGCTGGGGGCCAGATACCGGGCTGGGGGTCAGATACCAGGCTGGGGGCCAGATACCATGCTGGGGGCCAGATACCAGGCTGGGGGTCAGATACCAGGCTGGGGGCCGGATACCAGGCTGGGGGCCAGATACCGTGCTGGGGGGTCAGATACCACGCTGGGGGCCAGATACAAGGCTGGGGGGCCAGATACCAGGCTGGGGGCCCAGATACTACGCTGGGGGCCAGAAACCAGGCTAGGGGGCCAGATACCAGGCTGGGGGCCAGATACCATCAGATAGCGGGCTGGGGGCCAGATACCAGGCTAGGGGGCCAGATACCAGGCTGGGGGTCAGATACCAGGCTGGGGGCCAGATACCGTGCTGGGGGGTCAGATACCACGCTGGGGGCCAGATACCAGGCTAGGGGGCCAGATACCAGGCTGGGGGGTCAGATACCAGGCTGGGGGTCAGATACCAGGCTGGGGGGTCAGATACCACGCTGGGGGCCAGATACCAGGCTGGGGGCCAGATACCATCAGATAGCGGGCTGGGGGCCAGATACCAGGCTGGGGGCCAGATAACACGCTGGGGGGCCAGATACCAGGCTGGGGGCAGATACCATCAGATAGCGGGCTGGGGGCCAGATACCAGGCTGGGGGGCCGGATACCAGGCTGGGGGCCAGATACCAGGCTGGTGGGCCCAGATACCACGCTGGGGGCCAGATACAAGGCTGGGGGGCCAGATACCAGGCTGGGGGCCCAGATACCACGCTGGGGGCCAGAAACCAGGCTAGGGGGCCAGATACCAGGCTGGGGGCCAGATACCATCAGATAGCGGGCTGGGGGCCAGATACCAGGCTAGGGGGCCAGATACCAGGCTGGGGGTCAGATACCAGGCTGGGGGCCAGATACCAGGCTGGGGGTCAGATACCAGGCTGGGGGGCCGGATACCACGCTGGGGGCCAGATACCATGCTGGGGGCCAGATACCAGGCTGGGGGTCAGATACCAGGCTGGGGGCCGGATACCAGGCTGGCGGTCAGATACCAGGCTGGGGGCCGGATACCAGGCTGGGGGTCAGATACCAGGCTGGGGGGCCGGATACCACGCTGGGGGCCAGATACCGGGCTGGGGGTCAGATACCAGGCTGGGGGCCAGATACCACGCTGGGGGCCAAATACCAGACTGGGGGGCCAGATACCAGGCTGGGGGTCAGATACCAGGCTGGGGGGCCGGATACCAGGCTGGGGGCCAGATACCAGGCTGGGGGGCTGGATACCACGCTGGGGGCCAGATACCAGGCTGGGGGGCCAGATACCAGGCTGGGGGCCAGATACCACGCTGGGGGGCCAGATACCAGGCGGGGGCAGATACCATCAGATAGCGGGCTGGGGGCCAGATACCAGGCTGGGGGGCCAGATACCAGGCTGGGGGCCCAGATACCACGCTGGGGGCCAGAAACCAGGCTAGGGGGCCAGATACCAGGCTGGGGGCCAGATACCATCAGATAGCGGGCTGGGGGCCAGATACCAGGCTAGGGGGCCAGATACCAGGCCGGGGGCCCAGATACCAGGCTGGGGGGGTCAGATACCAGGCTGGGGGTCAGATACCAGGCTGGGGGCCCAGATACCAGGCTGGGGGGGTCAGATACCAGGCTGGGGGCCAGATACCATCCGATAGCGGGCTGGGGGCCAGATACCAGGCTAGGGGGCCAGATACCAGGCTGGGGGTCAGATACCAGGCTGGGGGCCAGATACCAGGCTGGGGGTCAGATACCAGGCTGGGGGACAGATACCGGGCTGGGGGCTAGATACCAGGCTGGGGGCCAGATACCAGGCTGGGGGCCAGATACCATCAGATACCAGGCTGGGGGCCAGATACCAGGCTGGGGGTCAGATACCAGGCTGGGGGCCGGATACCAGGCTGGGGGTCGGATACCAGGCTGGGGGCCGGATACCAGGCTGGGGGTCAGATACCAGGCTGGGGGGCCGGATACCACGCTGGGGGCCAGATACCATGCTGGGGGCCAGATACCAGGCTGGGGGTCAGATACCAGGCTGGGGGCCGGATACCAGGCTGGGGGTCGGATACCAGGCTGGGGGCCGGATACCAGGCTGGGGGTCAGATACCAGGCTGGGGGGCCGGATACCACGCTGGGGGCCAGATACCGGGCTGGGGGTCAGATACCAGGCTGGGGGCCAGATACCATGCTGGGGGCCAGATACCAGGCTGGGGGTCGGATACCAGGCTGGGGGTCGGATACCAGGCTGGGGGCCGGATACCAGGCTGGGGGTCAGATACCAGGCTGGGGGGCCGGATACCACGCTGGGGGCCAGATACCGGGCTGGGGGTCAGATACCAGGCTGGGGGCCAGATACCATGCTGGGGGCCAGATACCAGGCTGGGGGTCAGATACCAGGCTGGGGGCCGGATACCAGGCTGGGGGCCAGATACCGTGCTGGGGGGTCAGATACCACGCTGGGGGCCAGATACAAGGCTGGGGGGCCAGATACCAGGCTGGGGGCCAGATACCATGCTGGGGGCCAGATACCAGGCTGGGGGTCAGATACCAGGCTGGGGGCCGGATACCAGGCTGGGGGTCAGATACCACGCTGGGGGTCAGATACCAGGCTGGGGGCCAGATACCAGGCTGGGGGCCAGATACCAGGCTGGGGGTCAGATACCAGGCTGGGGGCCGGATACCAGGCTGGGGGTCAGATACCAGGCTGGGGGGCAGGATACCACGCTGGGGGCGAGATACCGGGCTGGGGGTCAGATACCAGGCTGGGGGCCAGATACCATGCTGGGGGCCAGATACCAGGCTGGGGGTCAGATACCAGGCTGGGGGCCGGATACCAGGCTGGGGGCCAGATACCGTGCTGGGGGGTCAGATACCACGCTGGGGGCCAGATACAAGGCCGGGGGGCCAGATACCAGGCTGGGGGCCCAGATACTACGCTGGGGGCCAGATACCAGGCTGGGGGCCAGATACCATCAGATAGCGGGCTGGGGGCCAGATACCAGGCTGGGGGCCAGATACCAGGCTGGTGGGCCCAGATACCACGCTGGGGGCCAGATAAAAGGCTGGGGGGCCAGATACCAGGCTGGGGGCCAGATACAAGGCTGGGGGGCCAGATACCAGGCTGGGGGCCCAGATACCACGCTGGGGGCCAGAAACCAGGCTAGGGGGCCAGATACCAGGCTGGGGGCCAGATACCATCAGATAGCGGGCTGGGGGCCAGATACCAGGCTGGTGGGCCCAGATACCACGCTGGGGGCCAGATAAAAGCCTGGGGGGCCAGATACCACGCTGGGGGCCAGATACAAGGCTGGGGGGCCAGATACCAGGCTGGGGGCCCAGATACCACGCTGGGGGTCGGATACCAGGCTGGGGGCCGGATACCAGGCTGGGGGTCAGATACCAGGCTGGGGGGCCGGATACCACGCTGGGGGCCAGATACCATGCTGGGGGCCAGATACCAGGCTGGGGGTCAGATACCAGGCTGGGGGCCGGATACCAGGCTGGGGGTCGGATACCAGGCTGGGGGCCGGATACCAGGCTGGGGGTCAGATACCAGGCTGGGGGGCCGGATACCACGCTGGGGGCCAGATACCGGGCTGGGGGTCAGATACCAGGCTGGGGGCCAGATACCATGCTGGGGGCCAGATACCAGGCTGGGGGCCGGATACCAGGCTGGGGGTCGGATACCAGGCTGGGGGCCGGATACCAGGCTGGGGGTCAGATACCAGGCTGGGGGCCGGATACCAGGCTGGGGGTCAGATACCAGGCTGGGGGGCCGGATACCACGCTGGGGGCCAGATACCGGGCTGGGGGTCAGATACCAGGCTGGGGGCCAGATACCATGCTGGGGGCCAGATACCAGGCTGGGGGTCAGATACCAGGCTGGGGGCCGGATACCAGGCTGGGGGCCAGATACCGTGCTGGGGGGTCAGATACCACGCTGGGGGCCAGATACAAGGCTGGGGGGCCAGATACCAGGCTGGGGGCCAGATACCATGCTGGGGGCCAGATACCAGGCTGGGGGTCAGATACCAGGCTGGGGGCCGGATACCAGGCTGGGGGTCAGATACCACGCTGGGGGTCGGATACCAGGCTGGGGGTCAGATACCAGGCTGGGGGTCAGATACCAGGCTGGGGGCCGGATACCAGGCTGGGGGTCAGATAACAGGCTGGGGGGCAGGATACCACGCTGGGGGCCAGATACCGGGCTGGGGGTCAGATACCAGGCTGGGGGCCAGATACCATGCTGGGGGCCAGATACCAGGCTGGGGGTCAGATACCAGGCTGGGGGCCGGATACCAGGCTGGGGGCCAGATACCGTGCTGGGGGGTCAGATACCACGCTGGGGGCCAGATACAAGGCCGGGGGGCCAGATACCAGGCTGGGGGCCCAGATACTACGCTGGGGGCCAGATACCAGGCTGGGGGCCAGATACCATCAGATAGCGGGCTGGGGGCCAGATACCAGGCTGGGGGCCAGATACCAGGCTGGTGGGCCCAGATACCACGCTGGGGGCCAGATAAAAGGCTGGGGGGCCAGATACCAGGCTGGGGGCCAGATACAAGGCTGGGGGGCCAGATACCAGGCTGGGGGCCCAGATACCACGCTGGGGGCCAGAAACCAGGCTAGGGGGCCAGATACCAGGCTGGGGGCCAGATACCATCAGATAGCGGGCTGGGGGCCAGATACCAGGCTGGTGGGCCCAGATACCACGCTGGGGGCCAGATAAAAGGCTGGGGGGCCAGATACCACGCTGGGGGCCAGATACAAGGCTGGGGGGCCAGATACCAGGCTGGGGGCCCAGATACCACGCTGGGGGCCAGAAACCAGGCTAGGGGGCCAGATACCAGGCTGGGGGCCAGATACCATCAGATAGCGGGCTGGGGGCCAGATACCAGGCTAGGGGGCCAGATACCAGGCTGGGGGTCAGATACCAGGCTGGGGGTCAGATACCAGGCTGGGGGGCCGGATACCACGCTGGGGGCCAGATACCATGCTGGGGGCCAGATACCAGGCTGGGGGTCAGATACCAGGCTGGGGGCCAGATACCAGGCTGGGGGTCAGATACCAGGCTGGGGGGCCGGATACCACGCTGGGGGCCAGATACCATGCTGGGGGCCAGATACCAGGCTGGGGGTCAGATACCAGGCTGGGGGCCGGATACCAGGCTGGGGGTCAGATACCAGGCTGGGGGCCGGATACCAGGCTGGGGGTCAGATACCAGGCTGGGGGGCCGGATACCACGCTGGGGGCCAGATACCGGGCTGGGGGTCAGATACCAGGCTGGGGGCCAGATACCACGCTGGGGGCCAAATACCAGACTGGGGGGCCAGATACCAGACTGGGGGGCCAGATACCAGGCTGGGGGTCAGATACCAGACTGGGGGGCCAGATACCAGGCTGGGGGGCCGGATACCACGCTGGGGGCCAGATACCACGCTGGGGGCCAGATACAAGGCTGGGGGGCCAGATACCAGGCTGGGGGCCAGATACCATGCTGGGGGCCAGATACCAGGCTGGGGGTCAGATACCAGGCTGGGGGCCGGATACCAGGCTGGGGGTCAGATACCACGCTGGGGGTCGGATACCAGGCTGGGGGTCAGATACCAGGCTGGGGGTCAGATACCAGGCTGGGGGCCGGATACCAGGCTGGGGGTCAGATAACAGGCTGGGGGGCAGGATACCACGCTGGGGGCCAGATACCGGGCTGGGGGTCAGATACCAGGCTGGGGGCCAGATACCATGCTGGGGGCCAGATACCAGGCTGGGGGTCAGATACCAGGCTGGGGGCAAGATACCAGGCTGGGGGCCAGATACCGTGCTGGGGGGTCAGATACCACGCTGGGGGCCAGATACAAGGCCGGGGGGCCAGATACCAGGCTGGGGGCCCAGATACTACGCTGGGGGCCAGATACCAGGCTGGGGGCCAGATACCATCAGATAGCGGGCTGGGGGCCAGATACCAGGCTGGGGGCCAGATACCAGGCTGGTGGGCCCAGATACCACGCTGGGGGCCAGATAAAAGGCTGGGGGGCCAGATACCAGGCTGGGGGCCAGATACAAGGCTGGGGGGCCAGATACCAGGCTGGGGGCCCAGATACCACGCTGGGGGCCAGAAACCAGGCTAGGGGGCCAGATACCAGGCTGGGGGCCAGATACCATCAGATAGCGGGCTGGGGGCCAGATACCAGGCTGGTGGGCCCAGATACCACGCTGGGGGCCAGATAAAAGGCTGGGGGGCCAGATACCACGCTGGGGGCCAGATACAAGGCTGGGGGGCCAGATACCAGGCTGGGGGCCCAGATACCACGCTGGGGGCCAGAAACCAGGCTAGGGGGCCAGATACCAGGCTGGGGGCCAGATACCATCAGATAGCGGGCTGGGGGCCAGATACCAGGCTAGGGGGCCAGATACCAGGCTGGGGGTCAGATACCAGGCTGGGGGTCAGATACCAGGCTGGGGGGCCGGATACCACGCTGGGGGCCAGATACCATGCTGGGGGCCAGATACCAGGCTGGGGGTCAGATACCAGGCTGGGGGCCAGATACCAGGCTGGGGGTCAGATACCAGGCTGGGGGGCCGGATACCACGCTGGGGGCCAGATACCATGCTGGGGGCCAGATACCAGGCTGGGGGTCAGATACCAGGCTGGGGGCCGGATACCAGGCTGGGGGTCAGATACCAGGCTGGGGGCCGGATACCAGGCTGGGGGTCAGATACCAGGCTGGGGGGCCGGATACCACGCTGGGGGCCAGATACCGGGCTGGGGGTCAGATACCAGGCTGGGGGCCAGATACCACGCTGGGGGCCAAATACCAGACTGGGGGGCCAGATACCAGACTGGGGGGCCAGATACCAGGCTGGGGGTCAGATACCAGACTGGGGGGCCAGATACCAGGCTGGGGGTCAGATACCAGGCTGGGGGTCAGATACCAGGCTGGGGGGCCGGATACCACGCTGGGGGCCAGATACCAGGCTGGGGGCCGGATACCAGGCTGGGGGTCAGATACCAGGCTGGGGGCCGGATACCAGGCTGGGGGTCAGATACTAGGCTGGGGGCCGGATACCAGGCTGGGGGTCAGATACCAGGCTGGGGGGCCGGATACCACGCTGGGGGCCAAATACCAGACTGGGGGGCCAGATACCGGGCTGGGGGTCAGATACCAGGCTGGGGGCCAGATACCACGCTGGGGGCCAAATACCAGACTGGGGGGCCAGATACCACGCTGGGGGGCCAGATACCAGGCTGGGGGCAGATACCATCAGATAGCGGGCTGGGGGCCAGATACCAGGCTGGGGGCCAGATACCAGGCTGGTGGGCCCAGATACCACGCTGGGGGCAAGATACAAGGCTGGGGGGCCAGATACCAGGCTGGGGGCCCAGATACAACGTTGGGGGCCAGAAACCAGGCTAGGGGGCCAGATACCAGGCTGGGGGCCAGATACCATCAGATAGCGGGCTGGGGGCCAGATACCAGGCTAGGGGGCCAGATACCAGGCTGGGGGTCAGATACCAGGCTGGGGGCAAGATACCGTGCTGGGGGGTCAGATACCACGCTGGGGGCCAGATACCAGGCTAGGGGGCCAGATACCAGGCTGGGGGTCAGATACCAGGCTGGGGGTCAGATACCAGGCTGGGGGCCAGATACCGTGCTGGGGGGTCAGATACCACGCTGGGGGCCAGATACCAGGCTAGGGGGCCAGATACCAGGCTGGGGGTCAGATACCAGGCTGGGGGGTCAGATACCACGCTGGGGGCCAGATACCAGGCTGGGGGGCCAGATACCAGGCTGGGGGCCAGATACCACGCTGGGGGGCCAGATACCAGGCTGGGGGCCAGATACCATCAGATACCAGGCTGGGGGCCAGATACCATCAGATAGCGGGCTGGGGGCCAGATACCAGGCTGGGGGCCAGATACCACGCTGGGGGGCCAGATACCAGGCTGGGGGGTCAGATACCACGCTGGGGGCCAGAGACCAGGCTAGGGGGCCAGATACCAGGCTGGGGGTCAGATACCAGGCTGGGGGGTCAGATACCACGCTGGGGGCCAGATACCAGGCTGGGGGGCCAGATACCAGGCTGGGGGCCAGATACCACGCTGGGGGGCCAGATACCAGGTTGGGGGCCAGATACCATCAGATAGCGGGCTGGGGGCCAGATACCAGGCTGGGGGCCAGATACCATCAGATACCAGGCTGGGGGCCAGATACCATCAGATAGCGGGCTGGGGGCCAGATACCAGGCTGGGGGCCAGATACCACGCTGGGGGGCCAGATACCAGGCTGGGGGGTCAGATACCACGCTGGGGGCCAGAGACCAGGCTAGGGGGCCAGATACCAGGCTGGGGGTCAGATACCAGGCTGGGGGGTCAGATACCACGCTGGGGGCCAGATACCAGGCTGGGGGGCCAGATACCAGGCTGGGGGCCAGATACCACGCTGGGGGGCCAGATACCAGGTTGGGGGCCAGATACCATCAGATAGCGGGCTGGGGGCCAGATACCATCAGATAGCGGGCTGGGGGCCAGATACCAGGCTGGGGGCCAGATACCATCAGATACCAGGCTGGGGGCCAGATACCATCAGATAGCGGGCTGGGGGCCAGATACCAGGCTGGGGGCCAGATACCACGCTGGGGGGCCAGATACCAGGCTGGGGGCCAGATACCATCAGATAGCGGGCTGGGGGCCAGATACCACGCTGGGGGCCAGATACCAGGCTAGGGGGCCAGATACCAGGCTGGGGGTCAGATACCAGGCTGGGGGGTCAGATACCACGCTGGGGGCCAGATACCAGGCTGGGGGCCAGATACCATCAGATAGCGGGCTGGGGGCCAGATACCAGGCTGGGGGCCAGATACCACGCTGGGGGGCCAGATACCAGGCTGGGGGCCAGATACCACGCTGGGGGGCCAGATACCACGCTGGGGGCCAGATACCATCAGATACCAGGCTGGGGGCCAGATACCAGGCTGGGGGGCCGGATACCAGGCTGGGGGCCAGATACCAGGCTGGGGGGCCGGATACCACGCTGGGGGCCAGATACCAAGCTGGGGGGCCAGATACCAGGCTGGGGGCAAGATACCAGGCTGGGGGCCAGATACCACGCTGGGGGGCCAGATACCAGGCTGGGGGCCAGACACCATCAGATAGCGGGCTGGGGGCCAGATACCAGGCTGGGGGCCAGATACCAGGCTGGTGGGCCCAGATACCACGCTGGGGGCCAGATACAAGGCTGGGGGGACAGATACCAGGCTGGGGGCCCAGATACCACGCTGGGGGCCAGATACCATCAGATACCAGGCTGGGGGCCAGATACCAGGCTGGGGGTCAGATACCAGGCTGGGGGCCGGATACCAGGCTGGGGGTCAGATACCAGGCTGGGGGACAGATACCGGGCTGGGGGCTAGATACCAGGCTGGGGGCCAGATACCAGGCTGGGGGCCAGATACCATCAGATACCAGGCTGGGGGCCAGATACCAGGCTGGGGGTCAGATACCAGGCTGGGGGCCGGATACCAGGCTGGGGGTCGGATACCAGGCTGGGGGCCGGATACCAGGCTGGGGGTCAGATACCAGGCTGGGGGGCCGGATACCACGCTGGGGGTCAGATACCAGGCTGGGGGGCCGGATACCACGCTGGGGGCCAGATACCGGGCTGGGGGTCAGATACCAGGCTGGGGGCCAGATACCATGCTGGGGGCCAGATACCAGGCTGGGGGTCAGATACCAGGCTGGGGGCCGGATACCAGGCTGGGGGCCAGATACCGTGCTGGGGGGTCAGATACCACGCTGGGGGCCAGATACAAGGCTGGGGGGCCAGATACCAGGCTGGGGGCCAGATACCATGCTGGGGGCCAGATACCAGGCTGGGGGTCAGATACCAGGCTGGGGGCCGGATACCAGGCTGGGGGTCAGATACCACGCTGGGGGTCGGATACCAGGCTGGGGGTCAGATACCAGGCTGGGGGTCAGATACCAGGCTGGGGGTCAGATAACAGGCTGGGGGGCAGGATACCACGCTGGGGGCCAGATACCGGGCTGGGGGTCAGATACCAGGCTGGGGGCCAGATACCATGCTGGGGGCCAGATACCAGGCTGGGGGTCAGATACCAGGCTGGGGGCCGGATACCAGGCTGGGGGCCAGATACCGTGCTGGGGGGTCAGATACCACGCTGGGGGCCAGATACAAGGCCGGGGGGCCAGATACCAGGCTGGGGGCCCAGATACTACGCTGGGGGCCAGATACCAGGCTGGGGGCCAGATACCATCAGATAGCGGGCTGGGGGCCAGATACCAGGCTAGGGGGCCAGATACCAGGCTGGGGGTCAGATACCAGGCTGGGGGCCAGATACCGTGCTGGGGGGTCAGATACCACGCTGGGGGCCAGATACCAGGCTAGGGGGCCAGATACCAGGCTGGGGGTCAGATACCAGGCTGGGGGCCAGATACCAGGCTGGGGGGTCAGATACCACGCTGGGGGGCCAGATACCAGGCTGGGGGCCAGATACCATCAGATAGCGGGCTGGGGGCCAGATACCAGGCTGGGGGTCAGATACCAGGCTGGGGGCCAGATACCACGCTGGGGGGCCAGATACCAGGCTGGGGGCAGATACCATCAGATAGCGGGCTGGGGGCCAGATACCAGGCTGGGGGCCAGATACCAGGCTGGTGGGCCCAGATACCACGCTGGGGGCCAGATAAAAGGCTGGGGGGCCAGATACCAGGCTGGGGGCCAGATACAAGGCTGGGGGGCCAGATACCAGGCTGGGGGCCCAGATACCACGCTGGGGGCAAGAAACCAGGCTAGGGGGCCAGATACCAGGCTGGGGGCCAGATACCATCAGATAGCGGGCTGGGGGCCAGATACCAGGCTGGTGGGCCCAGATACCACGCTGGGGGCCAGATAAAAGGCTGGGGGGCCAGATACCACGCTGGGGGCCAGATACAAGGCTGGGGGGCCAGATACCAGGCTGGGGGCCAAGATACCACGCTGGGGGCCAGAAACCAGGCTAGGGGGCCAGATACCAGGCTGGGGGCCAGATACCATCAGATAGCGGGCTGGGGGCCAGATACCAGGCTAGGGGGCCAGATACCAGGCTGGGGGTCAGATACCAGGCTGGGGGCCAGATACCAGGCTGGGGGTCAGATACCAGGCTGGGGGGCAGGATACCACGCTGGGGGCCAGATACCATGCTGGGGGCCAGATACCAGGCTGGGGGTCAGATACCAGGCTGGGGGCCGGATACCAGGCTGGGGGTCAGATACCAGGCTGGGGGCCGGATACCAGGCTGGGGGTCAGATACCAGGCTGGGGGGCCGGATACCACGCTGGGGGCCAGATACCGGGCTGGGGGTCAGATACCACGCTGGGGGCCAGATACCACGCTGGGGGCCAAATACCAGACTGGGGGGCCAGATACCAGACTGGGGGGCCAGATACCAGGCTGGGGGTCAGATACCAGACTGGGGGGCCAGATACCAGGCTGGGGGTCAGATACCAGGCTGGGGGGCCGGATACCACGCTGGGGGCCAGATACCAGGCTGGGGGCCGGATACCAGGCTGGGGGTCAGATACCAGGCTGGGGGCCGGATACCAGGCTGGGGGTCAGATACTAGGCTGGGGGCCGGATACCAGGCTGGGGGTCAGATACCAGGCTGGGGGGCCGGATACCACGCTGGGGGCCAGATACCGGGCTGGGGGTCAGATACCAGGCTGGGGGCCAGATACCACGCTGGGGGCCAAATACCAGACTGGGGGGCCAGATACCACGCTGGGGGGCCAGATACCAGGCTGGGGGCAGATACCATCAGATAGCGGGCTGGGGGCCAGATACCAGGCTGGTGGGCCCAGATACCACGCTGGGGGCAAGATACAAGGCTGGGGGGCCAGATACCAGGCTTGGGGCCCAGATACAACGTTGGGGGCCAGAAACCAGGCTAGGGGGCCAGATACCAGGCTGGGGGCCAGATACCATCAGATAGCGGGCTGGGGGCCAGATACCAGGCTAGGGGGCCAGATACCAGGCTGGGGGTCAGATACCAGGCTGGGGGCAAGATACCGTGCTGGGGGGTCAGATACCACGCTGGGGGCCAGATACCAGGCTAGGGGGCCAGATACCAGGCTGGGGGTCAGATACCAGGCTGGGGGCCAGATACCGTGCTGGGGGGTCAGATACCACGCTGGGGGCCAGATACCAGGCTAGGGGGCCAGATACCAGGCTGGGGGGTCAGATACCACGCTGGGGGCCAGATACCAGGCTAGGGGGCCAGATACCAGGCTGGGGGTCAGATACCAGGCTGGGGGGTCAGATACCACGCTGGGGGCCAGATACCAGGCTGGGGGGCCAGATACCAGGCTGGGGGCCAGATACCACGCTGGGGGGCCAGATACCAGGCTGGGGGCCAGATACCATCAGATAGCGGGCTGGGGGCCAGATACCATCAGATAGCGGGCTGGGGGCCAGATACCAGGCTGGGGGCCAGATACCATCAGATACCAGGCTGGGGGCCAGATACCATCAGATAGCGGGCTGGGGGCCAGATACCAGGCTGGGGGCCAGATACCAGGCTGGGGGCCAGATACCACGCTGGGGGGCCAGATACCAGGCTGGGGGCCAGATACCATCAGATAGCGGGCTGGGGGCCAGATACCACGCTGGGGGCCAGATACCAGGCTAGGGGGCCAGATACCAGGCTGGGGGTCAGATACCAGGCTGGGGGGTCAGATACCACGCTGGGGGCCAGATACCAGGCTGGGGGCCAGATACCATCAGATAGCGGGCTGGGGGCCAGATACCAGGCTGGGGGCCAGATACCACGCTGGGGGGCCAGATACCAGGCTGGGGGCCAGATACCACGCTGGGGGGCCAGATACCACGCTGGGGGCCAGATACCATCAGATACCAGGCTGGGGGCCAGATACCAGGCTGGGGGGCCGGATACCAGGCTGGGGGCCAGATACCAGGCTGGGGGGCCGGATACCACGCTGGGGGCCAGATACCAAGCTGGGGGGCCAGATACCAGGCTGGGGGCAAGATACCAGGCTGGGGGCCAGATACCACGCTGGGGGGCCAGATACCAGGCTGGGGGCCAGACACCATCAGATAGCGGGCTGGGGGCCAGATACCAGGCTGGGGGCCAGATACCAGGCTGGTGGGCCCAGATACCACGCTGGGGGCCAGATACAAGGCTGGGGGGACAGATACCAGGCTGGGGGCCCAGATACCACGCTGGGGGCCAGATACCAGGCTGGGGGCCAGATACCAGGCTGGGGGCCAGATACCATCAGATAGCGGGCTGGGGGCAAGATACCACGCTGGGGGCCAGATACAAGGCTGGGGGGCCAGATACCAGGCTGGGGGCCCAGATACCAGGCTGGGGCCCAGATACCAGGCTGGGGGCCAGATACCAGGCTGGGGGCCAGATACCAGGCTGGGGCCCAGATACCACGCTGGGGGCCAGATACCAGGCTGGGGGTCAGATACCAGGCTGGGGGCCAGATACCAGGCTGGGGGCCAGATACAAGGCTGGGGACCAGATACCATGCTGGGGGGGCAGATACCAGGCTGGGGGGCCGGATACCATGCTGGGGGCCGGATACCACGCTGGGGGGCCAGATACCAGGCTGGGGGTCAGATACCAGGCTGGGGGCCCAGATACCAGGCTGGGGGGGTCAGATACCAGGCTGGGGGGCCAGATACCAGGCTGGGGGCCAGATACCATCAGATAGCGGGCTGGGGGCCAGATACCAGGCTGGGGGCCAGATACCAGGCTGGTGGGCCCAGGTACCACGCTGGGGGCCAGATACCAGGGTGGGGGCCCAGATACCAGGCTGGGGGCCAGATACCAGGCTGGGGGCCAGATACCATCAGATAGCGGGCTGGGGGCCAGATACCACGCTGGGGGCCAGATACAAGGCTGGGGGGTCAGATACCAGGTTGGGGGCCCAGATACCAGGCTGGGGGCCAGATACCAGGCTGGGGGTCAGATACCAGGCTGGGGGGCCGGATACCACGCTGGGGGGCCGGATACCATCAGATAGCGGGCTGGGGGCCAGATACCAGGCTGGGGGCCAGATACCAGGCTGGGGGGCTGGATACCAGGCTGGGGGCCAGATACCATCAGATAGCGGGCTGGGGGCTAGATACCAGGCTGGGGGCCAGATACCAGGCTGGGGGGCCGGATACCATGCTGGGGGCCGGATACCATCAGATAGCGGGCTGGGGGCCAGATACCAGGCTGGGGGCCAGATACCAGGCTGAGATACCAGGCTGGGGGCCAGATACCAGGCTGGGGGCCAGATACAAGGCTGGGGGTCAGATACCAGGCTGAGGGGCCAGATACCAGGCTGGGGGCCGGATACCATCAGATAGCGGGCTGGGGGCCAGATACCAGGCTAGGGGGCCAGATACCAGGCTGGGGGTCAGATACCATCAGATAGCGTGCTGGGGGCCAGATACCAGGCTGGGGGCCAGATACCATCAGATAGCGGGCTGGGGGCCAGATACCAGGCTAGGGGGCCGGATACCAGGCTGGGGGTCAGATACCAGGCTGGGGGCAAGATACCGTGCTGGGGGGTCAGATACCACGCTGGGGGCCAGATACCAGGCTAGGGGGCCAGATACCAGGCTGGGGGTCAGATACCAGGCTGGGGGCCAGATACCGTGCTGGGGGGTCAGATACCACGCTGGGGGCCAGATACCAGGCTAGGGGGCCAGATACCAGGCTGGGGGGTCAGATACCACGCTGGGGGCCAGATACCAGGCTAGGGGGCCAGATACCAGGCTGGGGGTCAGATACCAGGCTGGGGGGTCAGATACCACGCTGGGGGCCAGATACCAGGCTGGGGGGCCAGATACCAGGCTGGGGGCCAGATACCACGCTGGGGGGCCAGATACCAGGCTGGGGGCCAGATACCATCAGATAGCGGGCTGGGGGCCAGATACCATCAGATAGCGGGCTGGGGGCCAGATACCAGGCTGGGGGCCAGATACCATCAGATACCAGGCTGGGGGCCAGATACCATCAGATAGCGGGCTGGGGGCCAGATACCAGGCTGGGGGCCAGATACCAGGCTGGGGGCCAGATACCACGCTGGGGGGCCAGATACCAGGCTGGGGGCCAGATACCATCAGATAGCGGGCTGGGGGCCAGATACCACGCTGGGGGCCAGATACCAGGCTAGGGGGCCAGATACCAGGCTGGGGGTCAGATACCAGGCTGGGGGGTCAGATACCACGCTGGGGGCCAGATACCAGGCTGGGGGCCAGATACCATCAGATAGCGGGCTGGGGGCCAGATACCAGGCTGGGGGCCAGATACCACGCTGGGGGGCCAGATACCAGGCTGGGGGCCAGATACCACGCTGGGGGGCCAGATACCACGCTGGGGGCCAGATACCATCAGATACCAGGCTGGGGGCCAGATACCAGGCTGGGGGGCCGGATACCAGGCTGGGGGCCAGATACCAGGCTGGGGGGCCGGATACCACGCTGGGGGCCAGATACCAAGCTGGGGGGCCAGATACCAGGCTGGGGGCAAGATACCAGGCTGGGGGCCAGATACCACGCTGGGGGGCCAGATACCAGGCTGGGGGCCAGACACCATCAGATAGCGGGCTGGGGGCCAGATACCAGGCTGGGGGCCAGATACCAGGCTGGTGGGCCCAGATACCACGCTGGGGGCCAGATACAAGGCTGGGGGGACAGATACCAGGCTGGGGGCCCAGATACCACGCTGGGGGCCAGATACCAGGCTGGGGGCCAGATACCAGGCTGGGGGCCAGATACCATCAGATAGCGGGCTGGGGGCCAGATACCACGCTGGGGGCCAGATACAAGGCTGGGGGGCCAGATACCAGGCTGGGGGCCCAGATACCAGGCTGGGGCCCAGATACCAGGCTGGGGGCCAGATACCAGGCTGGGGGCCAGATACCAGGCTGGGGCCCAGATACCACGCTGGGGGCCAGATACCAGGCTGGGGGCCAGATACCAGGCTGGGGGTCAGATACCAGGCTGGGGGCCAGATACCAGGCTGGGGGCCAGATACAAGGCTGGGGACCAGATACCATGCTGGGGGGGCAGATACCAGGCTGGGGGGCCGGATACCATGCTGGGGGCCGGATACCACGCTGGGGGGCCAGATACCAGGCTGGGGGTCAGATACCAGGCTGGGGGCCCAGATACCAGGCTGGGGGGGTCAGATACCAGGCTGGGGGGCCAGATACCAGGCTGGGGGCCAGATACCATCAGATAGCGGGCTGGGGGCCAGATACCAGGCTGGGGGCCAAATACCAGGCTGGTGGGCCCAGATACCACGCTGGGGGCCAGATACAAGGCTGGGGGGACAGATACCAGGGTGGGGGCCCAGATACCAGGCTGGGGGCCAGATACCAGGCTGGGGGCCAGATACCATCAGATAGCGGGATGGGGGCCAGATACCACGCTGGGGGCCAGATACAAGGCTGGGGGGTCAGATACCAGGTTGGGGGCCCAGATACCAGGCTGGGGGCCAGATACCAGGCTGGGGGTCAGATACCAGGCTGGGGGGCCGGATACCACGCTGGGGGGCCGGATACCATCAGATAGCGGGCTGGGGGCCAGATACCAGGCTGGGGGCCAGATACCAGGCTGGGGGGCTGGATACCATGCTGGGGGGCCGGATACCAGGCTGGGGGCCAGATACCATCAGATAGCGGGCTGGGGGCTAGATACCAGGCTGGGGGCCAGATACCAGGCTGGGGGGCCGGATACCATGCTGGGGGCCGGATACCATCAGATAGCGGGCTGGGGGCCAGATACCAGGCTGGGGGTCAGATACCAGGTTGGGGGCCGGATACCATCAGATAGCGTGCTGGGGGCCAGATACCAGGCTGGGGGCCAGATACCAGGCTGAGATACCAGGCTGGGGGCCAGATACCAGGCTGGGGGCCAGATACAAGGCTGGGGGTCAGATACCAGGCTGAGGGGCCGGATACCATGCTGGGGGCCGGATACCAGGCTGGGGGTCAGATACCAGGCTGGGGGTCAGATACCATCAGATAGCGGGCTGGGGGCCAGATACCAGGCTGGGGGCCAGATACCGGGCTGGGGGGCCAGATACCAGGCTGGGGGTCAGATACCAGGCTGGGGGCCCAGATACCAGGCTGGGGGGGTCAGATACCAGGCTGGGGGTCAGATACCAGGCTGGGGGCCCAGATACCAGGCTGGGGGCCAGATACCAGGCTGGGGGTCAGATACCAGGCTGGGGGCCCAGATACCAGGCTGGGGGCCAGATACCAGGCTGGGGGTCAGATACCAGGCTGGGGGCCCAGATACCAGGCTGGGGGTCAGATACCAGGCTGGGGGCCCAGATTCCAGGCTGGGGGTCAGATACCAGGCTGGGGGGCTCAGATACCAGGCTGGGGGTCAGATACCAGGCTGGGGGCCCAGATACCAGGCTGGGGGGGTCAGACACCAGGCTGGGGGTCAGATACCAGGCTGGGGGCCCAGATTCAAGGCTGGGGGTCAGATACCAGGCTGGGGGGGTCAGATACCAGGCTGGGGGTCAGATACCAGGCTGGGGGCCGAGATACCAGGCTGGCGGGTAAGATACCAGGCTGGGGGCCAGATACCAAGCTGGGGGTCAGATACCAGGCTGGGGGCCGGATACCACGCTGGGGGGCCGGATACCATCAGATAGCGGGCTGGGGGCCAGATACCAGGCTGGGGGTCAGATACCAGGCTGGGGGCCAGACACCGTGCTGGGGGCCAGATACCGGGCTGGGGGGCCAGATACCACGCTGGGGGGCCAGATACCAGGCTGGGGGCCAGATACCAGGCTGGGGGTCAGATACCAGGCTGGGGGCCCAGATACCAGGCTGGGGGGGTCAGATACCAGGCTGGGGGTCAGATACCAGGCTGGGGGCCCAGATACCAGGCTGGGGGGGTCAGATACCAGGCTGGGGGCCAGATACAAGGCTGGGGGTCAGATACCAGGCTGGGGGCCAGATACCATCAGATAGCGGGCTGGGGGCCAGATACCACGCTGGGGGCCAGATACCATCAGATACCAGGCTGGGGGTCAGATACCAGGCTGGGGGTCAGATACCAGGCTGGGGGCCAGATACCAGGCTGGGGGCCGGATACCACGCTGGGGGCCAGATACCATGCAGGGGGCCAGATACCAGGCTGGGGGTCAGATACCAGGCTGGGGGCCAGATACCACGCTGGGGGCCAAATACCAGGCTGGGGGCCAGATACCACGCTGGGGGCCAAATACCACTCTGGGGGCCAGATACCATGCTGGGGGCCAGATACCAGGCTGGGGGTCAGATACCAGGCTGGGGGCCGGATACCAGGCTGGGGGTCAGATACTAGGCTGGGGGCCGGATACCAGGCTGGGGGTCAGATACCAGGCTGGGGGGCCGGATACCACGCTGGGGGCCAGATACCGGGCTGGGGGTCAGATACCAGGCTGGGGGCCAGATACCACGCTGGGGGCCAAATACCAGACTCGGGGGCCAGATACCACGCTGGGGGGCCAGATACCAGAATGGGGGGAGATACCATCAGATAGCGGGCTGGGGGCCAGATACCAGGCTGGGGGCCAGATACCAGGCTGGTGGGCCCAGATACCACGCTGGGGGCCAGATACAAGGCTGGGGGGCCAGATACCAGGCTGGGGGCCCAGATACCACGCTGGGGGCCAGAAACCAGGCTAGGGGGCCAGATACCAGGCTGGGGGCCAGATACCATCAGATAGCGGGCTGGGGGCAAGATACCAGGCTAGGGGGCCAGATACCAGGCTGGGGGTCAGATACCAGGCTGGGGGCAAGATACCGTGCTGGGGGGTCAGATACCACGCTGGGGGCCAGATACCAGGCTATGGGGCCAGATACCAGGCTGGGGGTCAGATACCAGGCTGGGGGCCAGATACCGTGCTGGGTGGTCAGATACCACGCTGGGGGCCAGATACCAGGCTAGGGGGCCAGATACCAGGCTGGGGGGTCTGACACCACGCTGGGGGCCAGATACCAGGCTAGGGGGCCAGATACCAGGCTGGGGGTCAGATACCAGGCTGGGGGGTCAGATACCACGCTGGGGGCCAGATACCAGGCTGGGGGGCCAGATACCATCAGATAGCGGGCTGGGGGCCAGATACCAGGCTGGGGGCCAGATACCACGCTGGGGGGCCAGATACCAGGCTGGGGGCCAGATACCATCAGATAGCGGGCTGGGGGCCAGATACCACGCTGGGGGCCAGATACCAGGCTAGGGGGCCAGATACCAGGCTGGGGGTCAGATACCAGGCTGGGGGCCAGATACCAGGCTGGGGGTCAGATACCAGGCTGGGGGGCCGGATATTATGCTGGGGGGCCGGATACCAGGCTGGGGGCCAGATACCATCAGATAGCGGGCTGGGGGCTAGATACCAGGCTGGGGGCCAGATACCAGGCTGGGGGGCCGGATACCATGCTGGGGGCCGGATACCATCAGATACCAGGCTGGGGGCCAGATACCAGACTGGGGGGTCAGATACCAGGCTGGGGGTCAGATACCAGGTTGGGGGCTGGATACCATCAGATAGCGGGCTGGGGGCCAGATACCAGGCTGGGGGGCCAGATACCAGGCTGGGGGCCGGATACCATCAGATAGCGGGCTGGGGGCCAGATACCAGGCTGGGGGTCAGATACCAGGTTGGGGGCCGGATACCATCAGATAGCGTGCTGGGGGCCAGATACCAGGCTGGGGGCCAGATACCAGGCTGAGATACCAGGCTGGGGGCCAGATACCAGGCTGGGGGCCAGATACAAGGCTGGGGGTCAGATACCAGGCTGAGGGGCCGGATACCATGCTGGGGGCCGGATACCACGCTGGGGGCCAGATACCTTCAGATACCAGGCTGGGGGCCAGATACCATCAGATAGCGGGCTGGGGGCCAGATACCAGGCTGGGGGTCAGATACCAGGCTGGGGGCCAGACACCGTGCTGGGGGCCAGATACCGGGCTGGGGGGCCAGATACCACGCTGGGGGGCCAGATACCAGGCTGGGGGCCAGATACCAGGCTGGGGGTCAGATACCAGGCTGGGGGCCCAGATACCAGGCTGGGGGGGTCAGATACCAGGCTGGGGGTCAGATACCAGGCTGGGGGCCCAGATACCAGGCTGGGGGGGTCAGATACCAGGCTGGGGGCCAGATACAAGGCTGGGGGTCAGATACCAGGCTGGGGGCCAGATACCATCAGATAGCGGGCTGGGGGCCAGATACCACGCTGGGGGCCAGATACCATCAGATACCAGGCTGGGGGTCAGATACCAGGCTGGGGGTCAGATACCAGGCTGGGGGCCAGATACCAGGCTGGGGGCCGGATACCACGCTGGGGGCCAGATACCATGCTGGGGGCCAGATACCAGGCTGGGGGTCAGATACCAGGCTGGGGGCCAGATACCACGCTGGGGGCCAAATACCAGGCTGGGGGCCAGATACCGGGCTGGGGGGCCAGATACCAGGCTGGGGGTCAGATACCAGGCTGGGGGCCCAGATACCAGGCTGGGGGGGTCAGATACCAGGCTGGGGGTCAGATACCAGGCTGGGGGCCCAGATACCAGGCTGGGGGCCAGATACCAGGCTGGGGAGGTCAGATACCAGGCTGGGGGTCAGATACCAGGCTGGGGGCCCAGATACCAGGCTGGGGGGGTCAGATACCAGGCTGGGGGTCAGATACCAGGCTGGGGGCCCAGATTCCAGGCTGGGGGTCAGATACCAGGCTGGGGGGCTCAGATACCAGGCTGGGGGTCAGATACCAGGCTGGGGGCCCAGATACCAGGCTGGGGGGGTCAGACACCAGGCTGGGGGTCAGATACCAGGCTGGGGGCCAGATACCATGCTGGGGGCCAGACACCGTGCTGGGGGCCAGATACCAGGCTGGGGGCCAGATACCAGGCTGGGGGTCAGATACCAGGCTGGGGAGGTCAGATACCAGGCTGGGGAGGTCAGATACCAGGCTGGGGGTCAGATACCAGGCTGGGGGCCCAGATACCAGGCTGGGGGGGTCAGATACCAGGCTGGGGGTCAGATACCAGGCTGGGGGCCCAGATTCCAGGCTGGGGGTCAGATACCAGGCTGGGGGGCTCAGATACCAGGCTGGGGGTCAGATACCAGGCTGGGGGCCCAGATACCAGGCTGGGGGGGTCAGACACCAGGCTGGGGGTCAGATACCAGGCTGGGGGCCCAGATTCAAGGCTGGGTGTCAGATACCAGGCTGGGGGCCCAGATACCAGGCTGGCGGGTCAGATACCAGGCTGGGGGCCAGATACCAAGCTGGGGGTCAGATACCAGGCTGGGGGCCAGATACAAGGCTGGGGGTCAGATACCATCAGATAGCGGGCTGGGGGCCAGATACCAGGCTGGGGGTCAGATACCACGCTGGGGGCCAGATACCATCAGATAGCGGGCTGGGGGCCAGATACCACGCTGGGGGTCAGATACCAGGCTGGGGGCCAGATACCACGCTGGGGGGCCGGATACCATCAGATAGCGGGCTGGGGGCCAGATACCACGCTGGGGGTCAGATACCAGGCTGGGGGCCAGATACAAGGCTGGGGGTCAGATACCATCAGATAGCGGGCTGGGGGCCAGATACCAGGCTGGGGGTCAGATACCACGCTGGGGGCCAGATACCATCAGATACCAGGCTGGGGGCCAGATACCAGGCTGGGGGTCAGATACCAGGCTGGGGGGCCGGATACCACGCTGGGGGCCAGATACCAGGCTGGGGGCCGGATACCAGGCTGGGGGTCAGATACCAGGCTGGGGGCCGGATACCAGGCTGGGGGTCAGATACCAGGCTGGGGGGCCGGATACCACGCTGGGGGCCAGATACCGGGCTGGGGGTCAGATACCAGGCTGGGGGCCAGATACCAGGTTGGGGGCCAGATACCAGACTGGGGGGCCAGATACCAGGCTGGGGGTCAGATACCAGGCTGGGGGCCAGATACCATGCTGGGGGCCAGATACCAGGGTGGGGGTCAGATACCAGGCTGGGGGCCGGATACCAGGCTGGGGGTCAGATACCAGGCTGGGGGCCAGATACCGTGCTGGGGGGTCAGATACCGGGCTGGGGGCCAGATACCAGGCTAGGGGGCCAGATACCAGGCTGGGGGTCAGATACCAGGCTGGGGGCCAGATACCGTGCTGGGGGGTCAGATACCACGCTGGGGGCCAGATACCAGGCTAGGGGGCCAGATACCAGGCTGGGGGGTCAGATACCAGGCTGGGGGTCAGATACCAGGCTGGGGGGTCAGATACCACGCTGGGGGCCAGATACCAGGCTGGGGGCCAGATACCATCAGATAGCGGGCTGGGGGCCAGATACCAGGCTGGGGGTCAGATACCAGGCTGGGGGCCAGATACCAGGCTGGGGGCCAGATACCAGGCTGGGGGAAGATACCATCAGATAGCGGGCTGGGGGCCAGATACCAGGCTGGGGGCCCAGATACCACGCTGGGGGCCAGATACAAGGCTGGGGGGCCAGATACCAGGCTGGGGGCCCAGATACCACGCTGGGGGCCAGATACAAGGCTGGGGGGCCAGACACCAGGCTGGGGGCCCAGATACCACGCTGGGGGCCAGATACCAGGCTAGGGGGCCAGGTACCAGGCTGGGGGCCAGATACCATCAGATAGCGGGCTGGGGGCCAGATACCAGGCTAGGGGGCCAGATACCAGGCTGGGGGTCAGATACCAGGCTGGGGGCCAGATACCAGGCTGGGGGTCAGATACCAGGCTGGGGGGCCGGATACCACGCTGGGGGCCAGATACCATCAGATAGCGGGCTGGGGGCCAGATACCAGGCTGGGGGCCAGATACCATCAGATAGCGGGCTGGGGGCCAGATACCAGGCTGGGGGCCGGATACCAGGCTGGGGGTCAGATACCAGGCTGGGGGGCCGGATACCACGCTGGGGGCCAGATACCGGGCTGGGGGTCAGATACCAGGCTGGGGGCCAGATACCAGGCTGGGGGCCAGATACCACGCTGGGGGCCAAATACCAGACTGGGGGGCCAGATACCAGGCTGGGGGTCAGATACCAGACTGGGGGGCCAGATACCAGGCTGGGGGTCAGATACCAGGCTGGGGGTCAGATACCAGGCTGGGGGGCCGGATACCACTCTGGGGGCCAGATACCATGCTGGGGGCCAGATACCAGGCTGGGGGTCAGATACCAGGCTGGGGGCCGGATACCAGGCTGGGGGTCAGATACTAGGCTGGGGGCCGGATACCAGGCTGGGAGTCAGATACCAGGCTGGGGGGCCAGATACCACGCTGGGGGCCAGATACCGGGCTGGGGGTCAGATACCAGGCTGAGGGGCCAGATACCAGGCTGGGGGCCGGATACCATCAGATAGCCGGCTGGGGGCCAGATACCAGGCTGGGGGCCAGATACAAGGCTGGGGGTCAGATACCAGGCTGAGGGGCCAGATACCAGGCTGGGGGCCGGATACCATCAGATAGCGGGCTGGGGGCCAGATAACAGGCTGGGGGTCAGATACCAGGTTGGGGGCCGGATACCATCAGATAGCGTGCTGGGGGCCAGATACCAGGCTGAGATACCAGGCTGGGGGCCAGATACCAGGCTGGGGGCCAGATACAAGGCTGGGGGTCAGATACCAGGCTGGGGGCCAGATACCATGCTGGGGGCCGGATACCAGGCTGGGGGCCAGATACCTTCAGATAGCGGGCTGGGGGCCAGATACCAGGCTGGGGGTCAGATACCAGGCTGGGGGCCAGATACCATCAGATAGCGGGCTGGGGGCCAGATACCAGGCTGGGGGTCAGATACCAGGCTGGGGGCCAGACACCGTGCTGGGGGCCAGATACCGGGCTGGGGGGCCAGATACCACGCTGGGGGGCCAGATACCAGGCTGGGGGCCAGATACCAGGCTGGGGGTCAGATACCAGGCTGGGGGCCCAGATACCAGGCTGGGGGGGTCAGATACCAGGCTGGGGGTCAGATACCAGGCTGGGGGCCCAGATACCAGGCTGGGGGGGTCAGATACCAGGCTGGGGGTCAGATACCAGGCTGGGGGCCCAGATTCCAGGCTGGGGGTCAGATACCAGGCTGGGGGGCTCAGATACCAGGCTGGGGGTCAGATACCAGGCTGGGGGCCCAGATACCAGGCGGGGGGGGTCAGACACCAGGCTGGGGGTCAGATACAAGGCTGGGGGCCCAGATTCAAGGCTGGGGGTCAGATACCAGGCTGTGGGGGTCAGATACCAGGCTGGGGGTCAGATACCAGGCTGGGGGCCCAGATACCAGGCTGGCGGGTCAGATACCAGGCTGGGGGCCAGATACCAGGCTGGGGGTCAGATACCAGGCTGGGGGGCCGGATACCACGCTGGGGGGCCGGATACCATCAGATAGCGGGCTGGGGGCCAGATACAACGCTGGGGGCCAGATACCAGGCTGGGGGCCAGATACAAGGCTAGGGGTCAGATACCAGGCTGGGGGGCCGGATACCACGCTGGGGGCCAGATACCATGCTGGGGGCCAGATACCAGGCTGGGGGTCAGATACCAGGCTGGGGGCCGGATACAAGGCTGGGGGTCAGATACCAGGCTGGGGGCCCAGATACCAGGCTGGGGGTCAGATACCAGGCTGGGGGTCAGATACCAGGCTGAGATACCAGGCTGGGGGCCAGATACCAGGCTGGGGGCCAGATACAAGGCTGGGGGTCAGATACCAGGCTGAGGGGCCAGATACCACGCTGGGGGTCAGATACCAGGCTGGGGGGCCGGATACCACTCTGGGGGCCAGATACCATGCTGGGGGCCAGATACCAGGCTGGGGGCCAGATACAAGGCTGGGGGTCAGATACCAGGCTGGGGGGCCGGATACCACGCTGGGGGCCAGATACCATGCTGGGGGCCAGATACCAGGCTGGGGGTCAGATACCAGGCTGGGGGCCGGATACAAGGCTGGGGGTCAGATACCAGGCTGGGGGCCCAGATACCAGGCTGGGGGTCAGATACCAGGCTGGGGGTCAGATACCAGGCTGAGATACCAGGCTGGGGGCCAGATACCAGGCTGGGGGCCAGATACAAGGCTGGGGGTCAGATACCAGGCTGAGGGGCCAGATACCACGCTGGGGGTCAGATACCAGGCTGGGGGGCCGGATACCACTCTGGGGGCCAGATACCATGCTGGGGGCCAGATACCAGGCTGGGGGTCAGATACCAGGCTGGGGGCCGGATACAAGGCTGGGGGTCAGATACTAGGCTGGGGGCCGGATACCAGGCTGGGAGTCAGATACCAGGCTGGGGGGCCGGATACCACGCTGGGGGCCAGATACCGGGCTGGGGGTCAGATACCAGGCTGAGGGGCCAGATACCAGGCTGGGGGCCAAATACCAGGCTGGGGGCCAAATACCAGGCTGGGGGCCAGATACAAGGCTGGGGGTCAGATACCAGGCTGAGGGGCCAGATACCAGGCTGGGGGCCGGATACCATCAGATAGCGGGCTGGGGGCCAGAAAACAGGCTGGGGGTCAGATACCAGGTTGGGGGTCAGATACAAGGCTGGGGGCCCAGATTCAAGGCTGGGGGTCAGATACCAGGCTGGGGGGGTCAGATACCAGGCTGGGGGTCAGATACCAGGCTGGGGGCCCAGATACCAGGCTGGCGGGTCAGATACCAGGCTGGGGGCCAGATACCAAGCTGGGGGTCAGATACCAGGCTGGGGGGCCGGATACCACGCTGGGGGGCCGGATACCATCAGATAGCGGGCTGGGGGCCAGATACAACGCTGGGGGCCAGATACCAGGCTGGGGGCCAGATACCAGGCTGGGGGGCCGGATACCACGCTGGGGGCCAGATACCATGCTGGGGGCCAGATACCAGGCTGGGGGTCAGATACCAGGCTGGGGGCCGGATACAAGGCTGGGGGTCAGATACCAGGCTGGGGGCCCAGATACCAGGCTGGGGGTCAGATACCAGGCTGAGATACCAGGCTGGGGGCCAGATACCAGGCTGGGGGCCAGATACAAGGCTGGGGGTCAGATACCAGGCTGAGGGGCCAGATACCAGGCTGGGGGCCGGATACCATCAGATAGAGGGCTGGGGGCCAGATACCACGCTGGGGGTCAGATACCAGGTTGGGGGCCGGATACCATCAGATAGCGTGCTGGGGACCAGATACCAGGCTGGGGGCCAGATACAAGGCTGGGGGTCAGATACCAGGCTGAGGGGCCGGATACCATGCTGGGGGCCGGATACCACGCTGGGGGCCAGATACCTTCAGATAGTGGGCTGGGGGCCAGATACCAGGCTGGGGGTCAGATACCAGGCTGGGGGCCAGATACTATCAGATAGCGGGCTGGGGGCCAGATACCAGGCTGGGGGTCAGATACCAGGCTGGGGGCCAGACACCGTGTTGGGGGCCAGATACCAGGCTGGGGGCCAGATACCAGGCTGGGGGGCCGGATACCACGCTGGGGGCCAGATACCATCAGATAGCGGGCTGGGGGCCAGATACCACGCTGGGGGCCAGATACCATCAGATAGCGGGCTGGGGGCCAGATACCAGGCTGGGGGTCAGATACCAGGCTGGGGGCCGGATACCAGGCTGGGGGTCAGATACCAGGCTGGGGGGCCGGATACCACGCTGGGGGCCAGATACCGGGCTGGGGGTCAGATACCAGGCTGGGGGCCAGATACCAGGCTGGGGGCCAGATACCACGCTGGGGGCCAAATACCAGACTGGGGGGCCAGATACCAGGCTGGGGGTCAGATACCAGACTGGGGGGCCAGATACCAGGCTGGGGGTCAGATACCAGGCTGGGGGTCAGATACCAGGCTGGGGGGCCGGATACCACTCTGGGGGCCAGATACCATGCTGGGGGCCAGATACCAGGCTGGGGGTCAGATACCAGGCTGGGGGCCGGATACCAGGCTGGGGGTCAGATACTAGGCTGGGGGCCGGATACCAGGCTGGGGGTCAGATACCAGGCTGGGGGGCCGGATACCACGCTGGGGGCCAGATACCGGGCTGGGGGTCAGATACCAGGCTGGGGGCCAGATACCACGCTGGGGGCCAAATACCAGACTGGGGGGCCAGATACCACGCTGGGGGGCCAGATACCAGGCTGGGGGCCAGAAACCAGGCTAGGGGGCCAGATACCACGCTGGGGGCCAGATACCAGGCTAGGGGGCCAGATACCAGGCTGGGGGTCAGATACCAGGCTGGGGGCCAGATACCGTGCAGGGGGGTCAGATACCACGCTGGGGGCCAGATACCAGGCTAGGGGGCCGGATACCAGGCTGGGGGTCAGATACCAGGCTGGGGGCCAGATACCGTGCTGGGGGGCCAGATACCAGGCTGGGGGTCAGATACCAGGCTGGGGGCCAGATACCGTGCTGGGGGGTCAGATACCACGCTGGGGGCCAGATGCCACTCTAGGGGGCCAGATACCAGGCTGGGGGGTCAGATACCACGCTGGGGGCCAGATACCAGGCTAGGGGGCCAGATACCAGGCTGGGGGTCAGATACCAGGCTGGGGGCCAGATACCGTGCTGGGGGGTCAGATACCACGCTGGGGGCCAGATGCCAGGCTAGGGGGCCAGATACCAGGCTGGGGGGTCAGATACCACGCTGGGGGCCAGATACCAGGCTGGGGGTCAGATACCAGGCTGGGGGGTCAGATACCACGCTGGGGGCCAGATACCAGGCTGGGGGGCCAGATACCATCAGATAGCGGGCTGGGGGCCAGATACCAGGCTGGGGGCCAGATACCACGCTGGGGGGCCAGATACCAGGCTGGGGGCCAGATACCATCAGATAGCGGGCTGGGGGCCAGATACCACGCTGGGGGCCAGATACCAGGCTAGGGGGCCAGATACCAGGCTGGGGGTCAGATACCAGGCTGGGGGTCAGATACCAGGCTGGGGGCCCAGATACCATGCTGGCGGGTCAGATACCAGGCTGGGGGCCAGATACCAGGCTGGGGGTCAGATACCAGGCTGGGGGGCCGGATACCACGCTGGGGGCCAGATACCATCAGATAGCGGGCTGGGGGCCCAGATACCAGGCTGGGGGTCAGATACCACGCTGGGGGGCCGGATACCAGGCTGGGGGTCAGATACCAGGCTGGGGGCCGGATACCAGGCTGGGGGTCAGATACCAGGCTGGGGGGCCGGATACCACGCTGGGGGCCAGAAACCGGGCTGGGGGTCAGATACCAGGCTGGGGGCCAGATACCAGGCTGGGGGCCAGATACCACGCTGGGGGCCAAATACCAGACTGGGGGGCCAGATACCAGGCTGGGGGTCAGATACCAGGCTGGGGGCCAGATACCAGGCTGGGGGGCCGGATACCAGGCTGGGGGCCAGATACCAGGCTGGGGGGCTGGATACCACGCTGGGGGCCAGATACCAGGCTGGGGGCCAGATACCAGGCTGGGGGCAGATACCATCAGATAGTGGGCTGGGGGCCAGATACCAGGCTGGGGGCCAGATATCAGGCTGGGGGGCCAGATACCAGGCTGGTGGGCCCAGATACCAGGCTGGGGGCCAGATACCAGGCTGGGGGCCAGATACCAGGCTGGGGGGCCAGATACCACGCTGGGGGCCAGAAACCAGGCTAGGGGGCCAGATACCAGGCTGGGGGCCAGATACCATCAGATAGCGGGCTGGGGGCCAGATACCAGGCTGGGGGCCAGATACCAGGCTGGGGGCCAGATACCACGCTGGGGGCCAAATACCAGACTGGGGGGCCAGATACCAGGCTGGGGGTCAGATACCAGACTGGGGGGCCAGATACCAGGCTGGGGGTCAGATACCAGGCTGGGGGGCCGGATACCACTCTGGGGGCCAGATACCATGCTGGGGGCCAGATACCAGGCTGGGGGTCAGATACCAGGCTGGGGGCCGGATACCAGGCTGGGGGTCAGATACTAGGCTGGGGGCCGGATACCAGGCTGGGGGTCAGATACCAGGCTGGGGGGCCGGATACCACGCTGGGGGCCAGATACCGGGCTGGGGGTCAGATACCAGGCTGGGGGCCAGATACCACGCTGGGGGCCAAATACCAGACTCGGGGGCCAGATACCACGCTGGGGGGCCAGATACCAGAATGGGGGGAGATACCATCAGATAGCGGGCTGGGGGCCAGATACCAGGCTGGGGGCCAGATACCAGGCTGGTGGGCCCAGATACCACGCTGGGGGCCAGATACAAGGCTGGGGGGCCAGATACCAGGCTGGGGGCCCAGATACCACGCTGGGGGCCAGAAACCAGGCTAGGGGGCCAGATACCAGGCTGGGGGCCAGATACCATCAGATAGCGGGCTGGGGGCAAGATACCAGGCTAGGGGGCCAGATACCAGGCTGGGGGTCAGATACCAGGCTGGGGGCAAGATACCGTGCTGGGGGGTCAGATACCACGCTGGGGGCCAGATACCAGGCTATGGGGCCAGATACCAGGCTGGGGGTCAGATACCAGGCTGGGGGCCAGATACCGTGCTGGGTGGTCAGATACCACGCTGGGGGCCAGATACCAGGCTAGGGGGCCAGATACCAGGCTGGGGGGTCTGACACCACGCTGGGGGCCAGATACCAGGCTAGGGGGCCAGATACCAGGCTGGGGGTCAGATACCAGGCTGGGGGGTCAGATACCACGCTGGGGGCCAGATACCAGGCTGGGGGGCCAGATACCATCAGATAGCGGGCTGGGGGCCAGATACCAGGCTGGGGGCCAGATACCACGCTGGGGGGCCAGATACCAGGCTGGGGGCCAGATACCATCAGATAGCGGGCTGGGGGCCAGATACCACGCTGGGGGCCAGATACCAGGCTAGGGGGCCAGATACCAGGCTGGGGGTCAGATACCAGGCTGGGGGCCAGATACCAGGCTGGGGGTCAGATACCAGGCTGGGGGGCCGGATATTATGCTGGGGGGCCGGATACCAGGCTGGGGGCCAGATACCATCAGATAGCGGGCTGGGGGCTAGATACCAGGCTGGGGGCCAGATACCAGGCTGGGGGGCCGGATACCATGCTGGGGGCCGGATACCATCAGATACCAGGCTGGGGGCCAGATACCAGACTGGGGGGTCAGATACCAGGCTGGGGGTCAGATACCAGGTTGGGGGCTGGATACCATCAGATAGCGGGCTGGGGGCCAGATACCAGGCTGGGGGGCCAGATACCAGGCTGGGGGCCGGATACCATCAGATAGCGGGCTGGGGGCCAGATACCAGGCTGGGGGTCAGATACCAGGTTGGGGGCCGGATACCATCAGATAGCGTGCTGGGGGCCAGATACCAGGCTGGGGGCCAGATACCAGGCTGAGATACCAGGCTGGGGGCCAGATACCAGGCTGGGGGCCAGATACAAGGCTGGGGGTCAGATACCAGGCTGAGGGGCCGGATACCATGCTGGGGGCCGGATACCACGCTGGGGGCCAGATACCTTCAGATACCAGGCTGGGGGCCAGATACCATCAGATAGCGGGCTGGGGGCCAGATACCAGGCTGGGGGTCAGATACCAGGCTGGGGGCCAGACACCGTGCTGGGGGCCAGATACCGGGCTGGGGGGCCAGATACCACGCTGGGGGGCCAGATACCAGGCTGGGGGCCAGATACCAGGCTGGGGGTCAGATACCAGGCTGGGGGCCCAGATACCAGGCTGGGGGGGTCAGATACCAGGCTGGGGGTCAGATACCAGGCTGGGGGCCCAGATACCAGGCTGGGGGGGTCAGATACCAGGCTGGGGGCCAGATACAAGGCTGGGGGTCAGATACCAGGCTGGGGGCCAGATACCATCAGATAGCGGGCTGGGGGCCAGATACCACGCTGGGGGCCAGATACCATCAGATACCAGGCTGGGGGTCAGATACCAGGCTGGGGGTCAGATACCAGGCTGGGGGCCAGATACCAGGCTGGGGGCCGGATACCACGCTGGGGGCCAGATACCATGCTGGGGGCCAGATACCAGGCTGGGGGTCAGATACCAGGCTGGGGGCCAGATACCACGCTGGGGGCCAAATACCAGGCTGGGGGCCAGATACCACGCTGGGGGCCAAATACCAGACTGGGGGGCCAGATACCAGGCTGGGGGGTCAGATACCAGGCTGGGGGCCAGATACCATGCTGGGGGGCCGGATACCAGGCTGGGGGCCAGATACCAGGCTGGGGGGCCGGATACCGGGCTGGGGGCCAGATACCAGGCTGGGGGGCCAGATACCAGGCTGGGGGCCAGATACCAGGCTGGGGGCAGATACCATCAGATAGCGGGCTGGGGGCCAGATACCAGGCTGGGGGCCAGATACCAGGCTGGTGGGCCCAGATACCACGCTGGGGGCCAGATACAAGGCTGGGGGGCCAGATACCAGGCTGGGGGCCCAGATACCACGCTGGGGGCCAGAAACCAGGCTAGGGGGCCAGATACCAGGCTGGGGGCCAGATACCATCAGATAGCGGGCTGGGGGCCGGATACCAGGCTAGGGGGCCAGATACCAGGCTGGGGGTCAGATACCAGGCTGGGGGCCAGATACCGTGCTGGGGGGTCAGATACCACGCTGGGGGCCAGATACCAGGCTGGGGGTCAGATACCAGGCTGGGGGCCAGATACCGTGCTGGGGGGTCAGATACCAGGCTGGGGGGTCAGATACCAGGCTGGGGGGTCAGATACCACGCTGGGGGCCAGATACCATCAGATAGCGGGCTGGGGGCCAGATACCAGGCTGGGGGCCAGATACCACGCTGGGGGGCCAGATACCAGGCTGGGGGTCAGATACCAGGCTGGGGGCCGGATACCAGGCTGGGGGTCAGATACCAGGCTGGGGGGCCGGATACCACGCTGCGGGCCAGATACCGGGCTGGGGGTCAGATACCAGGCTGGGGGCCAGATACCACGCTGGGGGCCAGATACAAGGCTGGGGGGGCAGATACCAGGCTGGGGGCCCAGATGCCACGCTGGGGGCCAGAAACCAGGCTAGGGGTCCAGATATCAGGCTGGGGGCCAGATACCATCAGATAGCGGGCTGGGGGCCAGATACCAGGCTAGGGGGCCAGATACCAGGCTGGGGGTCAGATACCAGGCTGGGGGGCCGGATACCACGCTGGGGGCCAGATACCATGCTGGGGGCCATACCAGGCTGGGGGTCAGATACCAGGCTGGGGGCCGGATACCAGGCTGGGGGTCAGATACCAGGCTGGGGGCCGGATACCAGGCTGGGGGTCAGATACCAGGCTGGGGGGCCGGATACCATCAGATAGCGGGCTGGGGGCTAGATACCAGGCTGGGGGTCAGATACCAGGTTGGGGGCCGGATACCATCAGATAGCGTGCTGGGGGCCAGATACCAGGCTGGGGGCCAGATACCAGGCTGAGATACCAGGCTGGGGGCCAGATACCAGGCTGGGGGCCAGATACAAGGCTGGGGGTCAGATACCAGGCTGAGGGGCCGGATACCATGCTGGGGGCCGGATACCACGCTGGGGGCCAGATACCTTCAGATACCAGGCTGGGGGCCAGATACCATCAGATAGCGGGCTGGGGGCCAGATACCAGGCTGGGGGTCAGATACCAGGCTGGGGGCCAGACACCGTGCTGGGGGCCAGATACCGGGCTGGGGGGCCAGATACCACGCTGGGGGGCCAGATACCAGGCTGGGGGTCAGATACCAGGCTGGGGGCCCAGATACCAGGCTGGGGGGGTCAGATACCAGGCTGGGGGTCAGATACCAGGCTGGGGGCCCAGATACCAGGCTGGGGGGGTCAGATACCAGGCTGGGGGTCAGATACCAGGCTGGGGGCCCAGATTCCAGGCTGGGGGTCAGATACCAGGCTGGGGGTCAGATACCAGGCTGGGGGCCAGATACCAGGCTGGGGGTCAGATACCAGGCTGGGGGCCAGATACAAGGCTGGGGGTCAGATACCAGGCTGGGGGCCAGATACCATCAGATAGCGGGCTGGGGGCCAGATACCAGGCTGGGGGTCAGATACAAGGCTGGGGGCCAGATACAAGGCTGGGGGTCAGATACCAGGCTGGGGGCCAGATACCACGCTGGGGGCCAAATACCAGACTGGGGGTCAGATACCAGGCTGGGGGCCAGATACCATCAGATAGCGGGCTGGGGGCCAGATACCAGGCTGGGGGTCAGATACCAGGCTGGGGGCCAGATACAAGGCTGGGGGTCAGATACCAGGCTGGGGGCCAGATACCATCAGATAGCGGGCTGGGGGCCAGATACCACGCTGGGGGCCAGATACCATCAGATACCAGGCTGGGGGTCAGATACCAGGCTGGGGGGCCGGATACCACGCTGGGGGCCAGATACCATGCTGGGGGCCAGATACCACGCTGGGGGCCAGATACCATCAGATAGCGGGCTGGGGGCCAGATACCACGCTGGGGGCCAGATACCATCAGATACCAGGCTGGGGGTCAGATACCAGGCTGGGGGCCAGATACCACGCTGGGGGCCAAATACCAGGCTGGGGGCCAGATACCACGCTGGGGGCCAAATACCAGACTGGGGGGCCAGATACCAGGCTGGGGGGTCAGATACCAGGCTGGGGGTCAGATACCAGGCTGGGGGGCCGGATACCATCAGATAGCGGGCTGGGGGCTAGATACCAGGCTGGGGGTCAGATACCAGGTTGGGGGCCGGATACCATCAGATAGCGTGCTGGGGGCCAGATACCAGGCTGGGGGCAAGATACCAGGCTGAGATACCAGGCTGGGGGCCAGATACCAGGCTGGGGGCCAGATACAAGGCTGGGGGTCAGATACCAGGCTGAGGGGCCGGATACCATGCTGGGGGCCGGATACCACGCTGGGGGCCAGATACCTTCAGATACCAGGCTGGGGGCCAGATACCATCAGATAGCGGGCTGGGGGCCAGATACCAGGCTGGGGGTCAGATACCAGGCTGGGGGCCAGACACCGTGCTGGGGGCCAGATACCGGGCTGGGGGGCCAGATACCACGCTGGGGGGCCAGATACCAGGCTGGGGGCCAGATACCAGGCTGGGGGTCAGATACCAGGCTGGGGGCCCAGATACCAGGCTGGGGGGGTCAGATACCAGGCTGGGGGTCAGATACCAGGCTGGGGGCCCAGATACCAGGCTGGGGGGGTCAGATACCAGGCTGGGGGTCAGATACCAGGCTGGGGGCCCAGATTCCAGGCTGGGGGTCAGATACCAGGCTGGGGGTCAGATACCAGGCTGGGGGCCAGATACCAGGCTGGGGGTCAGATACCAGGCTGGGGGCCAGATACAAGGCTGGGGGTCAGATACCAGGCTGGGGGCCAGATACCATCAGATAGCGGGCTGGGGGCCAGATACCAGGCTGGGGGTCAGATACAAGGCTGGGGGCCAGATACAAGGCTGGGGGTCAGATACCAGGCTGGGGGCCAGATACCACGCTGGGGGCAAAATACCAGACTGGGGGTCAGATACCAGGCTGGGGGCCAGATACCATCAGATAGCGGGCTGGGGGCCAGATACCAGGCTGGGGGTCAGATACCAGGCTGGGGGCCAGATACAAGGCTGGGGGTCAGATACCAGGCTGGGGGCCAGATACCATCAGATAGCGGGCTGGGGGCCAGATACCACGCTGGGGGCCAGATACCATCAGATACCAGGCTGGGGGTCAGATACCAGGCTGGGGGGCCGGATACCACGCTGGGGGCCAGATACCATGCTGGGGGCCAGATACCACGCTGGGGGCCAGATACCATCAGATAGCGGGCTGGGGGCCAGATACCACGCTGGGGGCCAGATACCATCAGATACCAGGCTGGGGGTCAGATACCAGGCTGGGGGCCAGATACCACGCTGGGGGCCAAATACCAGGCTGGGGGCCAGATACCACGCTGGGGGCCAAATACCAGACTGGGGGGCCAGATACCAGGCTGGGGGGTCAGATACCAGGCTGGGGGCCAGATACCATGCTGGGGGGCCGGATACCAGGCTGGGGGCCAGATACCAGGCTGGGGGGCCGGATACCGGGCTTGGGGCCAGATACCAGGCTGGGGGGCCAGATACCAGGCTGTGGGCCAGATACCAGGCTGGGGGCAGATACCATCAGATAGCGGGCTGGGGGCCAGATACCAGGCTGGGGGCCAGATACCAGGCTGGTGGGCCCAGATACCACGCTGGGGGCCAGATACAAGGCTGGGGGGCCAGATACCAGGCTGGGGGCTAAGATACCACGCTGGGGGCCAGATACCAGGCTGGGGGCCAGATACCATCAGATAGCGGGCTGGGGGCCGGATACCAGGCTAGGGGGCCAGATACCAGGCTGGGGGTCAGATACCAGGCTGGGGGCCAGATACCGTGCTGGGGGGTCAGATACCACGCTGGGGGCCAGATACCAGGCTGGGGGTCAGATACCAGGCTGGGGGCCAGATACCGTGCTGGGGGGTCAGATACCAGGCTGGGGGGTCAGATACCAGGCTGGGGGTCAGATACCAGGCTGGGGGGTCAGATACCACGCTGGGGGCCAGATACCATCAGATAGCGGGCTGGGGGCCAGATACCAGGCTGGGGGCCAGATACCACGCTGGGGGGCCAGATACCAGGCTGGGGGTCAGATACCAGGCTGGGGGCCGGATACCAGGCTGGGGGTCAGATACCAGGCTGGGGGGCCGGATACCACGCTGCGGGCCAGATACCAGGCTGGGGGTCAGATACCAGGCTGGGGGCCAGATACCACGCTGGGGGCCAGATACAAGGCTGGGGGGGCAGATACCAGGCTGGGGGCCCAGATGCCACGCTGGGGGCCAGAAACCAGGCTAGGGGGCCAGATATCAGGCTGGGGGCCAGATACCATCAGATAGCGGGCTGGGGGCCAGATACCAGGCTAGGGGGCCAGATACCAGGCTGGGGGTCAGATACCAGGCTGGGGGTCAGATACCAGGCTGGGGGGCCGGATACCACGCTGGGGGCCAGATACCATGCTGGGGGCCAGATACCAGGCTGGGGGTCAGATACCAGGCTGGGGGCCGGATACCAGGCTAGGGGTCAGATACCAGGCTGGGGGCCAGATACCATCAGATACCAGGCTGGGGGTCAGATACCAGGCTGGGGGGCCGGATACGACGCTGGGGGCCAGATACCATGCTGGGGGCCAGATACCAGGCTGGGGGTCAGATACCAGGCTGGGGGCCAGATACCACGCTGGGGGCCAAATACCATGCTGGGGGCCAGATACCACGCTGGGGGCCAAATACCAGACTGGGGGGCCAGATACCAGGCTGGGGGGTCAGATACCAGGCTGGGGGCCAGATACCATGCTGGGGGGCCGGATACCAGGCTGGGGGCCAGATACCAGGCTGGGGGGCCGGATACCGGGCTGGGGGCCAGATACCAGGCTGGGGGCCAGATACCAGGCTGGGGGCAGATACCATCAGATAGCGGGCTGGGGGCCAGATACCAGGCTGGGGGCCAGATACCAGGCTGGTGGGCCCAGATACCACGCTGGGGGCCAGATACAAGGCTGGGGGGCCAGATACCAGGCTGGGGGCCAAGATACCACGCTGGGGGCCAGAAACCAGGCTAGGGGGCCAGATACCAGGCTGGGGGCCAGATACCATCAGATAGCGGGCTGGGGGCCGGATACCAGGCTAGGGGGCCAGATACCAGGCTGGGGGTCAGATACCAGGCTGGGGGCCAGATACCGTGCTGGGGGGTCAGATACCACGCTGGGGGCCAGATACCAGGCTGGGGGTCAGATACCAGGCTGGGGGCCAGATACCGTGCTGGGGGGTCAGATACCAGGCTGGGGGGTCAGATACCAGGCTGGGGGTCAGATACCAGGCTGGGGGGTCAGATACCACGCTGGGGGCCAGATACCATCAGATAGCGGGCTGGGGGCCAGATACCAGGCTGGGGGCCAGATACCACGCTGGGGGGCCAGATACCAGGCTGGGGGTCAGATACCAGGCTGGGGGCCGGATACCAGGCTGGGGGTCAGATACCAGGCTGGGGGGCCGGATACCACGCTGCGGGCCAGATACCGGGCTGGGGGTCAGATACCAGGCTGGGGGCCAGATACCACGCTGGGGGCCAGATACAAGGCTGGGGGGGCAGATACCAGGCTGGGGGCCCAGATGCCACGCTGGGGGCCAGAAACCAGGCTAGGGGGCCAGATATCAGGCTGGGGGCCAGATACCATCAGATAGCGGGCTGGGGGCCAGATACCAGGCTAGGGGGCCAGATACCACGCTGGGGGTCAGATACCAGGCTGGGGGTCAGATACCAGGCTGGGGGGCCGGATACCACGCTGGGGGCCAGATACCATGCTGGGGGCCAGATACCAGGCTGGGGGTCAGATACCAGGCTGGGGGCCAGATACCAGGCTGGGGGTCAGATACCAGGCTGGGGGCCGGATACCAGGCTGGGGGTCAGATACCAGGCTGGGGGGCCGGATACCACGCTGGGGGCCAGATACAGGGCTGGGGGTCAGATACCAGGCTGGGGGCCAGATACCAGGCTGGGGGCCAGATACCACGCTGGGGGCCAAATACCAGACTGGGGGGCCAGATACCAGGCTGGGGGTCAGATACCAGGCTGGGGGGCCGGATACCAGGCTGGGGGCCAGATACCAGGCTGGGGGGCTGGATACCACGCTGGGGGCCAGATACCAGGCTGGGGGCCAGATACCAGGCTGGTGGGACCAGATACCACGCTGGGGGCCAGATACAAGGCTGGGGGGCCAGATACCAGGCTGGGGGCCCAGATACCAGGCTGGGGGTCAGATACCAGGCTGGGGGGCCGGATACCACGCTGGGGGCCAGATACCGGGCTGGGGGTCAGATACCAGGCTGGGGGCCAGATACCAGGCTGGGGGCCAGATACCAGGCTGGGGGCCAGATACCACGCTGAGGGCCAAATACCAGACTGGGGGGCCAGATACCAGGCTGGGGGTCAGATACCAGGCTGGGGGCCAGATACCAGGCTGGGGGTCAGATACCAGGCTGGGGGCCGGATACCAGGCTGGGGGTCAGATACCAGGCTGGGGGCCAGATACCAGGCTGGGGGTCAGATACCAGGCTGGGGGCCGGATACCAGGCTGGGGGCCAGATACCGGGCTGGGGGTCAGATACCAGGCTGGGGGCCAGATACCAGGCTGGGGGCCAGATACCACGCTGGGGGCCAAATACCAGACTGGGGGGCCAGATACCAGGCTGGGGGTCAGATACCAGGCTGGGGGCCAGATACCAGGCTGGGGGGCCGGATACCAGGCTGGGGGCCAGATACCAGGCTGGGGGGCAAGATACCAGGCTGGGGGCCAGATACCAGGCTGGGGGCCAGATACCAGGCTGGGGGCAGATACCATCAGATAGCGGCTGGGGGCCAGATACCAGGCTGGTGGGCCCAGATACCACGCTGGGGGCCAGATACAAGGCTGGGGGGCCAGATACCAGGCTGGGGGCCCAGATACCACGCTGGGGGCCAGAAACCAGGCTAGGGGGCCAGATACCAAGCTGGGGGCCAGATACCATCAGATAGCGGGCTGGGGGCCAGATACCAGGCTAGGGGGCCAGATACCAGGCTGGGGGTCAGATACCAGGCTGGGGGCCAGATACAAGGCTGGGGGTCAGATACCAGGCTGGGGGCCAGATACCATCAGATAGCGGGCTGGGGGCCAGATACCAGGCTGGGGGTCAGATACAAGGCTGGGGGCCAGATACAAGGCTGGGGGTCAGATACCAGGCTGGGGGCCAGATACCATCAGATAGCGGGCTGGGGGCCAGATACCACGCTGGGGGCCAGATACCATCAGATACCAGGCTGGGGGTCAGATACCAGGCTGGGGGGCCGGATACCACGCTGGGGGCCAGATACCATGCTGGGGGCCAGATACCAGGCTGGGGGTCAGATACCAGGCTGGGGGCCAGATACCACGCTGGGGGCCAAATACCAGGCTGGGGGCCAGATACCAGGCTGGGGGCCAAATACCAGACTGGGGGGCCAGATACCAGGCTGGGGGGTCAGATACCAGGCTGGGGGCCAGATACCATGCTGGGGGGCCGGATACCAGGCTGGGGGCCAGATACCAGGCTGGGGGGCCGGATACCGGGCTGGGGGCCAGATACCAGGCTGGGGGGCGTGATACCAGGCTGGGGGCCAGATACCAGGCTGGGGGCAGATACCATCAGATAGCGGGCTGGGGGCCAGATACCAGGCTGGGGGCCAGATACCAGGCTGGTGGGCCCAGATACCACGCTGGGGGCCAGATACAAGGCTGGGTGGCCAGATACCAGGCTGGGGGCCCAGATACCACGCTGGGGGCCAGAAACCAGGCTAGGGGGCCAGATACCAGGCTGGGGGCCAGATACCATCAGATAGCGGGCTGGGGGCCGGATACCAGGCTAGGGGGCCAGATACCAGGCTGGGGGTCAGATACCAGGCTGGGGGCCAGATACCGTGCTGGGGGGTCAGATACCACGCTGGGGGCCAGATACCAGGCTAGGGGGCCAGATACCAGGCTGGGGGTCAGATACCAGGCTGGGGGCCAGATACCGTGCTGGGGGGTCAGATACCAGGCTGGGGGGTCAGATACCAGGCTGGGGGTCAGATACCAGGCTGGGGGGTCAGATACCACGCTGGGGGCCAGATACCATCAGATAGCGGGCTGGGGGCCAGATACCAGGCTGGGGGCCAGATACCACGCTGGGGGGCCAGATACCAGGCTGGGGGTGAGATACCAGGCTGGGGGCCGGATACCAGGCTGGGGGTCAGATACCAGGCTGGGGGGCCGGATACCACGCTGCGGGCCAGATACCGGGCTGGGGGTCAGATACCAGGCTGGGGGCCAGATACCAGGCTGGGGGCCAGATACAAGGCTGGGGGGGCAGATACCAGGCTGGGGGCCCAGATGCCACGCTGGGGGCCAGAAACCAGGCTAGGGGGCCAGACATCAGGCTGGGGGCCAGATACCATCAGATAGCGGGCTGGGGGCCAGATACCAGGCTAGGGGGCCAGATACCAGGCTGGGGGTCAGATACCAGGCTGGGGGTCAGATACCAGGCTGGGGGGCCGGATACCACGCTGGGGGCCAGATACCATGCTGGGGGCCAGATACCAGGCTGGGGGTCAGATACCAGGCTGGGGGCCGGATACCAGGCTGGGGGTCAGATACCAGGCTGGGGGCCGGATACCAGGCTGGGGGTCAGATACCAGGCTGGGGGGCCGGATACCACGCTGGGGGCCAGATACCGGGCTGGGGGTCAGATACCAGGCTGGGGGCCAGATACCAGGCTGGGGGCCAGATACCACGCTGGGGGCCAAATACCAGACTGGGGGGCCAGATACCAGGCTGGGGGTCAGATACCAGGCTGGGGGCCAGATACCAGGCTGGGGGGCCGGATACCAGGCTGGGGGCCAGATACCAGGCTGGGGGGCTGGATACCACGCTGGGGGCCAGATACCAGGCTGGGGGAAGATACCATCAGATAGCGGGCTGGGGGCCAGATACCAGGCTGGGGGCCAGATACCAGGCTGGTGGGACCAGATACCACGCTGGGGGCCAGATACAAGGCTGGGGGGCCAGATACCAGGCTGGGGGCCCAGATACCAGGCTGGGGGTCAGATACCAGGCTGGGGGGCCGGATACCACGCTGGGGGCCAGATACCATGCTGGGGGCCAGATACCAGGCTGGGGGTCAGATACCAGGCTGGGGGCCGGATACCAGGCTGGGGGTCAGATACCAGGCTGGGGGGCCGGATACCACGCTGGGGGCCATATACCGGGCTGGGGGTCAGATACCAGGCTGGGGGCCAGATACCAGGCTGGGGGCCAGATACCACGCTGGGGGCCAAATACCAGACTGGGGGGCCAGATACCAGGCTGGGGGTCAGATACCAGGCTGGGGGCCAGATACCAGGCTGGGGGGCCGGATACCAGGCTGGGGGCCAGATACCAGGCTGGGGGGCAAGATACCAGGCTGGGGGCCAGATACCAGGCTGGGGGCCAGATACCAGGCTGGGGGCCAGATACCAGGCTGGGGGCAGATACCATCAGATAGCGGGCTGGGGGCCAGATACCAGGCTGGGGGCCAGATACCAGGCTGGTGGGCCCAGATACCACGCTGGGGGCCAGATACAAGGCTGGGGGGCCAGATACCAGGCTGGGGGCCCAGATACCACGCTGGGGGCCAGAAACCAGGGTAGGGGGCCAGATACCAGGCTGGGGGCCAGATACCATCAGATAGCGGGCTGGGGGCCAGATACCAGGCTAGGGGGCCAGATACCAGGCTGGGGGTCAGATACCAGGCTGGGGGCCAGATACCGTGCTGGGGGGTCAGATACCACGCTGGGGGCCAGATACCAGGCTAGGGGGCCAGATACCAGGCTGGGGGTCAGATACCAGGCTGGGGGCCAGATACCGTGCTGGGGGGTCAGATACCAGGCTGGGGGGTCAGATACCAGGCTGGGGGTCAGATACCAGGCTGGGGGGTCAGATACCACGCTGGGGGCCAGATACCATCAGATAGCGGGCTGGGGGCCAGATACCAGGCTGGGGGCCAGATACCACGCTGGGGGGCCAGATACCAGGCTGGGGGCCGGATACCAGGCTGGGGGTCAGATACCAGGCTGGGGGGCCGGATACCACGCTGGGGGCCAGATACCGGGCTGGGGGCCAGATACCAGGCTGGGGGCCAGATACCACGCTGGGGGCCAGATACAAGGCTGGGGGGGCAGATACCAGGCTGGGGGCCCAGATGCCACGCTGGGGGCCAGAAACCAGGCTAGGGGGCCAGATATCAGGCTGGGGGCCAGATACCATCAGATAGCGGGCTGGGGGCCAGATACCAGGCTAGGGGGCCAGATACCAGGCTGGGGGTCAGATACCAGGCTGGGGGTCAGATACCAGGCTGGGGGGCCGGATACCACGCTGGGGGCCAGATACCATGCTGGGGGCCAGATACCAGGCTGGGGGTCAGATACCAGGCTGGGGGCCGGATACCAGGCTGGGGGTCAGATACCAGGCTGGGGGCCGGATACCAGGCCGGGGGTCAGATACCAGGCTGGGGGGCCGGATACCACGCTGGGGGCCAGATACCAGGCTGGGGGTCAGATACCAGGCTGGGGGCCAGATACCAGGCTGGGGGGCCGGATACCAGGCTGGGGGCCAGATACCAGGCTGGGGGGCTGGATACCACGCTGGGGGCCAGATACCAGGCTGGGGGAAGATACCATCAGATAGCGGGCTGGGGGCCAGATACCAGGCTGGGGGCCAGATACCAGGCTGGTGGGACCAGATACCACGCTGGGGGCCAGATACAAGGCTGGGGGGCCGGATACCACGCTGGGGGCCAGATACCATGCTGGGGGCCAGATACCAGGCTGGGGGTCAGATACCAGGCTGGGGGCCGGATACCAGGCTGGGGGTCAGATACCAGGCTGGGGGTCAGATACCAGGCTGGGGGGCCGGATACCACGCTGGGGGCCAGATACCGGGCTGGGGGTCAGATACCGGGCTGGGGGCCAGATACCAGGCTGGGGGCCAGATACCACGCTGGGGGCCAAATACCAGACTGGGGGGCCAGATACCAGGCTGGGGGTCAGATACCAGGCTGGGGGCCAGATACCAGGCTGGGGGCCAGATACCAGGCTGGGGGGCCGGATACCAGGCTGGGGGCCAGATACCAGGCTGGGGGGCAAGATACCAGGCTGGGGGCCAGATACCAGGCTGGGGGCCAGATACCAGGCTGGGGGCAGATACCATCAGATAGCGGGCTGGGGGCCAGATACCAGGCTGGGGGCCAGATACCAGGCTGGTGGGCCCAGATACCACGCTGGGGGCCAGATACAAGGCTGGGGGGCCAGATACCAGGCTGGGGGCCCAGATACCACGCTGGGGGCCAGAAACCAGGCTAGGGGGCCAGATACCAGGCTGGGGGCTAGATACCATCAGATAGCGGGCTGGGGGCCAGATACCAGGCTAGGGGGCCAGATACCAGGCTGGGGGTCAGATACCACGCTGGGGGCCAGATACCGTGCTGGGGGGTCAGATACCAGGCTGGGGGGTCAGATACCAGGCTGGGGGTCAGATACCAGGCTGGGGGGTCAGATACCACGCTGGGGGCCAGATACCATCAGATAGCGGGCTGGGGGCCAGATACCAGGCTGGGGGCCAGATACCACGCTGGGGGGCCAGATACCAGGCTGGGGGTCAGATACCAGGCTGGGGGCCGGATACCAGGCTGGGGGTCAGATACCAGGCTGGGGGGCCGGATACCACGCTGGGGGCCAGATACCGGGCTGGGGGCCAGATACCAGGCTGGGGGCCAGATACCACGCTGGGGGCCAGATACAAGGCTGGGGGGGCAGATACCAGGCTGGGGGCCCAGATGCCACGCTGGGGGCCAGAAACCAGGCTAGGGGGCCAGATATCAGGCTGGGGGCCAGATACCATCAGATAGCAGGCTGGGGGCCAGATACCAGGCTAGGGGGCCAGATACCAGGCTGGGGGTCAGATACCAGGCTGGGGGTCAGATACCAGGCTGGGGGGCCGGATACCACGCTGGGGGCCAGATACCATGCTGGGGGCCAGATACCATGCTGGGGGCCAGATACCAGGCTGGGGGTCAGATACCAGGCTGGGGGTCAGATACCAGGCTGGGGGCCGGATACCAGGCTGGGGGTCAGATACCAGGCTGGGGGCCGGATACCAGGCTGGGGGTCAGATACCAGGCTGGGGGCCGGATACCAGGCTGGGGGTCAGATACCAGGCTGGGGGGCCGGATACCAGGCTGGGGGTCAGATACCACGCTGGGGGCCAGATACCATCAGATAGCAGGCTGGGGGCCAGATACCAGGCTAGGGGGCCAGATACCAGGCTGGGGGTCAGATACCAGGCTGGGGGGCCGGATACCACGCTGGGGGCCAGATACCAGGCTGGGGGGCCGGATACCACGCTGGGGCCCAGATACCAGGCTGGGGGGCCGGATACCACGCTGGGGGCCAGATACCATGCTGGGGGCGAGATACCAGGCTGGGGGTCAGATACCAGGCTGGGGGTCAGATACCAGGCTGGGGGCCGGATACCAGGCTGGGGGTCAGATACCAGGCTGGGGGCCGGATACCAGGCTGGGGGTCAGATACCAGGCTGGGGGCCGGATACCAGGCTGGGGGTCAGATACCAGGCTGGGGGGCCGGATACCAGGCTGGGGGTCAGATACCAGGCTGGGGGCCGGATACCAGGCTGGGGGTCAGATACCACGCTGGGGGCCAGATACCATGCTGGGGGCCAGATACCAGGCTGGGGGTCAGATACCAGGCTGGGGGCCGGATACCAGGCTGGGGGTCAGATACCAGGCTGGGGGCCGGATACCAGGCTGGGGGTCAGATACCAGGCTGGGGGGCCGGATACCACGCTGGGGGCCAGATACCGGGCTGGGGGTCAGATACCAGGCTGGGGGCCAGATACCAGGCTGGTGGGCCCAGATACCACGCTGGGGGCCAGATACAAGGCTGGGGGGCCAGATACCAGGCTGGGGGCCCAGATACCACGCTGGGGGCCAGAAACCAGGCTAGGGGGCCAGATACCAGGCTGGGGGCCAGATACCATCAGATAGCGGGCTTGGGGCCAGATACCAGGCTAGGGGGCCAGATACCAGGCTGGGGGTCAGATACCAGGCTGGGGGCCAGATACCGTGCTGGGGGGTCAGATACCACGCTGGGGGCCAGATACCAGGCTAGGGGGCCAGATACCAGGCTGGGGGTCAGATACCAGGCTGGGGGCCAGATACCGTGCTGGGGGGTCAGATACCAGGCTGGGGGGTCAGATACCAGGCTGGGGGTCAGATACCAGGCTGGGGGGTCAGATACCACGCTGGGGGCCAGATACCATCAGATAGCGGGCTGGGGGCCAGATACCAGGCTGGGGGCCAGATACCACGCTGGGGGGCCAGATACCAGGCTGGGGGTCAGATACCAGGCTGGGGGCCGGATACCAGGCTGGGGGTCAGATACCAGGCTGGGGGGCCGGATACCACGCTGGGGGCCAGATACCGGGCTGGGGGTCAGATACCAGGCTGGGGGCCAGATACCAGGCTGGTGGGCCCAGATACCACGCTGGGGGCCAGATACAAGGCTGGGGGGTCAGATACCGTGCTGGGTGGTCAGATACCACGCTGGGGGCCAGATACAAGGCTGGGGGGGCAGATACCAGGCTGGGGGCCCAGATGCCACGCTGGGGGCCAGAAACCAGGCTAGGGGGCCAGATACCAGGCTGGGGGGCCGGATACCACGCTGGGGGCCAGATACCATGCTGGGGGCCAGATACCAGGCTGGGGGTCAGATACCAGGCTGGGGGCCGGATACCAGGCTGGGGGTCAGATACCAGGCTGGGGGCCGGATACCAGGCCGGGGGTCAGATACCAGGCTGGGGGGCCGGATACCACGCTGGGGGCCAGATACCAGGCTGGGGGTCAGATACCAGGCTGGGGGCCAGATACCAGGCTGGGGGGCCGGATACCAGGCTGGGGGCCAGATACCAGGCTGGGGGGCTGGATACCACGCTGGGGGCCAGATACCAGGCTGGGGGAAGATACCATCAGATAGCGGGCTGGGGGCCAGATACCAGGCTGGGGGCCAGATACCAGGCTGGTGGGACCAGATACCACGCTGGGGGCCAGATACAAGGCTGGGGGGCCGGATACCACGCTGGGGGCCAGATACCATGCTGGGGGCCAGATACCAGGCTGGGGGTCAGATACCAGGCTGGGGGCCGGATACCAGGCTGGGGGTCAGATACCAGGCTGGGGGTCAGATACCAGGCTGGGGGGCCGGATACCACGCTGGGGGCCAGATACCGGGCTGGGGGTCAGATACCAGGCTGGGGGCCAGATACCACGCTGGGGGCCAAATACCAGACTGGGGGGCCAGATACCAGGCTGGGGGTCAGATACCAGGCTGGGGGGCCAGATACCAGGCTGGGGGGCCGGATACCAGGCTGGGGGGCAAGATACCAGGCTGGGGGCCAGATACCAGGCTGGGGGCCAGATACCAGGCTGGTGGGCCCAGATACCACGCTGGGGGCCAGATACAAGGCTGGGGGGCCAGATACCAGGCTGGGGGCCCAGATACCACGCTGGGGGCCAGAAACCAGGCTAGGGTGCCAGATACCAGGCTGGGGGCTAGATACCATCAGATAGCGGGCTGGGGGCCAGATACCAGGCTAGGGGGCCAGATACCAGGCTGGGGGTCAGATACCAGGCTGGGGGCCAGATACCGTGCTGGGGGGTCAGATACCAGGCTGGGGGGTCAGATACCAGGCTGGGGGTCAGATACCAGGCTGGGGGGTCAGATACCACGCTGGGGGCCAGATACCATCAGATAGCGGGCTGGGGGCCAGATACCAGGCTGGGGGCCAGATACCACGCTGGGGGGCCAGATACCAGGCTGGGGGTCAGATACCAGGCTGGGGGCCGGATACCAGGCTGGGGGTCAGATACCAGGCTGGGGGGCCGGATACCACGCTGGGGGCCAGATACCGGGCTGGGGGCCAGATACCAGGCTGGGGGCCAGATACCACGCTGGGGGCCAGATACAAGGCTGGGGGGGCAGATACCAGGCTGGGGGCCCAGATGCCACGCTGGGGGCCAGAAACCAGGCTAGGGGGCCAGATATCAGGCTGGGGGCCAGATACCATCAGATAGCAGGCTGGGGGCCAGATACCAGGCTAGGGGGCCAGATACCAGGCTGGGGGTCAGATACCAGGCTGGGGGTCAGATACCAGGCTGGGGGGCCGGATACCACGCTGGGGGCCAGATACCATGCTGGGGGCCAGATACCAGGCTGGGGGTCAGATACCAGGCTGGGGGCCGGATACCAGGCTGGGGGTCAGATACCAGGCTGGGGGCCGGATACCAGGCTGGGGGTCAGATACCAGGCTGGGGGGCCGGATACCACGCTGGGGGCCAGATACCGGGCTGGGGGCCAGATACCACGCTGGGGGCCAAATACCAGACTGGGGGGCCAGATACCAGGCTGGGGGTCAGATACCAGGCTGGGGGCCAGATACCAGGCTGGGGGGCCGGATACCAGGCTGGGGGCCAGATACCAGGCTGGGGGGCTGGATACCACGCTGGGGGCCAGATACCAGGCTGGGGGCTAGATACCAGGCTGGGGGCCAGATACCAGGCTGGTGGGCCCAGATACCACGCTGGGGGCCAGATACAAGGCTGGGGGGCCAGATACCAGGCTGGGGGCCCAGATACCACGCTGGGGGCCAGAAACCAGGCTAGGGGGCCAGATACCAGGCTGGGGGCAAGATACCATCAGATTGCGGGCTGGGGGCCAGATACCAGGCTAGGGGGCCAGATACCAGGCTGGGGGTCAGATACCAGGCTGGGGGCCAGATACCGTGCTGGGGGGTCAGATACCACGCTGGGGGCCAGATACCAGGCTAGGGGGCCAGATACCAGGCTGGGGGTCAGATACCAGGCCGGGGGCCAGATACCAGGCTGGGGGCCAGATACCAGGCTGGGGGTCAGATACCAGGCTGGGGGGTCAGATACCAGGCTGGGGGTCAGATACCAGGCTGGGGGGTCAGATACCACGCTGGGGGCCAGATACCAGGCTGGGGGCCAGATACCATCAGATAGCGGGCTGGGGGCCAGATACCAGGCTGGGGGCCAGATACCAGGCTGGGGGCAGATACCATCATATAGAGGGCTGGGGGCCAGATACCAGGCTGGGGGCCAGATACAAGGCTGGGGGTCAGATACCAGGCTGGGGGCCAGATACCATCAGAAAGCGGGCTGGGGGCCAGATAACAGGCTGGGGGCCAGATACCGGGCTGGGGGCCAGATACCACGCTGGGGGCCAGATACCAGGATGGGGGGCCGGATACCACGCTGGGGGCCAGATACCAGGCTGGGGGCCAGCTACCAGGCTGGGGGGCCGGATACCACGCTGGGGGCCAGATACCAGGCTGGGGGCCAGATACCAGGCTGGGGGTCAGATACCAGGCTGGGGGGCCGGATACCGGGCTGGGGGCCAGATACCAGGCTGGGGGGCCGGATACCAGGCTGGGGGGCCAGATACCAGGCTGGGGGTCAGATACCATCAGATACCAGGCTGGGGGCCAGATACCAGGCTGGGGGTCAGATACCATCAGATACCAGGCTGGGGGCCAGATACCAGGCTGGGGGCCAGATACCATCAGATACCAGGCTGGGGGGCCAGATACCAGGCTGGGGGGCCAGATACCGGGCTGGGGGCCAGATACCAGGCTGGGGGGCCAGATACCGGGCTGGGGGTCAGATACCAGGCTGGGGGGCCGGATACCGGGCTGGGGGCCAGGTACCAGGCTGGGGGGCCGGATACCAGGCTGGGGGGCCAGATACCAGGCTGGGGGTCAGATACCATCAGATACCAGGCTGGGGGCCAGATACCAGGCTGGGGGCCAGATACCATCAGATACCAGGCTGGGGGCCAGATACCAGGCTGGGGGGCCAGATACCGGGCTGGGGGCCAGATACCAGGCTGGGGGGCCAGATACCGGGCTGGGGGCCAGATACCAGGCAGGGGGCCAGATACCATCAGATACCAGGCTGGGGGCCAGATACCAGGCTGGGGGCCAGATACCAGGCTGGGGGGTCAGATACCAGGCTGGGGACCAGATACCATCAGAAAGCGGGCTGGGGGCCAGATACCGGGCTGGGGGCCAGATACCATCAGATAGCGGGCTGGGGGCCAGATACCAGGCTGGGGGGCCGGATATCTTCAGATAGCGGGCTGGGGGCCAGATACCATCAGATAGCGGGCTGGGGGCCAGATACCATCAGATAGCGGGCTGGGGGCCAAATACCTTCAGATACCGGGCTGGGGGCCAGATACCATCAGATAGCGGGCTGGGGGCCAGATAACAGGCTGGGGGCCAGATACCAGGCAGGGGGGTCAGATACCAGGCTGGGGGCCAGATACCATGCTGGGGGCCGGATACCTTAAGATACCGGGCTGGGGGCCAGATACCTTCAGATAGCGGGCTGGGGGCCAGATAACAGGCTGGGGGCCAGATACCAGGCTGGGGGGTCAGATACCAGGCTGGGGGCCAGATACCAGGCAGGGGGGTCAGATACCAGGCTGGGGGCCAGATACCAGGCAGGGGGGTCAGATACCAGGCTGGGGGCCAGATACCAGGCTGGGGGGCCAGATACCAGGCTGGGGGGCCGGATACCACGCTGGGGGCCAGATACCAGGCTGGGGGGCCGGATACCACACTGGGGGGCCAGATACCGGGCTGGGGGCCAGATACCATCAGATACCAGGCTGGAGGTCAGATACCAGGCTGGGGACCAGATACCACGCTGGGGGGGTCAGATACCAGGCTGGGGGTCAGATACCAGGCTGGGGGGGGTCAGATACCAGGCTGGGGGCCAGATACCAGGCTGGGGGTCAGATACCAGGCTGGGGGCCCAGATACCAGGCTGGGGGGGTCAGATACCAGGCTGGGGGTCAGATACCAGGCTGGGGGGCCAGATACCAGGCTGGGGGGGTCAGATACCAGGCTGGGGGCCAGATACCAGGCTGGGGGTCAGATACCAGGCTGGGGGTCAGATACCAGGCTGGGGGCCAGATACCAGGCAGGGGGCCAGATACCAGAATGGGGGCCAGATACCAGGCTGGGGGTCAGATACCAGGCTGGGGGGCCGGATACCAGGCTGGGGGCCAGATACCAGGCTGGGGGCCGGATACCATCAGATAGCGGGCTGGGGGCCAGATACCAGGCTGGGGGGCCAGATACCAGGCTGGGGGCCAGATACCAGGCTGGGGGCCGGATACCATCAGATAGCGGGCTGGGGGCCAGATACCAGGCTGGGGGGCCAGATTCCAGGCTGGGGGTCAGATACCAGGCTGGGGGGCCGGATACCAGGATGGGGGGCCAGATACCAGGCTGGGGGCCAGATACCATCAGATAGCGGGCTGGGGGCCAGATACCAGGCTTTGGGGCCCAGATACCAGGCTGGGGGGGTCAGATACCAGGCTGGGGGTCAGATACCAGGCTGGGGGGTCAGATACCAGGCTGGGGACCAGATACCACGCTGGGGGGCCAGATACCAGGCTGGGGGCCCAGATACCATCAGAAAGCGGGCTGGGGGCCAGATACCAGGCTGGGGGTCAGATACCAGGCTGGGGGTCAGATACCAGGCTGGGGGGCCGGATACCACGCTGGGGGGCCAGATACCAGGCTGGGGGCCAGATACCACGCTGGGGGGCCAGATACCAGGCTGGGGGCCAGATACCACGCTGGGGGGCCAGATACCAGGCTGGGGGCCAGATACCACGCTGGGGGGCCAGATACCAGGCTGGGGGGTCAGATACCAGGCTGGGGACCAGATACCACGCTGGGGGCCCAGATACCAGGCTGGGGGGGTCAGATACCAGGCTGGGGGCCAGATACCAGGCTGGGGGCCGGATACCAGGCTGGGGGCCGGATACCATCAGATAGCGTGCTGGGGGCCAGATACCAGGCTGGGGGCCCAGATACCAGGCTGGGGGGGTCAGATACCAGGCTGGGGGTCAGATACCAGGCTGGGGGCCCAGATACCATGCTGGGGGGGTCAGATACCAGGCTGGGGGTCAGATACCAGGCTGGGGGGCCGGATACCACGCTGGGGGGCCAGATACCAGGCTGGGGGCCAGATACCATCAGATAGCGGGCTGGGGGCCAGATACCAGGCTGGGGGCCCAGATACCAGGCTGGGGGGGTCAGATACCAGGCTGGGGGTCAGATACCAGGCTGGGGGGTCAGATACCAGGCTGGGGGCCAGATACCACCAGAAAGCGGGCTGGGGGCCAGATACCATCAGATAGCGGGCTGGGGGCCAGATACCAGGCTGGGGGCCAGATACCACCAGAAAGCGGGCTGGGGGCCAGATACCATCAGATACCAGGCTGGGGGCCAGATACCAGGCTGGGGGGTCAGATACCAGGCTGTGGACCAGATACCATCAGAAAGCGGGCTGGGGGCCAGATACCGGGCTGGGGGCCAGATACCATCAGATAGCGGGCTGGGGGCCAGATACCAGGCTGGGGGCCGGATATCTTCAGATAGCGGGCTGGGGGCCAAATACCTTCAGATACCGGGCTGGGGGCCAGATACCATCAGATAGCGGGCTGGGGGCCAGATAACAGGCTGGGGGCCAGATACCATGCTGGGGGCCGGATACCTTCAGATACCGGGCTGGGGGCCAGATACCTTCAGATACCGGGCTGGGGGCCAGATACCATCAGATAGCGGGCTGGGGGCCAGATAACAGGCTGGGGGCCAGATACCATCAGATACCAGGCAGGGGGGTCAGATACCAGGCTGGGGGCCAGATACCAGGCAGGGGGGTCAGATACCAGGCTGGGGGCCAGATACCAGGCTGGGGGGCCAGATACCAGGCTGGGGGTCAGATCCCAGGCTGGGGGGCCGGATACCACGCTGGGGGCCAGATACCAGGCTGGGGGGCCGGATACCACACTGGGGGGCCAGATACCATCAGATACCAGGCTGGAGGTCAGATACCAGGCTGGGGGTAAGATACCATCAGATACCAGGCTGGGGGCCCAGATACCAGGCTGGGGGGGTCAGATACCAGGCTGGGGGTCAGATACCAGGCTGGGGGCCCAGATACCAGGCTGGGGGGGTCAGATACCAGGCTGGGGGCCAGATACCAGGCTGGGGGTCAGATACCAGGCTGGGGGGGTCAGATACCAGGCTGGGGGTCAGATACCAGGCTGGGGGGGTCAGATACCAGGCTGGGGGCCAGATACCAGGCTGGGGGTCAGATACCAGGCTGGGGGTCAGATACCAGGCTGGGGGGCCGGATACCACGCTGGGGGCCAGATACCAGGCTGGGGGGCCAGATACCAGAATGGGGGCCAGATACCAGGCTGGGGGTCAGATACCAGGCTGGGGGGCCGGATACCATGCTGGGGGGCCAGATACCAGGCTGGGGGGCCAGATACCAGAATGGGGGCCAGATACCAGGCTGGGGGGCCGGATACCATGCTGGGGGCCAGATACCAGGCTGGGGGCCAGATACCAGGCTGGGGGCCGGATACCATCAGATACCGGGCTGGGGGCCAGATACCAGGCTGGGGGGCCAGATTCCAGGCTGGGGGTCAGATACCAGGCTGGGGGGCCGGATACCACGCTGGGGGGCCAGATACCAGGCTGGGGGCCAGATACCATCAGATAGCGGGCTGGGGGCCAGATACCAGGCTGGGGGCCCAGATACCAGGCTGGGGGGGTCAGATACCAGGCTGGGGGTCAGATACCAGGCTGGGGGGTCAGATACCAGGCTGGGGACCAGATACCACGCTGGGGGGCCAGATACCAGGCTGGGGGCCAGATACCATCAGAAAGCGGGCTGGGGGCCAGATACCATCAGATAGCGGGCTGGGGGCCAGATACCAGGCTGGGGGCCAGATACCAGGCTGGGGGGTCAGATACCAGGCTGGGGACCAGATACCACGCTGGGGGCCCAGATACCAGGCTGGGGGGGTCAGATACCAGGCTGGGGGGCCAGATACCAGGTTGGGGGCCAGATACCATCAGAAAGCGGGCTGGGGGCCAGATACCATCAGATAGCGGGCTGGGGGCCCAGATACCAGGCTGGGGGGGTCAGATACCAGGCTGGGGGGCCAGATACCAGGTTGGGGGCCAGATACCATCAGATACCAGGCTGGGGGTCAGATACCAGGCTGGGGGCCAGATACCAGGCTGGGGGCCGGATACCATCAGATAGCGTGCTGGGGGCCAGATACCAGGCTGGGGGCCCAGATACCAGGCTGGGGGGGTCAGATACCAGGCTGGGGGTCAGATACCAGGCTGGGGGCCCAGATACCATGCTGGGGGGGTCAGATACCAGGCTGGGGGTCAGATACCAGGCTGGGGGTCAGATACCAGGCTGGGGGCCCAGATACCATGCTGGGGGGGTCAGATACCAGGCTGGGGGTCAGATACCAGGCTGGGGGTCAGATACCACGCTGGGGGGCCAGATACCAGGCTGGGGGCCCAGATACCAGGCGCTGGGGGTCAGATACCAGGCTGGGGGTCAGATACCATGCTGGGGGGCCAGATACCAGGCTGTGGGTCAGATACCAGGCTGGGGGTCAGATACCAGGCTGGGGGGCCAGATACCAGGCTGTGGGTCAGATACCAGGCTGGGGGTCAGATACCAGGCTGGGGGGCCAGATACCAGGCTGGGGGTCAGATACCAGGCTGGGGGTCAGATACCACGCTGGGGGGGTCAGATACCAGGCTGGGGGCCAGATACCACGCTGGGGGGCCAGATACCAGGCTGTGGGTCAGATACCAGGCTGGGGGCCAGATACCAGGCTGGGGGCCCAGATACCAGGCTGGGGGGGTCAGATACCAGGCTGGGGGTCAGATACCAGGCTGGGGGGTCAGATACCAGGCTGGGGACCAGATACCACGCTGGGGGGCCAGATACCATCAGAAAGCGGGCTGGGGGCCAGATACCATCAGATAGCGGGCTGGGGGCCAGATACCAGGCTGGGGGCCCAGATACCAGGCTGGGGGCCCAGATACCAGGCTGGGGACCAGATACCACGCTGGGGGGCCAGATACCATCAGAAAGCGGGCTGGGGGCCAGATACCATCAGATACCAGGCTGGGGGCCAGATACCAGGCTGGGGGCCCAGATACCAGGCTGGGGGGGCCAGATACCAGGCTGGGGGTCAGATACCAGGCTGGGGGTCAGATACCAGGCTGGGGGTCAGATACCACGCTGGGGGGCCAGATACCAGGCTGGGGGCCCAGATACCAGGCGCTGGGGGTCAGATACCAGCCTGGGGGCCCAGATACCAGGCTGGGGGCCCAGATACCAGGCTGGGGGGCCAGATACCAGGCTGGGGGCCCAGATACCAGGCGCTGGGGGTCAGATACCAGGCTGGGGGCCAGATACCAGGCTGGGGGCCCAGATACCAGGCTGGGGGTCAGATACCATGCTGGGGGCCGGATACCTTCAGATAGCAGGCTGGGGGCCAGATACCACGCTGGGGGGCCAGATACCAGGCTGTGGGTCAGATACCAGGCTGGGGGTCAGATACCAGGCTGGGGGCCAGATACCAGGCTGTGGGTCAGATACCAGGCTGTGGGTCAGATACCAGGCTGGGGACCAGATACCACGCTGGGGGGGTCAGATACCAGGCTGGGGGCCAGATACCAGGCTGGGGGTCAGATACCACGCTGGGGGGCCAGATACCAGGCTGTGGGTCAGATACCAGGCTGGGGGCCAGATACCAGGCTGGGGGCCCAGATACCAGGCTGGGGGGGTCAGATACCAGGCTGGGGGTCAGATACCAGGCTGGGGGGTCAGATACCAGGCTGGGGACCAGATACCACGCTGGGGGGCCAGATACCATCAGAAAGCGGGCTGGGGGCCAGATACCAGGCTGGGGGCCGGATACCACGCTGGGGGCCGGATACCTTCAGATAGCGGGCTGGGGGCCAGATACCGGGCTGGGGGCCAGATACCAGGCTGGGGGGCCGGATACCATGCTGGGGGCCGGATACCTTCAGATAGCGGGCTGGGGGCCAGATACCGGGCTGGGGGCCAGATACCGGGCTGGGGGCCAGATAACAGGCTGGGGGCCAGATACCGGGCTGGGGGCCAGATACCAGGCTGGGGGCCAGATACCACGCTGGGGGCCAGATACCAGGCTGGGGGCCAGATAACAGGCTGGGGGCCAGATACCAGGCTGGGGGCCAGATACCAGGCTGGGGGGCCGGATACCACGCTGGGGGCCAGATACCAGGCTGGGGGCCAGATACCAGGCTGGGGGGCCGGATACCACGCTGGGGGCCAGATACCGGGCTGGGGGCCAGATAACAGGCTGGGGGCCAGATAACAGGCTGGGGGCCAGATACCAGGCTGGGGGCCAGATACCACGCTGGGGGCCAGATACCAGGCTGGGGGGCCGGATACCACGCTGGGGGCCAGATACCAGGCTGGGGGCCAGATACCAGGCTGGGGGGGCCAGATACCAGGCTGGGGGTCAGATACCGGGCTGGGGGCCAGATACCAGGCTGGGGGTCAGATACCAGGCTGGGGGCCAGATAACAGGCTGGGGGCCAGATACCGGGCTGGGGGCCAGATACCAGGCTGGGGGCCCAGATACCAGGCTGGGGGCCCAGATACCAGGCTGTGGGTCAGATACCAGGCTGGGGGTCAGATACCAGGCTGGGGGGGTCAGATACCAGGCTGTGGGTCAGATACCAGGCTGTGGGTCAGATACCAGGCTGGGGGCCCAGATACCAGGCTGTGGGTCAGATACCAGGCTGGGGGTCAGATACCAGGCTGGGGGTCAGATACCAGGCTGGGGGCCAGATACCACGCTGGGGGGCCAGATACCAGGCTGGGGGTCAGATACCAGGCTGGGGGGCCGGATACCATGCTGGGGGGCCAGATACCAGGCTGGGGGCCGGATACCATCAGATACCGGGCTGGGGGCCAGATACCATCAGATACCAGGATGGTGGGCCGGATACCACGCTGGGGGCCAGATACCGGGCTGGGGGCCAGATACCAGGCTGGGGGTCAGATACCAGGCTGGGGGCCCAGATACCACGCTGGGGGCCCAGATACCAGGCTGGGGACCAGATACCACGCTGGGGGGCCAGATACCGGGCTGGGGGTCAGATACCAGGCTGGGGGCCCAGATACCAGGCTGGGGACCAGATACCAGGCTGGGGGCCCAGATACCACGCTGGGGGCCAGATACCACGCTGGGGGCCAGATACCACGCTGGGGGCCCAGATACCAGGCTGGGGGCCCAGATACCAGGCTGGGGACCAGATACCGGGCTGGGGGCCCAGATACCGGGCTGGGGGCCAGATACCAGGCTGGGGGTCAGATACCAGGCTGGGGGCCAGATAACAGGCTGGGGGCCAGATACCGGGCTGGGGGCCAGATACCAGGCTGGGGGCCAGATACCACGCTGGGGGCCAGATACCAGGCTGGGGGCCAGATACCAGGCTGGGGGGCCGGATACCAGGCTGGGGGCCCAGATACCAGGCTGTGGGTCAGATACCAGGCTGGGGGTCAGATACCAGGCTGGGGGGCCGGATACCAGGCTGGGGGCCCAGATACCAGGCTGTGGGTCAGATACCAGGCTGGGGGTCAGATACCAGGCTGGGGGGGTCAGATACCAGGCTGGGGGTCAGATACCAGGCTGTGGGTCAGATACCAGGCTGGGGGCCAGATACCAGGCTGGGGGTCAGATACCAGGCTGGGGGCCAGATACCAGGCTGGGGGGCCAGATACCAGGCTGGGGGTCAGATACCAGGCTGGGGGGCCGGATACCATGCTGGGGGGCCAGATACCAGGCTGGGGGCCGGATACCATCAGATACCGGGCTGGGGGCCAGATACCATCAGATACCAGGATGGGGGGCCGGATACCACGCTGGGGGCCAGATACCGGGCTGGGGGCCAGATACCAGGCTGGGGGTCAGATACCAGGCTGGGGGCCCAGATACCACGCTGGGGGCCCAGATACCAGGCTGGGGACCAGATACCACGCTGGGGGGCCAGATACCGGGCTGGGGGTCAGATACCAGGCTGGGGGCCCAGATACCAGGCTGGGGACCAGATACCAGGCTGGGGGCCCAGATACCACGCTGGGGGCCAGATACCAGGCTGGGGGCCCAGATACCACGCTGGGGGCCAGATACCACGCTGGGGGCCAGATACCACGCTGGGGGCCAGATACCAGGCTGGGGGCCAGATACCAGGCTGGGGGGTCAGATACCAGGCTGGGGGTCAGATACCGGGCTGGGGGCCAGATACCAGGCTGGGGGCCAGATACCAGGCTGTGGGTCAGATACCAGGCTGGGGGCCCAGATACCAGGCTGGGGGGGCCAGATACCAGGCTGGGGGTCAGATACCAGGCTGGGGGCCCAGATTCCAGGCTGGGGGCGGGATACCAGGCTGGGGGTCAGATACCAGGCTGGGGGGCCAGATACCAGGCTGGGGGCCCAGATACCAGGCTGGGGGGGCCAGATACCAGGCTGGGGGTCAGATACCAGGCTGGGGGCCCAGATTCCAGGCTGGGGGCGGGATACCAGGCTGGGGGTCAGATACCAGGCTGGGGGCCCAGATACCAGGCTGGGGGGGCCAGATACCAGGCTGGGGGGCGGATACCATCAGATAGCGGGCTGGGGGCTAGATACCAGACTAGTTAAAGAGAACCCCTTATGTAGGACTAGTTAAAGAGGACTAATTAAAGAGGAGCAGTTAAAGTTTGTTTTGGGGTTTTTTTGGGGGGTTTTTTTTTGTTTGTTTTTTGTTTGTTTTTTTGTCTTGTCCAGCATTTAAGCAGCAGACTGATGTTCTGGATGTTCTGCTGAGCAAATTTATTTTGCCAAGGGGAACTTTTATAGATGTAATGATCCCCTTGTATTTCTTGATTCTTATTTTATTTTTCTATTTGCTTTGGATAATAGTTAACTATTATTAACTATTATTATTAACTAACTATTAAATAGTTAATAGTTAGTTACAGAGTTTATGCTGCTGGACCCGACCGGAAAGGACAGGAAAGGGGCAAAAAGAGAACAGAAAAGAGAACATAAAAAACAAAAAGAGATCATACCCACCTACATATATATGTATATACACTCGCACATACAGTATATACATACATACATATATATATATAGATAGATATACATACATACATACATATATATATATAGATAGATATACATACATACATACATATATATATATAGATAGATATACATACATACATACATACATATATATATATAGATAGATATACATACATACATACATATATATATATAGATAGATATACATACATACATACATACATATATATATATAGATAGATATACATACATACATACATAAATATATATAGATAGATATACATACATACATACATACATATATATAGATAGATATACATACATACATACATACATATATATACACACATACATACAGACATATACATACATACAGAGACCCGGGTAACCGACAGTCACCCCCAGGCACAGACCCCAACCCCCCCACTCCGGAGCCAGCCATGCATCTGCCCAGGAGGTGGCGAAGGAGGTCCCCAACCAGAGTCCCCCGCAGTCAGGGGGAACAGGCCCCAGCAGGCCCAGGCCGGCAAGGGCCGATCCCACCGGGCACCGGGCCCCAGGGCCCCAGGGCCCCAAGAGCCTGAGAGCAGCCCCCCACCCCCGCAGGCAGAGGGTACTGCCCACACCGACGGAGGACCAGGATCCCCAGAGCACCAGCTGCGCCCCCGGGTACAGGACACCCCCCCCCCCCCACCACCAAACCCCACACACACATAAACATGCATACCTCCCCTCACACATATACATGCATACCCTCCCTCCCCCAACACGCACTCCCCTCTCAGCCCCCATCCACACACCCCTCCGCAATCCACACACATCTCCCATCACATACACACCCCCACCCCACCTCTACTCACTCACCCATACCAAGTCACACAAACCCCAACCCACCCCTCCCCCCCTCCCCACCCCCACACACGCTCACACCCCCCCACACACGCTCACCCCCCGCCACCCCATCCCTCTACTTCTACCCAACCACACATGCCCCACCAAACACCCCTCCACCACCCACAGCCCCCCCACAGACACCCTCACCCCTCCAACACAGGCACACCCCATTACATACAACCCACCCACCAACATACCCCTCCACACACACACACACACACCTACTCATCCGCACACGTCCCTATCCCCTCACCCCCCTACCCACCTATATCCCCAACCCTAATCCCCCCCCCCCCCCCCCAACCATCCATCTGTAACCCCATACACCCACTCCCACACATCCTCACCTCACCCCTCCATCATGTCCCATGTGAGATACCTCAGAGGGGGCAGAGGACAGGATGGCCCCGATCAGGGCCCCCATAATTACCGCCCACCACTCCCAGCGTCCCCCCCACCACCCCACAGATGCAGCTGACCCAGCACCCCCCCAGGGCCGGCGACAACCCTCCTACAGCCAGGCCAGCCCAGACTTAGGTCTAATGGACGGCACTCTTTCCCCACCCGTACCCCCCCCCCCCCAGTAAAGCCCCGAGAATAGGGGCTTTACTTTACCACCCCCCCCCCCCCCCCCCCCCCCCCCCCCCCCCCCGCTTATGACTGATTGTGAAGTATGTATTAGTTGCAATTAAAATTGAGGGAAGTGCCACGCGGTGTTGGGAGAGGGACCACCTAAGCAGCCCCGCCCACCATACACCGCATGCCCCCCCCCCTAATCATGTGAGTTGTCAGTGTTTTGGTGTTTTGATGTCTAAGTGTAATTAAAACTGGGAGGTGGGCCGAGGCTGGGTGCAGCGATCAAGACCACCTTGATGGCCTTTCTCACCACCCAGCGCCACGTGCACACCTCCCAATACCCTGCCTGTGTGTGGTGGGGGGCGGGGAGGAAGAGGGGTTGAGGGATTTAACACAGACCCCCCCTGGTTAAAGTTTATTTTTAATGAAAACTTGTGACAAAAGCTTTGTGATGAATAATTCAAGAAAAAGAAATGATTTAAAAGAAAAGTATCAGTTTAATTTTCAGTATCAGCCCTGGTATCGGATGATATCAGATTGATACCATCAGAATCATGATGCGGCACGTATGTACTTGCCGTGATCATTCCATAACAACAGCCATTGGAAACGTCTCCTTTGGCAGGAGTCGACCCAGCCGCCGCATATGTGTGTGTGTGTGTGTGTGTGTTCAGGCCTGGTCTGTCTGGTCCATTAGGAAACATAATGTGTCACATGATCCATGCTGATGGTCAGCAGCATTATGGCCTGATGGAGTCTGGTAGGAAATGCTGAGCTGTGATTGGTCAGAACGTCTGAGTGCAGCAGAGAACAAGGCAGCATTCGTTCCACAGGAACTCTGCAAGGTCTCCGAAGAACCGTGATTGTTTCTCCAAGTGATCCGCCCTCCAGCGTTCTACCTGCAGGTTCAAGGTGTGCGAAACGCATAAAGAGCGGGATCAGCAAGACCTTAAAATCTCCATGTAGGACATCAGCAGTTACCCGTAGGCTAGTTACCTGTAGGCTAGTTACCTGTAGGCAGTTACCTGTAGGCCAGTTTCCTGCAGGCCGTTACCTGTAGGCTAGATACCTGTAGGCCAGTACCTGCAGGCTAGTTACCTGTAGGCTAGTTACCTGTAGGCAGTTACCTGTAGGCCAGTTTCCTGCAGGCCGTTACCTGTAGGCTAGATACCTGTAGGCCAGTACCTGCAGGCTAGTTACCTGTAGGCTAGTTACCTGTAGGCAGTTACCTGTAGGCCAGTTTCCTGCAGGCCGTTACCTGTAGGCTAGATACCTGTAGGCCAGTACCTGCAGGCTAGTTACCTGTAGGCTAGTTACCTGTAGGCAGTTACCTGTAGGCCAGTTTCCTGCAGGCCGTTACCTGTAGGCTAGTTACCTGCAGGCTAGATACCTGTAGGCCAGTACCTGCAGGCTAGTTACCTGTAGGCTAGTTACCTGTAGGCTAGTTACCTGTAGGCCAGTTTCCTGCAGGCCGTTACCTGCAGGCTAGTTACCTGTAGGCTAGTTACCTGTAGGCTAGTTACCTGTAGGCCAGTTTCCTGCAGGCCGTTACCTGCAGGCTAGTTACCTGTAGGCTAGTTACCTGTAGGCAAGTTACCTGTAGGCCAGTACCTGTAGGCTAGTTACCTGTAGGCTAGTTACCTGTAGGCTAGTTACCTGTAGGCAAGTACCTGCAGGCTAGTTACCTGTAGGCTAGTTACCTGTAGGCCAGTACCTGCAGGCTAGTTACCTGAAGGCTAGTTACCTGTAGGCTAGTTACCTGTAGGCAGTTACCTGTAGGCCAGTTTCCTGTAGACTAGTTACCTGTTGGCTAGTTACCTGTCGGCAGTTCCCTGTAGGCCAGTTACCTGTAGGCCGCTACCTGTAGACCAGTTACCTGTAGGCTAGTTACCTGCAGGCTAGTTACCCGTAGGCTAGTTACCTGTAGGCAGTTACCTGTCGGCTAGATACCTGTAGGCCAGTACCTGCAGGCTAGTTACCTGCAGGCTAGTTACCTGTAGGCAGTTACCTGTAGGCCAGTTTCCTGCAGGCCGTTACCTGTAGGCTAGTTACCTGCAGGCTAGATACCTGTAGGCCAGTACCTGCAGGCTAGTTACCTGTAGGCTAGTTACCTGTAGGCTAGTTACCTGTAGGCCAGTTTCCTGCAGGCCGTTACCTGCAGGCTAGTTACCTGTAGGCTAGTTACCTGTAGGCTAGTTACCTGTAGGCCAGTTTCCTGCAGGCCGTTACCTGCAGGCTAGTTACCTGTAGGCTAGTTACCTGTAGGCAAGTTACCTGTAGGCCAGTACCTGCAGGCTAGTTACCTGTAGGCTAGTTACCTGTAGGCTAGTTACCTGTAGGCAAATACCTGCAGGCTAGTTACCTGTAGGCTAGTTACCTGTAGGCCAGTACCTGCAGGCTAGTTACCTGAAGGCTAGTTACCTGTAGGCAAGTTACCTGTAGGCCAGTTTCCTGTAGACTAGTTACCTGTTGGCTAGTTACCTGTCGGCAGTTCCCTGTAGGCCAGTTACCTGTAGGCCGCTACCTGTAGACCAGTTACCTGTAGGCTAGTTACCTGCAGGCTAGTTACCCGTAGGCCAGTTTCCTGCAGGCCGTTACCTGTAGGCTAGATACCTGTAGGCCAGTACCTGCAGGCTAGTTACCTGTAGGATAGTTACCTGCAGGCATGTTACCTGTAGGCCAGTACCTGCAGGCTAGTTACCTGTAGGCTAGTTACCTGTAGGCCAGTTACCTGTAGGCCAGTTTCCTGTAGACTAGTTACCTGTTGGCTAGTTACCTGTAGGCCAGTTACCTGTAGGCCAGTTACCTGTAGGCCATTACCTGCAGGTTAGTTACCTGTAGGCTAGTTACCTGTAGGCAGTTACCTGTAGACTAGTTACCTGTAGGTTAGTTACCTGTAGGCTAGTTACCTGTAGGCAGTTACCTGTAGACTAGTTACCTGTAGGCAGTTACCTGTAGGCGAGTTACCTGCAGGCAGTTACCTGTATACTAGTTACCTGTAGGCAGTTATCTGTAGGCTAGTTACCTGTAGGCCAGTTTCCTGTAGGCCAGTTACCTGTAGACTAGTTACCTGTAGGCCAGTTACCTGTAGACCAGTTTCCTGTAGGCTTGTTACCTGTAGGCCAGTTACCTGTAGGCCATTACCTGCAGGTTAGTTACCTGTAGGCTAGTTACCTGTAGGCAGTTACCTGTAGACTAGTTACCTGTAGGCCAGTTACCTGTAGACCAGTTTCCTGTAGGCTAGTTACCTGTAGGCAGTTACCTGTAGGCGAGTTACCTGCAGGCAATTACCTGTAGACTAGTTCCCTGTAGGCAGTAATCTGTAGGCTAGTTACCTGTAGGCCAGTTTCCTGTAGACCAGTTTCCTGTAGACTAGTTACCTGTAGGCCAGTTACCTGTAGACCAGTTTCCTGTAGGCTAGTTACCAGTAGGCAGTTACCTGTAGGCGAGTTACCTGCAGGCAATTACCTGTAGACTAGTTCCCTGTAGGCAGTAATCTGTAGGCTAGTTACCTGTAGGCCAGTTTCCTGTAGGTTAGTTACCTGTAGGCCAGTTTCCTGTAAGTTAGTTACCTGTAGGCCAGTTACCTGTAGTCCAGTTACCTGTAGGCCAGTTACCTGTAGTCCAGTTTCCTGTAGGCTAGTTACCTTTAGGCTAGTTATCTGTAGGCCAGTTTCCTGTAGGTTAGTTATCTGTAGGCTAGTTACCTGTAGTCCAGTTTCCTGTAGGCTAGTTACCTGTAGTCCAGTTTCCTGTAGGCCAGTTACCTGTAGGCCGCTACCTGTAGACCAGTTACCTGTAGGCTAGTTATCTGTACGCCAGTTTCCTGTAGGCCAGTTTCCTGTAGGCCAGTTTCCTGTAGTCTAGTTACCTGTAGGCAGTTACCTGTAGGCTAGATACCTGTAGGCCAATTACATGTCTGCCAGTTTCCTGTAGGCAAGTTACCTTTAGGCTAGTTACCTGTTGGAGGTCCAACTCAATCTCCCATCCTGAGCAAGCACACTGGCGACAGTGGGAAGGAAAAAACTCCCTTTTAACAGGAAGGAAACCTCCGGCAGAACCCGGCTCAGGACAGGCAGCCATCTGCCTCTGCTGTGTGGGGGGAAGAGGACAGAAAGACAACAGACAACAGGAACTGCTACTCCCGGCCAGGGAGACCTGCTGAGACAGGAGACATACATGTTAATGATGCAACACTGTTATGGGGGGGGGGGGGGGGGGGGGGGGGGGTAAAAGAGAGAGATAAAGAGAAAGAAGCTCAGTGTATCAGGAAATGTCCCTCAGCAGTCTAAACCTATAGCAGCATAACTAAGGGATGCTAACCATCCCTAGCTATAGGACTTATCAAAAAGATAAGTCTTCAGCCTAGTCTTAAAGGTGGGGAGGGTGTCTGCTTCCCTAACACTAACTGGGAGCTTATTCCATAAGAGAGGGGCCTGATAACCAAAGGCTCTGCCTCCTGCTCGGCTCTTTGAGACTCTAGGAACCACAAGTAAGCCTGCAGTCTGCGAACGAAGTACTCTGCTTGGTATATAAGGAACTATGAGGTCTTTGATATATAGTGGTGCCTGGTTGTGGAGGGCTTTATATGTAAGGAGAAGGATTTTAAATTATATTCTAGATTCAACAGGCAGCCAATGAAGAGAGGCTAAAACTGGAGAAATATGATCTCTCATGCTGGTTCTGGTCAGGACTCTGGCTGCAGAATTCTGGATCAGCTGAAGGCTTTTCAGGGCATATTTAGGACAGCCCAGTAATAGAGAGTTACAGTAATCTAGTCTCGAAGTAACAAAAGTATGAACCAGTTTTTCTGCATCACTCTGAGACAGAATGTCCCTAATTTTGGCTATATTACGTAAATGAAAGAAGGCTGTTTTAGTAACCTGCTTAATATGTGGGCCAAAGGACAGGTCAGGGTCAAATATTACTCCAAGGTTTCTCACTGTAGCACTGGAAGCTAAAGTTATGCCATCCAGGTTCATTACAAAACCGGAAAATTTAGCTCTGAGTTTTTCAGATCCAACGAGAATTACTGTACTGTAGGCCAGTTACCTGGGGGTAGAGTTGGGCGATTAATCGGATTTTGAACCAACGATGATAAAAGTGTGTGATTATTTTTCTCTCTGCAGTTTCCTCTCCTGCTGTCTTCAGCTGCTAATCGAGCGTCTCTGGCGTTGCAGCGCTGTGCTGTAAACTCCTCCCACAGCCGCTTTGCTTTCATTCAGACACTGTTGCCAACTTGGAGACTTTCTCGCTAAATCTGGAGACTTTTTTTGTTAAAAGAGACAAATCTAGCAGCTTTTACTGGAGTTATTAGAGACTTTTCTGGTGTTTTGGCGACTGACTTGAAGGCACATATTGTTCTGCAGTTACTGTAAGGAAGGAGCAGCGGGAGCCTCTCCCGTCCTAAAGCACTCCCAGGCGGCCAGTCTCAGTCGGCTCCGGCTGCAGGTCCATGTAGAATAACTGCAGTAGGTTGTGGAAGTTCACCTAAACATAGTTTATACCATTGTCAGTGACAACTGGCTGCATTATTTTCCTATACATAGTTCGGCCAGTTAAACACTGTAATGTCCCTCCGTTACGGGGCGTTACCATAGCAACGCGTTAACCAGCTGGTTCAGATCAGCCGTCTTTTAACAGGTGGACGAGAGAAACGTGCTGCAGCCTGACAGCGGTTGTTTGGCATAAAACGTACATCCAGGCCAACGTAAAATAGTTCCTATATAAGCAGTAAAAGCAGATTAAACAACTCAGAACCGTCCATTAGACGGTTATAATGTACGACACGGAGTCTAGAACACCACGACGCGCAGCGTTGTTTATAAATACTGGATAATTGTGTTAAATAATCGAGATCTCAATTTCAGACAAAATAATCTTGATCAGAATTTTGGTCATAATTGAGCAGCCCTACCTGTATTGCAGTTACCTGTAGTCCATTTGCCTGTAGGCTCATTTCCACCACTAGATGGCAGCGATTCTGCAGACTGGACCTTTAATTGCAGGGGCTGAAGAAAGATAAGCAGGGTGCCCATACTTCTGCTCCGTGCTCCGTTTCATCTGACCAATCAGAGTCCAGAGAAGCGGACGGTGCTTCTGAAGTCTGGACCAGGTAAACAACTGTAAGGACCCCCCTCCCCTTGTTTATAAGCTTCTAATTTCGCTCATGGTCATGTGGGTGGGGTATAAGACACCTGTTCAGGTCACCAACCTGGAATAATAACAAAACCTCATTTCTAAGCTTTGATAGGCCCGTTGCAGGAAAATTAAATTACCTGAAGACGAAAAAAAAACTTGCGTTAACAGTGAAACTATTTTCTTCAAAATAAATAAAAATAAGCAGAGCTCAGAACGCATTGAAATGTCCCGGTCCCCGGCAGAAGATCCGTCTGACAAGCCCAGCAGGGGACCAACCACGGGGTAGGACGGAGACGTCTTCCTCCGCCCAGCAGGGGACCAACCACGGGGTAGGACGGAGACGTCTTCCTCCGCCCAGCAGGGGACCAACCACCGGGTAGGACGGAGACGTCTTCCTCCGCCCAGCAGGGGACCAACCACCGGGTAGGACGGAGACGTCTTCCTCCGCCCAGCAGGGGACCAACCACCGGGTAGGACGGAGACGTCTTCCTCCGCCCAGCAGGGGACCAACCACGGGGTAGGACGGAGACGTCTTCCTCCGCCCAGCAGGGGACCAACCACCGGGTAGGACGGAGACGTCTTCCTCCGCCCAGCAGGGGACCAACCACCGGGTAGGACGGAGACGTCTTCCTCCGCCCAGCAGGGGACCAACCACCGGGTAGGACGGAGACGTCTTCCTCCGCCCAGCAGGGGACCAACCACCGGGTAGGACGGAGACGTCTTCCTCCGCCCAGCAGGGGACCAACCACCGGGTAGGACGGAGACGTCTTCCTCCGCCCAGCAGGGGACCAACCACCGGGTAGGACGGAGACGTCCTCCTCCGCCCAGCAGGGGACCAACCACCGGGTAGGACGGAGACGTCCTCCTCCGCCCAGCAGGGGACCAACCACCGGGTAGGACGGAGACGTCCTCCTCCGCCCAGCAGGGGACCAACCACCGGGTAGGACGGAGACGTCTTCCTCCGCCCAGCAGGGGACCAACCACCGGGTAGGACGGAGACGTCTTCCTCCGCCCAGCAGGGGACCAACCACCGGGTAGGGCGGAGACGTCTTCCTCCGCCCAGCAGGGGACCAACCACCGGGTACGACGGAGACGTCTTCCTCCGCCCAGCAGGGGACCAACCACCGGGTAGGACGGAGACGTCCTCCTCCGCCCAGCAGGGGACCAACCACCGGGTAGGACGGAGACGTCCTCCTCCGCCCAGCAGGGGACCAACCACCGGGTAGGACGGAGACGTCCTCCTCCGCCCAGCAGGGGACCAACCACCGGGTAGGACGGAGACGTCCTCCTCCGCCCAGCAGGGGACCAACCACCGGGTAGGACGGAGACGTCTTCCTCCGCCCAGCAGGGGACCAACCACCGGGTAGGACGGAGACGTCTTCCTCCGCCCAGCAGGGGACCAACCACCGGGTAGGACGGAGACGTCTTCCTCCGCCCAGCAGGGGACCAACCACCGGGTAGGACGGAGACGTCTTCCTCCGCCCAGCAGGGGACCAACCACCGGGTAGGACGGAGACGTCTTCCTCCGCCCAGCAGGGGACCAACCACCGGGTAGGACGGAGACGTCCTCCTCCGCCCAGCAGGGGACCAACCACCGGGTAGGACGGAGACGTCTTCCTCCGCCCAGCAGGGGACCAACCACCGGGTAGGACGGAGACGTCTTCCTCCGCCCAGCAGGGGACCAACCACCGGGTAGGACGGAGACGTCTTCCTCCGCCCAGCAGGGGACCAACCACCGGGTAGGACGGAGACGTCTTCCTCCGCCCAGCAGGGGACCAACCACCGGGTATCAATCAATCATTCAAGGGACCCAAACTCTGGAACTCTCTGCCTCTGGAGTTCCGCTCCATCATGGACCTGCCTCTGTTTAAGGCTAAAGACTCATCTGTTTAGATCAGCCTTTGGCTGTTGAGATTTTTACATGCAAATGAACTGCTTTTATATTTTTACTTGTTTTTATCTTTTCAGCACTTTGGTCAACTAAGGTTGTTGTAAAGCGCTTTATAAATAAAAATTGATTGATTGAATCAATCAATCAATCAAAACTTCATTTGTAGAGCACCTCCATTAACCACAAGGTATCCAAAGTGCTGTACATGTTAAAATAAATCAACATTAAACACTTGAATAAAGTCAGTTAAATAGACAGTATATGGCAAAAAGAAAAGAAGGGGGGCCCAGTAGTCCTGCTCTCCGGAGTTAAAAGCCAATTTAAAAAGATGAGTTTTTAAAAGAGACTTAAAACAACTCAAAGTCGTAGCGCAGGGGTCACCAACTCCGGAAGGGCTACCGTCCTCCAGGTTTGATTGTTTTCCAGGTACAACACACCTGACCCAAACCAATGGCTCATTAACAGGCAGGTGCAGAAGATGACAAATTCTTGGAGAACCTTTTCTGTATATTAATTTTGTGGTTTTCTTGCTATTACTGTTTTTTTTTTTCTCCGTATTTAGTAGTTATGAGACGTGCAGGAGCTTGTACCCTTAAACAATTCTTAAACTATTAAAGTCCAACAGATAACGTAAGAGCAAGTAAGAAATAATCAAGTCAAGCTCAGAGTGAATGTATTTTGTTTTTAGCTCACAAATGTGAAGGTGTGAGATAATCTGATCAAATGTGAGGTCTAATGTGTTCTGGATACTCATTAGAAAACAAAAGCCATGTTGAACAGTTCAGGTTCATTTTTATTGATCAATTGAGTTAGTTTTGCAGCATGCAACCGTGTGTGACCAATATATGGACATGCTCAACAGTTATTGTTCTTCACTGCTGAAATACTCCATTAAAGCTGACCTTATGTCAGACCCTTCAGCACTGACGTCCAGTATTGTTGGAACAGGCGGCTGGTTGTGATTTTGGATGTCTTGGACTGGCTCAAAGTAGTCATTGTGCTCCTCACAAATATTGTGAAGTACACAGCAGGTCAGCACCATCTTCTTGCACAGCTCCAGTTTACAGTTATTTCTTTTTAGAAGCGACCTCCATCGCCCTTTCAACCGACCAAAAGCCATTTCAACAACTGACCGTGCATGGCTCAACCGGTGGTTGTAGGTTAGTTCCTCACAACTAAGTCTTCCAGCGTCTGAGAAGGGTTTCATCAGCCACTTCTGCATTGGGTAAGCAGGATCACCAATGAGGTAATGTCCTATTTCACAACCAGATATTGAGATCTTGTTTGACTCCATGAACTCGCCATCGCTGAGAATTTCCCATAAAGCAGACTAATGCAGGACTCTGGCATCATGCACACTGCCTGGAAAACCCACACACACATCCCAAAAAAGTCCTTTCCCATCCACCACTGCTTGCAGAACAACTGATTGCCGGTTGTAGTAGTCCCTGGGATAGTTCTCTGGTGCAATAATTGGGATATGACTCCCATCTATTGCACCAACACACTGCACGGCCCTCCAGCGGTTATTAAAAAATGTGGCCATCTGCATTAATTTTAAGGCGTCCGGAGTGATTTTGTGCAACGAAAGGAGCACTTTAATAACAGCGTCACAAAAATCCTGAACACAGTTATACACAGTGCTCAGACAGACTCCAAAAAGATGGCTTATTGTCCTGTATTCACCACCGGCGGCAAGCTTCCAGATGGCAATTGCAACATGTTTTTGGGCAGGGATGCTCAGACGATAATTGGTGTCCTCTTTCAAAAGGCTGCCTTTGGTTTGATTGCAGATGTACTGGAAAGATTCCCTTGATACATGGAAGTTTTGCATAAACTGCTTCCCGGTATAATTTGTAACAGTGGAGTCCCACCAGTATGCTGACCGTGGATGTGCCCAGACGGCTGGAGACCTCCTCATTCCGATCCGTCCTAATATCATCTGAAAACGGACATAATTGTCACTTGTTTGCTTAGTAAGTATGTCATCTAAATATGTACAGCACATGCTAAGCTGAGATACATGTTGTAGCTAACAATGGCTACCAGTATAATAACAATAATTATACAGAATAATTATCTCCATAGATGTAGTTGCCGTTCTCTGCGTCTGTTAAACGCGGACGTACAACCGTTAAGAGATTGGTAGCCCATCTATGATACCCGACACAAAATTGGAAGGCCAAAAGCAGAGCTTGCAGGAGAACCACACACATTATATTTTATAAAGATGGACCCCAGAGGAAGTAAATATCGAGAAAACAGGATGGGACCTAGGATGGAGCCTTGAGGTACTCCATGTTTAAGTGTTACTTCTGTAGAAGAGGACTGCCCCAGATGTAAACTCCTGTTACTTAAATAAGACTTGAACCATTTAGACCTGCAGACTGCTGCAGGCGTGACAACAGAAAATCATGATCTACTGTGTGGAAAGCAGCAGGAAGATCAGGAAACACAGCAGAAGCTCCAGAAACAGCTGGTAAAAGCAAATCATTGCAGACCCCGAGAAAAGAGCCGTCTCAGTGCGGAGACATGACTTAAAACAAGACGGAAACTTCTCCTGAAGGCCGTGCAGGTCAAGCTGTTCCTGCAACTGAAGATAAACCTCCTTCTCTGAAGTCTTAGAGACTTTAGAGAAGTCCCAGCAGGGGACGAACGTAGGACGGAGACGTCTTCCTCCGCCCAGCGGGGGACGAACGTAGGACGGAGACGTCTTCCTCCGCCCAGCGGGGGACGAACGTAGGACGGAGACGTCTTCCTCCTCCCAGCGGGGGACGAACGTAGGACGGAGACGTCTTCCTCCTCCCAGCGGGGGACGAACGTAGGACGGAGACGTCTTCCTCCTCCCAGCAGGGGACGAACGTAGGACGGAGACGTCTTCCTCCTCCCAGCGGGGGACGAACGTAGGACGGAGACGTCTTCCTCCGCCCAGCAGGGGACGAACGTAGGACGGAGACGTCTTCCTCCGCCCAGCGGGGGACGAACGTAGGACGGAGACGTCTTCCTCCTCCCAGCGGGGGACGAACGTAGGACGGAGACGTCTTCCTCCGCCCAGCGGGGGACGAACGTAGGACGGAGACGTCTTCCTCCTCCCAGCGGGGGACGAACGTAGGACGGAGACGTCTTCCTCCGCCCAGCGGGGGACGAACGTAGGACGGAGACGTCTTGTGGTGGAAAATACTCTGGTCTTGAGAAGTTGTAATACATCTAAGAGTCAACTGTCTTCTTACAATGAACATTTTATTATAAACTAATACAAGCACACGCTGGAGCTTGGAGAGAGAACTCTCTCTGCAGATGCTGAAGTAACACCCGATTATAAACCATGCTTAACTCCTCCTAGTTGCTGGGCACACCATATGAAACAATCATTATTTCTTATTTAAGACTAAACTGAACTCACTAAGCATCAATCACTCACTATATTACTTTATTACCTTTAACCTCTAACCTTTAGACAACTGGTCAACCAAGCAGTTGACAAAAACCGATGCCCTGCAGGAAACTCTTCCTGTCTCAGACTTTGTCTGCACATTCCAGACAAGGATCATATGACTTAAAGAAAGCTTTGTGCATAGACACAAAACACAGCAGGATCACAGCAAATCAATGCATATATGTCTAATACTTAATTCAAACCAAACTCATAACAATTTTCCCCAACACTCTCCCTCCTCTTGGTCCTACAGGACCAACAATAAGAAGAGAAATTGTTATCAGAACGCAAAAGTACATACAGAAGACAACATTCTCAAAACATCAGGAGCCTCATGCCTATAAGGTTTTAAAAGAATCTTTCAGAAATTACAATAGTGAGGAGCCATTCACTTCAGCTTCACACTGATCTTGCTTGAGAGCGAAGGCTGGTCTTCAGGTGTGAGAGTAGACTATCTCACTTACCCACGCAACCACAGGGATTATTCTGCCCTTTGTTGGGTGGTGCGTTATTCTTCTGTAATTTCAGACTGAAGAGCTTCAGGAGGTTCAAGCAATCTGTAGTGCCAAGCAGCTCACTCTGCGACCTTTACCGCTGTCTGGGTCGTCAGGAAAACCTGAAATGGCCTAAACCATCGATGTTGGTTCCAGCGCTGATGTTTAAAGCTTCTCATCAGGACAAAATGAAGTGAATAGAGCTGCGTAGATGCTGATTCATGAAGGGCAGCTTTCACCTGTGTGCAAATGCCTGAAAAGGGTTCTTATGAGGTTAGGACAGTATGTTAAAACATTACTTTCACACAGAGCTGTGTCTGAACAGGCAGTCTTGGAAGGAACCATGCCCACTTGGGTGAGGGTCCTGCAAAAAGAATCACAAAAAAGCCCATGTTTCCATGTTACGCATGCGCATGTACATCAGAACCAGAAAAAGTACTTTTGGTCCAAGGAAGACCTGAAAAGAGAGCCAGAAGGAAATTTCCCCGTCTGCAACCTGTGGGAGGAAAACATTCAGGAAAATGGCATCCAGAAAGTCATTCATAAGACAGCGCCAAAACATGGACTCGTTTTCAGCTAAAGAGTAAGCTCAAGTAACGAGAACTGAGACGGGAGAGCTGCAGCCTCCACCGCGTCACAGTCAGAGCAAACAGCATCAAAAGGAAAATCAAGTCAGGGTCAACTAGAGGTCGGTCAGGGGCCAGGCCTGGGGGGTGCAGAGGATAGTCAGTTTAAGCTAAACAGCCATGGAGTAAAACATGAACAATACAAAGCAACAGTTAGGGCCACTCGTTTATCTGGTAGGTAATCCTTCAAAGTAACCAAATTCATTTAATTACTTATTGCAAAGTTCCTATCAGGTCGTCTCATCTTAACCAACAACCAGAAAAAATCCTCTAGTACTGCATAGCAGAACATGTGTCAAACTGGACTCCCAGCAGTCTGACCAACACTTATCCATGCTGGAAATTTCCTTTCTGATTTACTGCTCGTGTTGTTTATGTCATGTCTGCTAAATGACAGGAGCAGAACCACACTGAAGAATCTCTGCATATATTAAATAAAGCTCATTCAGAACTGTTGATTTAATCAGTAATGTAGTCTAGTTAATCTCATGGTTTACTCTGATTTGTCTCTCTTAGACTCCAACAGACCCATTCAGGAGCAACACACACAAAACTGAGATCATAATAAGACTGGCTTTCTATTCCAAATATATTGTAAACATAAGCATAAGCATAAAGCAACAAGATGTAAACCCATCTTTAACAGCTGGACTTCAGGTACTGAACAGCCAGAGACCTTCAGGTCATAATAAAGCTGTTTGTTTTCTATCTACATTTGAACTTAAGCAGCATTTAGAAACAAACTTCTAATACTGATGGCAAAGCTGTTTTCATCTACAACAACACGACGCACACATGTACGTGCACACACTCACAGCAGCATTTCTTCCTTAATGATTTTAATGCAAAGAAAAGGCCAAGGCTAACTGTTTAGCATAGTTAGCTTAACTTTGGAAGTATCAATACTGTTCAAATAATCTGCCTCATATTCATGTTAATTTTGAGGACATACAGGGCTTAAATGACTTGTTTGTTTACATATTAAGCGTGTTAACTAAGAGACTGGTCTGTTTACTGGCAGCCATCGCAAGAGTTGCTTCTACTCTTTAAACAAAAATCATCTGATGTGTATTTTAACCACTGAGCATATCTGCTTTAATTCAAAATAATGAATTCAGATTAGGGATAAAACACCAGCTGTCAGCAAATAAAACATGGAGATTGTTGTACTTGTGTTGCATTCACTGAAGTCGGGAAATTACAAAACTACCTTCTTATTTAATGTCATATAGCGGCTTATTTTTTCTCTTTTGACATCTATTCTGTCTCAAACATTAAAAACTTAGTATTCATCACTTTTTTTTTTTTTTTTTTATAAGGCACAGCGTGCCAGAAGTTGACTTGTCTGTATAAACTGTTCAGCTTCCCTGCAGCAGAGCAGAGATGTCTGTGTCATTGTTCAGTTGCAGAAGTCTGCAGGAGTGCAAAATTTTATACATGCTCATAAATGTGGTATAAAGCTAAGCAGAAACAGTGAGTAAATGTTTGGTTGTAGGGCCTCATTCCTTGGCCTGGTCTTGTGGATAATCATTCAGCTCGTATCACTCGATCTGCTCAGGAGTCAGACGCGCCACAGCCACCATGCTCTCCTCCAATCAGCATACAATCAGAAATTCATGCCAGGAAGTGCCCGACACATGTTCATCAAAGCTTCCTGGTAGATAAATCAGATTCATATGTGTAATTAATGAAGAGTAACATGTAAAGGATCAGAAAGTAGGCAAAAGTTCAAGGAAGGAGATCCAGGTTTTCCACAGAGAACTGAGTGAACCGAACAGTCTTTCTGACAGAATCAGGGTGCAGCTCATTCCAGAAAACATCATCTGATTCTGTAGTTGGGGTGGGATTTGTGCTGCCTGCCGGCCACATTGTTAGTCTTTTACTTCCAGAAAATTCCACAACTGAAACACAGTCTGAGGACAAGGAGGATCCATCACCTCCAGAGGTCAAAGGTGAAAATCCAGCTCACATGTCCACCATAGGAGCCATATCCACACTGTTCACAGTCACAACCAACAGGGCTCTGCCAGACCCTCTGGTTCTGGGATCTCCAGGCCATCAGCAGCGGCCGGGTCCATGCAGCCACATCTGCATATCAGGTTCTGCTCCAGGACTCAGAGCTGACACAGAAGGGAGGTGGAATGATGCTTTAGGTTGTAGGGACCGTTTCTGCTCCAGTCTCCTGACTGACCACGCGTGTGACCCAGAACTCTGCAGTGACCCGGATCAAGAACTCACTCTCCCCCAGCCCCTCCTCTGAATCCCCTCAGGCAGGATAGACATTTGAGGTCCAAGCTGCATGCTGACAAGGGTTTAGAAGGGAAACGCTGCAATGTGTCCAACACCATACAGCAGACGAGCTTTTGAGACTGAACCATTTGGTCATGTGGTGTATTTTCTTCTCCAGTAAGGGGAAAATAAAGATCATAGCCTCATAATTATAATAGTTTTCTTCTGAATCCTGAGGCAAACATATTATGTGGACCATGTTCTGTGCTGTGAACATCCTGTAACTTGAATATTACATTGTAATTGTGTGTGTGAGACTATATTGTCAGTGGATTCATAACTCAGTTCTCTCCTGGGAAAGCTGAACATGATCTTGCTAAGAAGATACACTTGTTCTGAGAACTTCTCTTCTTGTCGTTAGCTCACATTTAGCTAAAGTGAACTTATTGCAAGGGAAATTTACTCTAGCACGTTGGTTCACCATTCCTATTTTAAGGTCAAGAATTTTCTCTTTTTCCTAACATTATGCTTAGTTTCAGCATCCTTTAGCTGCATTATTTATTTCCAGTTTATCTAGATTTATTTAGACATGCTAGGCATAAATTAATAATTGCAGTAGTAAAGGAATAAAAATCACCTTATGAATGTCTGAAAGGGAACAGACAGAAACCTAAGTTTATTGCCTACACAATGTACAGTAATTTAACATAATAAGTTCCTAATACTATAAATCACATCTCTCACATTTCTGATTTTTCATTCTTAATATGTTGTTGCTCTTTAAAATGTTCTCAGGTGATAATAAAGAACTGCTTTTCCTTAGGAAAAGGGTTTCCACATTCATACAGGGAGTGGCTTTTATGCTCTTATAAAAGCTTTAGGAAGAAAAGCACAAGCAGCTATTTTACACAGGATTTATATGTTTGTTTCTGCCTAACATGCTATGACATCATCTCCTTCAGTGAGCAGAAGGCATTTAATGAACACACTCTTTTCCTCACTTCCTTCTCTCATACATTTTTTGTTGTTTGTTTTTTTTCTTTTTTCTTTTTTTTTTCTTACTGCAGTAAATTAGATTTTACACAAACAATTCACTTCAACAGTTGGATGAATGCATGTGAATGGGTCGTGCCCCCACGTTTGTCTACCCCCACACAAGCTTCTAGGCTCTCCTGCGAGAGTCCGGTGTGGCTTCACAAGACGTGGTTTTAATTCTCCACGCAATCAGTCCAATCAAGTTTAACACAGGAAATTTTACACAACCACCCCAGTTTCCCCTCACATGAAGACAGAGATTTCAACTTCTTAATGGTGCTGTACATCAACCTCCTACTGCAAAGGAACTAGTTCTGTTTGCAGCGGATGTACACAGAGGGTCAATCCCACACCTTTGTAGAATTATCAGGCAAAATTCTCAATGTCTCCAGAAACCAGCCCACACAGTCTCTTCTCTGTTCCTCCTCACTCAAGATGGCTTTCCTCTCAGTTTTCTAACTCAAGGTTGGCCTGGTCTTGCTTCTCGAGCTCACAGGACTTACTGACTAATTTACTGGTCTCGGTCTTGTAACTCACAAGATTTACTGGTCTGGTCTTGCTACGTCTAGCTCACAGCACTTACGACTTGGTCTTGTTACTCACGATTTTTAACTTAAACTTTAACTTAAACTTAACTTAAACTCACAGGATTTTATTTATGACGTCAACCTGATCTCGTCTTAAGTTATTCTCTTATCCCTTGAGTTATTCTTTCGATGAGGAGGTGAGGAGGAGAATCCCTGTCACAATGAGAATAATGAAGACAATTGACCACAAAACAGAAAAATATTGTGATTATTAATTAAAATATTGATTATTAATTTGTGATAAATTTCTAGTAATGTTTGACTCCAGTTTGAGTCTGAAAATTAATGTAAATTTAGAATAACACTTCTCACCATTGTCTTTTCACACTGGTTCAGAAGGAGTCCTGGCGTAGTCGACCACGGGTGGGAGAAAGACGTCCTGTCCTCTGAAATACTCTAATTGAGGTTCTTAGGATGAATCTGTGGATTCAGGTGGCCAACCCGTCTATCCCCAACCTGGGCGGACTGACGCAGGATCCCGGACGAGCCCCCAAAAACTGTGGTGGAAAATACTCTGGTCTTGAGAAGTTGTAATACATCTAAGAGTCAACTGTCTTCTTACAATGAACATTTTATTATAAACTAATACAAGCACACGCTGGAGCTTGGAGAGAGAACTCTCTCTGCAGATGCTGAAGTAACACCCGATTATAAACCATGCTTAACTCCTCCTAGTTGCTGGGCACACCATATGAAACAATCATTATTTCTTATTTAAGACTAAACTGAACTCACTAAGCATCAATCACTCACTATATTACTTTATTACCTTTAACCTCTAACCTTTAGACAACTGGTCAACCAAGCAGTTGACAAAAACCGATGCCCTGCAGGAAACTCTTCCTGTCTCAGACTTTGTCTGCACATTCCAGACAAGGATCATATGACTTAAAGAAAGCTTTGTGCATAGACACAAAACACAGCAGGATCACAGCAAATCAATGCATATATGTCTAATACTTAATTCAAACCAAACTCATAACAATTTTCCCCAACACTCTCCCTCCTCTTGGTCCTACAGGACCAACAATAAGAAGAGAAATTGTTATCAGAACGCAAAAGTACATACAGAAGACAACATTCTCAAAACATCAGGAGCCTCATGCCTATAAGGTTTTAAAAGAATCTTTCAGAAATTACAATAGTGAGGAGCCATTCACTTCAGCTTCACACTGATCTTGCTTGAGAGCGAAGGCTGGTCTTCAGGTGTGAGAGTAGACTATCTCACTTACCCACGCAACCACAGGGATTATTCTGCCCTTTGTTGGGTGGTGCGTTATTCTTCTGTAATTTCAGACTGAAGAGCTTCAGGAGGTTCAAGCAATCTGTAGTGCCAAGCAGCTCACTCTGCGACCTTTACCGCTGTCTGGGTCGTCAGGAAAACCTGAAATGGCCTAAACCATCGATGTTGGTTCCAGCGCTGATGTTTAAAGCTTCTCATCAGGACAAAATGAAGTGAATAGAGCTGCGTAGATGCTGATTCATGAAGGGCAGCTTTCACCTGTGTGCAAATGCCTGAAAAGGGTTCTTATGAGGTTAGGACAGTATGTTAAAACATTACTTTCACACAGAGCTGTGTCTGAACAGGCAGTCTTGGAAGGAACCATGCCCACTTGGGTGAGGGTCCTGCAAAAAGAATCACAAAAAAGCCCATGTTTCCATGTTACGCATGCGCATGTACATCAGAACCAGAAAAAGTACTTTTGGTCCAAGGAAGACCTGAAAAGAGAGCCAGAAGGAAATTTCCCCGTCTGCAACCTGTGGGAGGAAAACATTCAGGAAAATGGCATCCAGAAAGTCATTCATAAGACAGCGCCAAAACATGGACTCGTTTTCAGCTAAAGAGTAAGCTCAAGTAACGAGAACTGAGACGGGAGAGCTGCAGCCTCCACCGCGTCACAGTCAGAGCAAACAGCATCAAAAGGAAAATCAAGTCAGGGTCAACTAGAGGTCGGTCAGGGGCCAGGCCTGGGGGGTGCAGAGGATAGTCAGTTTAAGCTAAACAGCCATGGAGTAAAACATGAACAATACAAAGCAACAGTTAGGGCCACTCGTTTATCTGGTAGGTAATCCTTCAAAGTAACCAAATTCATTTAATTACTTATTGCAAAGTTCCTATCAGGTCGTCTCATCTTAACCAACAACCAGAAAAAATCCTCTAGTACTGCATAGCAGAACATGTGTCAAACTGGACTCCCAGCAGTCTGACCAACACTTATCCATGCTGGAAATTTCCTTTCTGATTTACTGCTCGTGTTGTTTATGTCATGTCTGCTAAATGACAGGAGCAGAACCACACTGAAGAATCTCTGCATATATTAAATAAAGCTCATTCAGAACTGTTGATTTAATCAGTAATGTAGTCTAGTTAATCTCATGGTTTACTCTGATTTGTCTCTCTTAGACTCCAACAGACCCATTCAGGAGCAACACACACAAAACTGAGATCATAATAAGACTGGCTTTCTATTCCAAATATATTGTAAACATAAGCATAAGCATAAAGCAACAAGATGTAAACCCATCTTTAACAGCTGGACTTCAGGTACTGAACAGCCAGAGACCTTCAGGTCATAATAAAGCTGTTTGTTTTCTATCTACATTTGAACTTAAGCAGCATTTAGAAACAAACTTCTAATACTGATGGCAAAGCTGTTTTCATCTACAACAACACGACGCACACATGTACGTGCACACACTCACAGCAGCATTTCTTCCTTAATGATTTTAATGCAAAGAAAAGGCCAAGGCTAACTGTTTAGCATAGTTAGCTTAACTTTGGAAGTATCAATACTGTTCAAATAATCTGCCTCATATTCATGTTAATTTTGAGGACATACAGGGCTTAAATGACTTGTTTGTTTACATATTAAGCGTGTTAACTAAGAGACTGGTCTGTTTACTGGCAGCCATCGCAAGAGTTGCTTCTACTCTTTAAACAAAAATCATCTGATGTGTATTTTAACCACTGAGCATATCTGCTTTAATTCAAAATAATGAATTCAGATTAGGGATAAAACACCAGCTGTCAGCAAATAAAACATGGAGATTGTTGTACTTGTGTTGCATTCACTGAAGTCGGGAAATTACAAAACTACCTTCTTATTTAATGTCATATAGCGGCTTATTTTTTCTCTTTTGACATCTATTCTGTCTCAAACATTAAAAACTTAGTATTCATCACTTTTTTTTTTTTTTTTTTATAAGGCACAGCGTGCCAGAAGTTGACTTGTCTGTATAAACTGTTCAGCTTCCCTGCAGCAGAGCAGAGATGTCTGTGTCATTGTTCAGTTGCAGAAGTCTGCAGGAGTGCAAAATTTTATACATGCTCATAAATGTGGTATAAAGCTAAGCAGAAACAGTGAGTAAATGTTTGGTTGTAGGGCCTCATTCCTTGGCCTGGTCTTGTGGATAATCATTCAGCTCGTATCACTCGATCTGCTCAGGAGTCAGACGCGCCACAGCCACCATGCTCTCCTCCAATCAGCATACAATCAGAAATTCATGCCAGGAAGTGCCCGACACATGTTCATCAAAGCTTCCTGGTAGATAAATCAGATTCATATGTGTAATTAATGAAGAGTAACATGTAAAGGATCAGAAAGTAGGCAAAAGTTCAAGGAAGGAGATCCAGGTTTTCCACAGAGAACTGAGTGAACCGAACAGTCTTTCTGACAGAATCAGGGTGCAGCTCATTCCAGAAAACATCATCTGATTCTGTAGTTGGGGTGGGATTTGTGCTGCCTGCCGGCCACATTGTTAGTCTTTTACTTCCAGAAAATTCCACAACTGAAACACAGTCTGAGGACAAGGAGGATCCATCACCTCCAGAGGTCAAAGGTGAAAATCCAGCTCACATGTCCACCATAGGAGCCATATCCACACTGTTCACAGTCACAACCAACAGGGCTCTGCCAGACCCTCTGGTTCTGGGATCTCCAGGCCATCAGCAGCGGCCGGGTCCATGCAGCCACATCTGCATATCAGGTTCTGCTCCAGGACTCAGAGCTGACACAGAAGGGAGGTGGAATGATGCTTTAGGTTGTAGGGACCGTTTCTGCTCCAGTCTCCTGACTGACCACGCGTGTGACCCAGAACTCTGCAGTGACCCGGATCAAGAACTCACTCTCCCCCAGCCCCTCCTCTGAATCCCCTCAGGCAGGATAGACATTTGAGGTCCAAGCTGCATGCTGACAAGGGTTTAGAAGGGAAACGCTGCAATGTGTCCAACACCATACAGCAGACGAGCTTTTGAGACTGAACCATTTGGTCATGTGGTGTATTTTCTTCTCCAGTAAGGGGAAAATAAAGATCATAGCCTCATAATTATAATAGTTTTCTTCTGAATCCTGAGGCAAACATATTATGTGGACCATGTTCTGTGCTGTGAACATCCTGTAACTTGAATATTACATTGTAATTGTGTGTGTGAGACTATATTGTCAGTGGATTCATAACTCAGTTCTCTCCTGGGAAAGCTGAACATGATCTTGCTAAGAAGATACACTTGTTCTGAGAACTTCTCTTCTTGTCGTTAGCTCACATTTAGCTAAAGTGAACTTATTGCAAGGGAAATTTACTCTAGCACGTTGGTTCACCATTCCTATTTTAAGGTCAAGAATTTTCTCTTTTTCCTAACATTATGCTTAGTTTCAGCATCCTTTAGCTGCATTATTTATTTCCAGTTTATCTAGATTTATTTAGACATGCTAGGCATAAATTAATAATTGCAGTAGTAAAGGAATAAAAATCACCTTATGAATGTCTGAAAGGGAACAGACAGAAACCTAAGTTTATTGCCTACACAATGTACAGTAATTTAACATAATAAGTTCCTAATACTATAAATCACATCTCTCACATTTCTGATTTTTCATTCTTAATATGTTGTTGCTCTTTAAAATGTTCTCAGGTGATAATAAAGAACTGCTTTTCCTTAGGAAAAGGGTTTCCACATTCATACAGGGAGTGGCTTTTATGCTCTTATAAAAGCTTTAGGAAGAAAAGCACAAGCAGCTATTTTACACAGGATTTATATGTTTGTTTCTGCCTAACATGCTATGACATCATCTCCTTCAGTGAGCAGAAGGCATTTAATGAACACACTCTTTTCCTCACTTCCTTCTCTCATACATTTTTTGTTGTTTGTTTTTTTTCTTTTTTCTTTTTTTTTTCTTACTGCAGTAAATTAGATTTTACACAAACAATTCACTTCAACAGTTGGATGAATGCATGTGAATGGGTCGTGCCCCCACGTTTGTCTACCCCCACACAAGCTTCTAGGCTCTCCTGCGAGAGTCCGGTGTGGCTTCACAAGACGTGGTTTTAATTCTCCACGCAATCAGTCCAATCAAGTTTAACACAGGAAATTTTACACAACCACCCCAGTTTCCCCTCACATGAAGACAGAGATTTCAACTTCTTAATGGTGCTGTACATCAACCTCCTACTGCAAAGGAACTAGTTCTGTTTGCAGCGGATGTACACAGAGGGTCAATCCCACACCTTTGTAGAATTATCAGGCAAAATTCTCAATGTCTCCAGAAACCAGCCCACACAGTCTCTTCTCTGTTCCTCCTCACTCAAGATGGCTTTCCTCTCAGTTTTCTAACTCAAGGTTGGCCTGGTCTTGCTTCTCGAGCTCACAGGACTTACTGACTAATTTACTGGTCTCGGTCTTGTAACTCACAAGATTTACTGGTCTGGTCTTGCTACGTCTAGCTCACAGCACTTACGACTTGGTCTTGTTACTCACGATTTTTAACTTAAACTTTAACTTAAACTTAACTTAAACTCACAGGATTTTATTTATGACGTCAACCTGATCTCGTCTTAAGTTATTCTCTTATCCCTTGAGTTATTCTTTCGATGAGGAGGTGAGGAGGAGAATCCCTGTCACAATGAGAATAATGAAGACAATTGACCACAAAACAGAAAAATATTGTGATTATTAATTAAAATATTGATTATTAATTTGTGATAAATTTCTAGTAATGTTTGACTCCAGTTTGAGTCTGAAAATTAATGTAAATTTAGAATAACACTTCTCACCATTGTCTTTTCACACTGGTTCAGAAGGAGTCCTGGCGTAGTCGACCACGGGTGGGAGAAAGACGTCCTGTCCTCTGAAATACTCTAATTGAGGTTCTTAGGATGAATCTGTGGATTCAGGTGGCCAACCCGTCTATCCCCAACCTGGGCGGACTGACGCAGGATCCCGGACGAGCCCCCAAAAACTGTGGTGGAAAATACTCTGGTCTTGAGAAGTTGTAATACATCTAAGAGTCAACTGTCTTCTTACAATGAACATTTTATTATAAACTAATACAAGCACACGCTGGAGCTTGGAGAGAGAACTCTCTCTGCAGATGCTGAAGTAACACCCGATTATAAACCATGCTTAACTCCTCCTAGTTGCTGGGCACACCATATGAAACAATCATTATTTCTTATTTAAGACTAAACTGAACTCACTAAGCATCAATCACTCACTATATTACTTTATTACCTTTAACCTCTAACCTTTAGACAACTGGTCAACCAAGCAGTTGACAAAAACCGATGCCCTGCAGGAAACTCTTCCTGTCTCAGACTTTGTCTGCACATTCCAGACAAGGATCATATGACTTAAAGAAAGCTTTGTGCATAGACACAAAACACAGCAGGATCACAGCAAATCAATGCATATATGTCTAATACTTAATTCAAACCAAACTCATAACAATTTTCCCCAACAGTCTTCCTCCGCCCAGCGGGGGACGAACGTAGGACGGAGACGTCTTCCTCCTCCCAGCGGGGGACGAACGTAGGACGGAGACGTCTTCCTCCTCCCAGCGGGGGACGAACGTAGGACGGAGACGTCTTCCTCCGCCCAGCGGGGGACGAACGTAGGACGGAGACGTCTTCCTCCTCCCAGCGGGGGACGAACGTAGGACGGAGACGTCTTCCTCCTCCCAGCGGGGGACGAACGTAGGACGGAGACGTCTTCCTCCACCCAGCAGGGGGACGAACGTAGGACGGAGACGTCTTCCTCCTCCCAGCAGGGGACGAACGTAGGACGGAGACGTCTTCCTCCTCCCAGCGGGGGACGAACGTAGGACGGAGACGTCTTCCTCCGCCCAGCGGGGGACGAACGTAGGACGGAGACGTCTTCCTCCGCCCAGCGGGGGACGAACGTAGGACGGAGACGTCTTCCTCCTCCCAGCGGGGGACGAACGTAGGACGGAGACGTCTTCCTCCGCCCAGCAGGGGACGAACGTAGGACGGAGACGTCTTCCTCCTCCCAGCAGGGGACGAACGTAGGACGGAGACGTCTTCCTCCGCCCAGCGGGGGACGAACGTAGGACGGAGACGTCTTCCTCCTCCCAGCAGGGGACGAACGTAGGACGGAGACGTCTTCCTCCGCCCAGCAGGGGACGAACGTAGGACGGAGACGTCTTCCTCCGCCCAGCGAGGGACGAACGTAGGACGGAGACGTCTTCCTCCTCCCAGCAGGGGACGAACGTAGGACGGAGACGTCTTCCTCCGCCCAGCGGGGGACGAACGTAGGACGGAGACGTCTTCCTCCTCCCAGCAGGGGACGAACGTAGGACGGAGACGTCTTCCTCCGCCCAGCGGGGGACGAACGTAGGACGGAGACGTCTTCCTCCGCCCAGCGGGGGACGAACGTAGGACGGAGACGTCTTCCTCCTCCCAGCAGGGGACGAACGTAGGACGGAGACGTCTTCCTCCTCCCAGCAGGGGACGAACGTAGGACGGAGACGTCTTCCTCCTCCCAGCAGGGGACGAACGTAGGACGGAGACGTCTTCCTCCTCCCAGCGGGGGACGAACGTAGGACGGAGACGTCTTCCTCCTCCCAGCAGGGGACGAACGTAGGACGGAGACGTCTTCCTCCTCCCAGCGGGGGACGAACGTAGGACGGAGACGTCTTCCTCCGCCCAGCGGGGGACGAACGTAGGACGGAGACGTCTTCCTCCGCCCAGCGGGGGACGAACGTAGGACGGAGACGTCTTCCTCCTCCCAGCAGGGGACGAACGTAGGACGGAGACGTCTTCCTCCGCCCAGCGGGGGACGAACGTAGGACGGAGACGTCTTCCTCCGCCCAGCGGGGGACGAACGTAGGACGGAGACGTCTTCCTCCGCCCAGCGGGGGACGAACGTAGGACGGAGACGTCTTCCTCCGCCCAGCGGGGGACGAACGTAGGACGGAGACGTCTTCCTCCTCCCAGCGGGGGACGAACGTAGGACGGAGACGTCTTCCTCCGCCCAGCGGGGGACGAACGTAGGACGGAGACGTCTTCCTCCGCCCAGCGGGGGACGAACGTAGGACGGAGACGTCTTCCTCCTCCCAGCGGGGGACGAACGTAGGACGGAGACGTCTTCCTCCTCCCAGCGGGGGACGAACGTAGGACGGAGACGTCTTCCTCCGCCCAGCGGGGGACGAACGTAGGACGGAGACGTCTTCCTCCGCCCAGCGGGGGACGAACGTAGGACGGAGACGTCTTCCTCCTCCCAGCGGGGGACGAACGTAGGACGGAGACGTCTTCCTCCACCCAGCGGGGGACGAACGTAGGACGGAGACGTCTTCCTCCGCCCAGCGGGGGACGAACGCAGGACGGAGACGTCTTCCTCCGCCCAGCGGGGGACGAACGCAGGACGGAGACGTCTTCCTCCTCCCAGCGGGGGACGAACGTAGGACGGAGACGTCTTCCTCCGCCCAGCGGGGGACGAACGTAGGACGGAGACGTCTTCCTCCGCCCAGCAGGGGACGAACGTAGGACGGAGACGTCTTCCTCCACCCAGCGGGGGACGAACGTAGGACGGAGACGTCTTCCTCCGCCCAGCAGGGGACGAACGTAGGACGGAGACGTCTTCCTCCACCCAGCGGGGGACGAACGTAGGACGGAGACGTCTTCCTCCGCCCAGCGGGGGACGAACGTAGGACGGAGACGTCTTCCTCCACCCAGCGGGGGACGAACGTAGGACGGAGACGTCTTCCTCCTCCCAGCGGGGGACGAACGTAGGACGGAGACGTCTTCCTCCTCCCAGCGGGGGACGAACGTAGGACGGAGACGTCTTCCTCCGCCCAGCGGGGGACGAACGTAGGACGGAGACGTCTTCCTCCGCCCAGCGGGGGACGAACGTAGGACGGAGACGTCTTCCTCCGCCCAGCAGGGGACGAACGTAGGACGGAGACGTCTTCCTCCTCCCAGCGGGGGACGAACGTAGGACGGAGACGTCTTCCTCCGCCCAGCGGGGGACGAACGTAGGACGGAGACGTCTTCCTCCGCCCAGCGGGGGACGAACGCAGGACGGAGACGTCTTCCTCCGCCCAGCAGGGGACGAACGTAGGACGGAGACGTCTTCCTCCACCCAGCGGGGGACGAACGTAGGACGGAGACGTCTTCCTCCGCCCAGCGGGGGACGAACGTAGGACGGAGACGTCTTCCTCCTCCCAGCGGGGGACGAACGTAGGACGGAGACGTCTTCCTCCGCCCAGCGGGGGACGAACGTAGGACGGAGACGTCTTCCTCCGCCCAGCAGGGGACGAACGTAGGACGGAGACGTCTTCCTCCACCCAGCGGGGGACGAACGTAGGACGGAGACGTCTTCCTCCGCCCAGCGGGGGACGAACGTAGGACGGAGACGTCTTCCTCCACCCAGCGGGGGACGAACGTAGGACGGAGACGTCTTCCTCCTCCCAGCGGGGGACGAACGTAGGACGGAGACGTCTTCCTCCTCCCAGCGGGGGACGAACGTAGGACGGAGACGTCTTCCTCCGCCCAGCGGGGGACGAACGTAGGACGGAGACGTCTTCCTCCGCCCAGCGGGGGACGAACGTAGGACGGAGACGTCTTCCTCCGCCCAGCGGGGGACGAACGTAGGACGGAGACGTCTTCCTCCGCCCAGCGGGGGACGAACGTAGGACGGAGACGTCTTCCTCCGCCCAGCGGGGGACGAACGTAGGACGGAGACGTCTTCCTCCTCCCAGCGGGGGACGAACGTAGGACGGAGACGTCTTCCTCCACCCAGCGGGGGACGAACGTAGGACGGAGACGTCTTCCTCCGCCCAGCGGGGGACGAACGTAGGACGGAGACGTCTTCCTCCGCCCAGCGGGGGACGAACGTAGGACGGAGACGTCTTCCTCCGCCCAGCGGGGGACGAAAGTAGGACGGAGACGTCTTCCTCCACCCAGCGGGGGACGAACGTAGGACGGAGACGTCTTCCTCCACCCAGCGGGGGACGAACGTAGGACGGAGACGTCTTCCTCCGCCCAGCGGGGGACGAACGTAGGACGGAGACGTCTTCCTCCGCCCAGCGGGGGACGAACGTAGGACGGAGACGTCTTCCTCCGCCCAGCGGGGGACGAACGTAGGACGGAGACGTCTTCCTCCGCCCAGCGGGGGACGAACGTAGGACGGAGACGTCTTCCTCCGCCCAGCGGGGGACGAACGTAGGACGGAGACGTCTTCCTCCGCCCAGCGGGGGACGAACGTAGGACGGAGACGTCTTCCTCCACCCAGCGGGGGACGAACGTAGGACGGAGACGTCTTCCTCCGCCCAGCGGGGGACGAACGTAGGACGGAGACGTCTTCCTCCGCCCAGCGGGGGACGAACGTAGGACGGAGACGTCTTCCTCCGCCCAGCGGGGGACGAACGTAGGACGGAGACGTCTTCCTCCGCCCAGCGGGGGACGAACGTAGGACGGAGACGTCTTCCTCCTCCCAGCGGGGGACGAACGTAGGACGGAGACGTCTTCCTCCGCCCAGCGGGGGACGAACGTAGGACGGAGACGTCTTCCTCCGCCCAGCGGGGGACGAACGTAGGACGGAGACGTCTTCCTCCGCCCAGCGGGGGACGAACGTAGGACGGAGACGTCTTCCTCCGCCCAGCGGGGGACGAACGTAGGACGGAGACGTCTTCCTCCTCCCAGCGGGGGACGAACGTAGGACGGAGACGTCTTCCTCCGCCCAGCGGGGGACGAACGTAGGACGGAGACGTCTTCTTAGCACCAAACTTTATTTTTCATTAAAGTTTCAAACAAAAAGCTGAACTAAACTTTTCATCACAGAGAAAAGAAGCGAGACGTCCGTCCCTCAGAAGTCCAACCACTCCGTCAGGTAGACGCAGCTGGACGGCGAGATCTCTCCTCCTTCGTGGCAGTCGTCAAACACCTGCAGAGAGGGCGGGGTCAGCAGAGGTGCGCTGCGACAGCTGCAGGTGTGCAGGTGTGTCTGTTACCGGGCAGAGTCCGCACGGTGTCTTGACGAGGCCGGTGGGCGGCAGGACGCCGTTGACCCCCCTGTACAGCTTCATCTGTCCGTCCACGCTGCCGACCGTCCCCTCCTTCGCCACGATCACCGTCATCTCCACCTTCCCGTCGTAGATCAGCGTGTTCAGGATGGTCTCGATGTCGTCCATGGACAGGTCCACCTGGAGACGCACACCTGTCAGGCCGCACATTGCCGTGGCGCGTGATTGGTGGGAGTGAAGCGTGATGTCACAGCTCACCTTGCTGATCCCCAGCTCGCAGATGTACTTCCAGACTTCATGCGAAGTGGCGAACGAGCTGTTCCTCTGGACCATCGGACTCTGTCTGCTGTCCCTCGCCGCCTCGGCCTGCAGGCACACGCTCCGTCACGTGACGCACTCCGTCACGTGACGCGCTCCGTCACATGACACGCTCCGTCACGTGACGCGCTCCGTCACGTGACGCGCTCCGTCACGTGACGCGCTCCGTCACGTGACGCGCTCCGTCACATGACGCGCTCCGTCACATGACACGCTCCGTCACATGACACGCTCCGTCACGTGACGCGCTCCGTCACATGACGCGCTCCGTCACATGACGCGCTCCGTCACATGACGCGCTCCGTCACATGACGCGCTCCGTCACGTGACACGCTCCGTCACGTGACGCGCTCCGTCACATGACGCGCTCCGTCACATGACACGCTCCGTCACGTGACGCGCTCCGTCACATGACCGGACGCGCTCCGTCACATGACGCGCTCCGTCACATGACGCGCTCCGTCACATGACGCGCTCCGTCACGTGACACGCTCCGTCACGTGACGCGCTCCGTCACATGACGCGCTCCGTCACATGACGCGCTCCGTCACGTGACACGCTCCGTCACGTGACGCGCTCCGTCACATGACCGGACGCGCTCCGTCACATGACGCGCTCCGTCACATGACGCGCTCCGTCACATGACGCGTTCCGTCACATGACCGGACGCGCTCCGTCACATGACCGGACGCGCTCCGTCACATGACCGGACGCGCTCCGTCACATGACGCGCTCCGTCACATGACCGGACGCGCTCCGTCACATGACGCGCTCCGTCACATGACGCGCTCCGTCACATGACACGCTCCGTCACATGACCGGACACGCTCCGTCACATGACCGGACGCGCTCCGTCACATGACGCGCTCCGTCACATGACGCGCTCCGTCACATGACCGGACGCGCTCCGTCACATGACCGGACGCGCTCCGTCACATGACAAGCTCCGTCACATGACGCGCTCCGTCACATGACCGGACGCGCTCCGTCACATGACAAGCTCCGTCACATGACACGCTCCGTCACGTGACGCGCTCCGTCACATGACCGGACGCGCTCCGTCACATGACAAGCTCCGTCACATGACGCGCTCCGTCACATGACACGCTCCGTCACGTGACGCGCTCCGTCACATGACCGGACGCGCTCCGTCACATGACGCGCTCCGTCACATGACGCGCTCCGTCACATGACGCGTTCCGTCACATGACCGGACGCGCTCCGTCACATGACCGGACGCGCTCCGTCACATGACCGGACGCGCTCCGTCACATGACAAGCTCCGTCACGTGACGCGCTCCGTCACATGACCGGACGCGCTCCGTCACATGACAAGCTCCGTCACATGACGCGCTCCGTCACATGACAAGCTCCGTCACATGACAAGCTCCGTCACATGACCGGACGCGCTCCGTCACATGACGCGCTCCGTCACATGACGCGCTCCGTCACATGACGCGCTCCGTCACATGACCGGACGCGCTCAGTCACATGACACGCTCCGTCACGTGACACGCTCTGTCACATGAACGGACGCGCTCCGTCACATGACGCGCTCCGTCACGTGACGCGCTCCGTCACATGACCGGACGCGCTCAGTCACATGACACGCTCCGTCACGTGACACGCTCTGTCACATGAACGGACGCGCTCCGTCACATGACGCGCTCCGTCACATGACGCGCTCCGTCACATGACGCGCTCCGTCACATGACCGGACGCGCTCCGTCACATGACACGCTCCGTCACATGACCGGACACGCTCCGTCACATGACCGGACGCGCTCCGTCACATGACGCGCTCCGTCACATGACGCGCTCCGTCACATGACGCGCTCCGTCACATGACCGGACGCGCTCCGTCACATGACCGGACGCGCTCCGTCACATGACAAGCTCCGTCACATGACGCGCTCCGTCACATGACGCGCTCCGTCACATGACGCGCTCCGTCACATGACGCGCTCCGTCACATGACCGGACGCGCTCCGTCACATGACCGGACGCGCTCCGTCACATGACCGGACGCGCTCCGTCACATGACCGGACGCGCTCCGTCACGACACGCTCCGTCACATGACGCGCTCCGTCACATGACCGGACACGCTCCGTCACATGACGCGCTCCGTCACATGACCGGACACGCTCCGTCACATGACCGGACACGCTCCGTCACATGACGCGCTCCGTCACATGACCGGACACGCTCCGTCACATGACGCGCTCCGTCACATGACCGGACACGCTCCATCACATGACGCGCTCCGTCACATGACCGGACACGCTCCGTCACATGACCGGACACGCTCCGTCACATGACACGCTCCGTCACATGACACGCTCCGTCACATGACCGGACACGCTCCGTCACATGACCGGACACGCTCCGTCACATGACCGGACACGCTCCGTCACATGACCGGACACGCTCCGTCACATGACGCGCTCCGTCACATGACCGGACACGCTCCGTCACATGACGCGCTCCGTCACATGACCGGACACGCTCCATCACATGACGCGCTCCGTCACATGACCGGACACGCTCCGTCACATGACCGGACACGCTCCGTCACATGACACGCTCCGTCACATGACACGCTCCGTCACATGACACGCTCCGTCACATGACCGGACACGCTCCGTCACATGACCGGACACGCTCCGTCACATGACCGGACACGCTCCGTCACATGACCGGACACGCTCCGTCACATGACCGGATACGGACACGCTCCGTCACATGACCACGACACACCCGTTGCGGGTCTGAGCGTCTCCTGATCCGTGTTCTGACCCCATCACAGGAAGTTTGGAAGAAAGTTTTGCTACCTTGCTCTGCAGAAACTTGAAGCACTGCTGGTTCAGAACCTCCACGAACTCGGACTCAAAGTCCTGGTCGCTGTACCAGGCGCCGCCGGTCACAGAGCGGTCCGGCTGCAGGTTGTACAGCATGTACACCTTCTTCTTTGATGCCTGCAGGGAGCACACGGACAGGTGTCTGAGGCGCCACTCAGGTGTCAGCAGAGGTTATACGAACCGAGCAACAGAACCAGACAAGGTTCTGATCTGTGATCTCGGTTTGGACCGAGTCGGTTCTGGTTCCTGTGGGGAACTCACGGCGACGGACTTGACCGCTTTGATGAGCTTCTTGCTCTCCAGGTTCTTCAGGATCTTGTTGATCTCAGTCAGAGGGAGGTTGCTCTTGAAGCGGATGTCTCTGCTCCAGATTCCTGCAGACACATAACACGCGTGTTCTGATCCGATCACAGCACTCAACACATGTTTTGATCCGATCCCAACACGCAACACGTGTTCTGATCCGATCCCAACACGCAACACGTGTTCTGGTCGGAACGCAACACGTGTTCTGGTCCGAACGCAACACGTGTTCTGGTCCGAAAGCAACACGTGTTCTGGTCCGAAAGCAACACGTGTTCTGGTCGGAACGCAACACGTGTTCTGGTCGGAACGCAACACGTGTTCTGGTCGGAACGCAACACGTGTTCTGATCCGAAAGCAACACGTGTTCTGGTCGGAACGCAACACGTGTTCTGATCCGATCACAGCACTCAACACGTGTTTTGATCCGATCCCAACACGCAACACGTGTTCTGATCCGATCCCAACACGCAACACGTGTTCTGATCCGATCCCAACACGCAACACGTGTTCTGGTCGGAACGCAACACGTGTTCTGGTCGGAACGCAACACGTGTTCTGATCCGAAAGCAACACGTGTTCTGGTCGGAACGCAACACGTGTTCTGGTCGGAACGCAACACGTGTTCTGGTCGGAACGCAACACGTGTTCTGGTCGGAACGCAACACGTGTTCTGATCCAATCGCAACACGTGTTCTGGTCCGAACGCAACACGTGTTCTGGTCCGAACGCAACACGTGTTCTGGTCCGAACGCAACACGTGTTCTGGTCCGAACGCAACACGTGTTCTGGTCCGAACGCAACACGTGTTCTGATCCGAACGCAACACGTGTTCTGATCCGATCGCAACACGTGTTCTGGTCCGATCGCAACACGTGTTCTGGTCCGAACGCAACACGTGTTCTGGTCCGAACGCAACACGTGTTCTGGTCCGAACGCAACACGTGTTCTGGTCCGAACGCAACACGTGCTCTGGTCCGAACGCAACACGTGCTCTGGTCCGAACGCAACACGTGCTCTGATCCGAACGCAACACGTGCTCTGATCCGAACGCAACACGTGTTCTGATCCGAACGCAACACGTGTTCTGATCCGAACGCAACACGTGTTCTGAGCCGATCGCAACACGTGTTCTGATCCGATCGCAACACGTGTTCTGATCCGAACGCAACACGTGTTCTGATCCGAACGCAACACGTGTTCTGATCCGATCGCAACACGTGTTCTGATCCGAACGCAACACGTGTTCTGATCCGATCGCAACACGTGTTCTGATCCGATCGCAACACGTGTTCTGATCCGAACGCAACACGTGTTCTGGTCCGATCGCAACACGTGTTCTGGTCCGATCGCAACACGTGTTCTGATCCGATCGCAACACGTGTTCTGATCCGATCGCAACACGTGTTCTGATCCGAACGCAACACGTGTTCTGATCCGATCGCAACACGTGTTCTGATCCGATCGCAACACGTGTTCTGATCCGAACGCAACACGTGTTCTGATCCGATCGCAACACGTGTTCTGATCCGATCGCAACACGTGTTCTGATCCGATCGCAACACGTGTTCTGATCCGAACGCAACACGTGTTCTGATCCGAACGCAACACGTGTTCTGATCCGAACGCAACACGTGTTCTGGTCGGAACGCAACACGTGTTCTGGTCGGAACGCAACACGTGTTCTGATCCAATCGCAACACGTGTTCTGATCCGATCGCAACACGTGTTCTGATCCGAACGCAACACGTGTTCTGATCCGAACGCAACACGTGTTCTGATCCGATCGCAACACGTGTTCTGATCCGAACGCAACACGTGTTCTGATCCGATCGCAACACGTGTTCTGATCCGATCGCAACACGTGTTCTGGTCCGAACGCAACACGTGTTCTGGTCCGATCGCAACACGTGTTCTGGTCCGATCGCAACACGTGTTCTGATCCGAACGCAACACGTGTTCTGATCCGATCGCAACACGTGTTCTGATCCGATCGCAACACGTGTTCTGATCCGAACGCAACACGTGTTCTGATCCGATCGCAACACGTGTTCTGATCCGATCGCAACACGTGTTCTGATCCGATCGCAACACGTGTTCTGATCCGATCGCAACACGTGTTCTGATCCGAACGCAACACGTGTTCTGGTCCGAACGCAACACGTGTTCTGGTCGGAACGCAACACGTGTTCTGGTCGGAACGCAACACGTGTTCTGATCCGAAAGCAACACGTGTTCTGGTCGGAACGCAACACGTGTTCTGGTCGGAACGCAACACGTGCTCTGGTCCGAACGCAACACGTGCTCTGGTCCGAACGCAACACGTGCTCTGGTCCGAACGCAACACGTGCTCTGGTCCGAACGCAACACGTGCTCTGATCCGAACGCAACACGTGCTCTGATCCGAACGCAACACGTGTTCTGATCCGAACGCAACACGTGTTCTGATCCGAACGCAACACGTGTTCTGATCCGAACGCAACACGTGTTCTGGTCCGATCGCAACACGTGTTCTGATCCGAACGCAACACGTGTTCTGATCCGAACGCAACACGTGTTCTGATCCGATCGCAACACGTGTTCTGATCCGATCGCAACACGTGTTCTGATCCGAACGCAACACGTGTTCTGATCCGATCGCAACACGTGTTCTGATCCGATCGCAACACGTGTTCTGATCCGAACGCAACACGTGTTCTGATCCGATCGCAACACGTGTTCTGATCCGATCGCAACACGTGTTCTGATCCGATCGCAACACGTGTTCTGATCCGATCGCAACACGTGTTCTGATCCGAACGCAACACGTGTTCTGATCCGATCGCAACACGTGTTCTGATCCGATCGCAACACGTGTTCTGATCCGATCGCAACACGTGTTCTGATCCGATCGCAACACGTGTTCTGATCCGAACGCAACACGTGTTCTGATCCGAACGCAACACGTGTTCTGGTCCGAACGCAACACGTGTTCTGATCGGAACGCAACACGTGTTCTGATCCGATCCCAACACGCAACACGTGTTCTGATCCGATCCCAACACGCAACACGTGTTCTGATCCGATCCCAACACGCAACACGTGTTCTGATCCGAACGCAACACGTGTTCTGATCCGAACGCAACACGTGTTCTGATCCGAACGCAACACGTGTTCTGGTCCGAACGCAACACGTGTTCTGGTCCGAACGCAACACGTGTTCTGATCCGAACGCAACACGTGTTCTGATCGGAACGCAACACGTGTTCTGATCCGAACGCAACACGTGTTCTGATCCGAACGCAACACGTGTTCTGATCCGAACGCAACACGTGTTCTGATCCGAACGCAACACGTGTTCTGATCCGATCGCAACACGTGTTCTGATCCGATCGCAACACGTGTTCTGATCCGATCGCAACACGTGTTCTGATCCGATCGCAACACGTGTTCTGATCCGATCGCAACACGTGTTCTGATCCGATCGCAACACGTGTTCTGATCCGATCGCAACACGTGTTCTGATCCGAACGCAACACGTGTTCTGATCCGATCGCAACACGTGTTCTGATCCGATCGCAACACGTGTTCTGATCCGAACGCAACACGTGTTCTGATCCGATCGCAACACGTGTTCTGATCCGAACGCAACACGTGTTCTGATCCGAACGCAACACGTGTTCTGATCCGAACGCAACACGTGTTCTGATCCGAACGCAACACGTGTTCTGGTCCGAACGCAACACGTGTTCTGGTCCGAACGCAACACGTGTTCTGATCGGAACGCAACACGTGTTCTGATCCGATCCCAACACGCAACACGTGTTCTGATCCGATCCCAACACGCAACACGTGTTCTGATCCGAACGCAACACGTGTTCTGATCCGAACGCAACACGTGTTCTGATCCGAACGCAACACGTGTTCTGATCCGAACGCAACACGTGTTCTGGTCCGAACGCAACACGTGTTCTGATCCGAACGCAACACGTGTTCTGATCCGAACGCAACACGTGTTCTGATCGGAACGCAACACGTGTTCTGATCGGAACGCAACACGTGTTCTGATCCGATCCCAACACGCAACACGTGTTCTGATCCGATCCCAACACGCAACACGTGTTCTGATCCGATCCCAACACGCAACACGTGTTCTGATCCGATCCCAACACGCAACACGTGTTCTGATCCGATCGCAACACGTGTTCTGATCCGAACGCAACACGTGTTCTGATCCGAACGCAACACGTGTTCTGATCCGAACGCAACACGTGTTCTGATCCGATCGCAACACGTGTTCTGATCCGATCGCAACACGTGTTCTGATCCGAACGCAACACGTGTTCTGATCCGATCGCAACACGTGTTCTGATCCGATCGCAACACGTGTTCTGATCCGAACGCAACACGTGTTCTGATCCGAACGCAACACGTGTTCTGATCCGAACGCAACACGTGTTCTGGTCCGAACGCAACACGTGTTCTGATCCGAACGCAACACGTGTTCTGATCCGATCGCAACACGTGTTCTGATCCGAACGCAACACGTGTTCTGATCCGATCGCAACACGTGTTCTGGTCCGAACGCAACACGTGTTCTGGTCCGAACGCAACACGTGTTCTGGTCCGAACGCAACACGTGTTCTGATCGGAACGCAACACGTGTTCTGATCCGATCCCAACACGCAACACGTGTTCTGATCCGATCCCAACACGCAACACGTGTTCTGATCCGATCCCAACACGCAACACGTGTTCTGATCCGAACGCAACACGTGTTCTGATCCGAACGCAACACGTGTTCTGATCCGAACGCAACACGTGTTCTGATCCGAACGCAACACGTGTTCTGATCCGAACGCAACACGTGTTCTGATCGGATCCCAACACGCAACACGTGTTCTGATCCGATCCCAACACGCAACACGTGTTCTGATCCGAACGCAACACGTGTTCTGATCCGAACGCAACACGTGTTCTGATCCGAACGCAACACGTGTTCTGATCCGAACGCAACACGTGTTCTGATCCGAACGCAACACGTGTTCTGATCGGATCCCAACACGCAACACGTGTTCTGATCCGATCCCAACACGCAACACGTGTTCTGATCCGAACGCAACACGTGTTCTGATCCGATCCCAGCTGATGTTGTGCACGAGCCGTTCGGTACCTTTGTTTCCTGCGTCTTCAATGATCTGATAGACCAGCTTCTCCTGGCTGTCCGAACCCTTCATCTTACTGAAACAGACAGGCGGATCAGAATCACAATCAGAACCAGAACCTGACCCCAAACTGTAGGCCTTTACCTGGTGCTCTGAGAGTCCTTCAGTCGATACAGGAGACCCGAACTGTTCCTCAGCAGATCCAGCTGACCCTGGTGCAGAGTGGGCGGTTCCAATCAGAGACATATCAATACCTGATCAATCTGATGGATCGGAGCGTTGGACTGACCAGAGACAGCAGCTTGTTGATGGCCATGGCCCTCTGCTGAGGCTCCAGGTGAGGCAGGTCATTCTGGATCACCTGGTCTGTGATGCCCTGAGGAAACTGCTGACACAGCTCTTTGATCCTGGAACACAAACACACCTGGATTCTTCTTCACCTGCAGCTACCAGAACCACCTGCTGGAACACCTGAAGACCAGGTGCTGCCAGCTGGCAGGAAGACCAGGTGCTGCCAGCTGGCAGGTAGACCAGGTGCTGCCAGCTGGCAGGTAGACCAGGTGCTGCCAGCTGGCAGGAAGACCAGGTGCTGCCAGCTGGCAGGAAGACCAGGTGCTGCCAGCTGGCAGGTAGACCAGGTGCTGCCAGCTGGCAGGTAGACCAGGTGCTGCCAGCTGGCAGGTAGACCAGGTGCTGCCAGCTGGCAGGTAGACCAGGTGCTGCCAGCTGGCAGGTAGACCAGGTGCTGCCAGCTGGCAGGTAGACCAGGTGCTGCCAGCTGGCAGGTAGACCAGGTGCTGCCAGCTGGCAGGTAGACCAGGTGCTGCCAGCTGGCAGGAAGACCAGGTGCTGCCAGCTGGCAGGTAGACCAGGTGCTGCCAGCTGGCAGGTAGACCAGGTGCTGCCAGCTGGCAGGAAGACCAGGTGCTGCCAGCTGGCAGGTAGACCAGGTGCTGCCAGCTGGCAGGAAGACCAGGTGCTGCCAGCTGGCAGGTAGACCAGGTGCTGCCAGCTGGCAGGTAGACCAGGTGCTGCCAGCTGGCAGGTAGACCAGGTGCTGCCAGCTGGCAGGAAGACCAGGTGCTGCCAGCTGGCAGGAAGACCAGGTGCTGCCAGCTGGCAGGAAGACCAGGTGCTGCCAGCTGGCAGGTAGACCAGGTGCTGCCAGCTGGCAGGTAGACCAGGTGCTGCCAGCTGGCAGGTAGACCAGGTGCTGCCAGCTGGCAGGTAGACCAGGTGCTGCCAGCTGGCAGGTAGACCAGGTGCTGCCAGCTGGCAGGAAGACCAGGTGCTGCCAGCTGGCAGGTAGACCAGGTGCTGCCAGCTGGCAGGTAGACCAGGTGCTGCCAGCTGGCAGGTAGACCAGGTGCTGCCAGCTGGCAGGAAGACCAGGTGCTGCCAGCTGGCAGGTAGACCAGGTGCTGCCAGCTGGCAGGAAGACCAGGTGCTGCCAGCTGGCAGGTAGACCAGGTGCTGCCAGCTGGCAGGTAGACCAGGTGCTGCCAGCTGGCAGGTAGACCAGGTGCTGCCAGCTGGCAGGTAGACCAGGTGCTGCCAGCTGGCAGGAAGACCAGGTGCTGCCAGCTGGCAGGTAGACCAGGTGCTGCCAGCTGGCAGGAAGACCAGGTGCTGCCAGCTGGCAGGTAGACCAGGTGCTGCCAGCTGGCAGGAAGACCAGGTGCTGCCAGCTGGCAGGTAGACCAGGTGCTGCCAGCTGGCAGGTAGACCAGGTGCTGCCAGCTGGCAGGTAGACCAGGTGCTGCCAGCTGGCAGGTAGACCAGGTGCTGCCAGCTGGCAGGTAGACCAGGTGCTGCCAGCTGGCAGGTAGACCAGGTGCTGCCAGCTGGCAGGTAGACCAGGTGCTGCCAGCTGGCAGGAAGACCAGGTGCTGCCAGCTGGCAGGTAGACCAGGTGCTGCCAGCTGGCAGGTAGACCAGGTGCTGCCAGCTGGCAGGTAGACCAAACCAGTTAGATGGAATAAACTCACCTGTTATCTAAGCCGCATTACTTATCAAATCCTTCCAGGCACTAAAAATGGTTTTATCTCACTAATGACCCGCGGCTGGTTGATTAAAACCAAGAATACATTAATTATGACGGAACTGAGCAGAGGTTCGTCGGCTCGGTTCCTCAGCAGAACTTCTCACCTGTTCTCGATGTCCGCGGGCTCCGTCACGTTCCTCTCCTGTTTCACTTTCACCTCCGACATGATGCCAGAACTCTGAGCAGCGATGTGAGCCTGTTAGCCTGTTAGCCTCATAGACTCAGGTTCCGGAAGAGGGGCCTCGTAGCTATAGACCTAATAAACATAGACGCCACACAGCATCACGCTGCCTCTATGACCTGACGTCTCGTCGCACCGCCATCTTGGATGGGTCTCCATAACAACCACAACAATAACTTCAGGTTTTACCTAATTTTTCCCAGTTTGGTTTGTTACAAAGGACGGAGATCTTGTTATGATACAGATCACTGTAAAACATTCAAAACTATGTGCTAAAATATTATTTCATAATGCTATTTAAAAAAGACATAAGATAGCTACAGTATAAATAAATGTACAAATGAATTTGATACAAACATGTTTGATTGTTTATTGATGCATTTGGATTTATCTATTTTTATCTTATCTAATAAATTATTATGCTACCGTGTTAAATGTAATTCCATACAATCTGCTTTCAATATTTCGCCGGTTATTGCAACCGTATGCTGAACAAAATACAAGAATATTTGTTGCTTTCTCTTGACTACGGTTGAATCTTTTATTTACATTTATCAAAATCGAGATACAGTTGTACAAAGTCTGAAAAAAAAGTATTGTATCAAAACTGTGCAATTCAGAAGTTACCCAGAAAAACACTTGGAGAGCGTAAACCTCCACCAAGGCCTCTAAAAAGTTCCTGGATCCAAATGGTGATCACCACCAAAATTAAATCAGTTCTTCCTTTTCACGTTTCCAACAAGTCCTGAAAATTTCATGAAAATCCGTCCAGAACTTTTTAAGTCTTGAACACAAACAGACAAAGCAGTAAAAACATAACCTCCTTGGTGGAGGTAATTATGCTACCATGTAAAACTCTCTTTGTGAAGCATCAATATAATATTTTTCCATAAACATCTCAAAGGAGTACAATTTATCATTTGCATTTAGTAGATTATTCCCTGTGTTAACATTATTTATAAACCAGTCATGTAGAAAAGTGTTTTGTTTGTGTGTAATATATACGCGTTGTTCCACAGAAAACAGTTATGTGGGGAAACTACGTTGATTCTGCAGCAAGGGTCGAAAGCAGAGACCCATCCAATATGGCGGAGACACATCCAATATGGTGGAGACACATCCAATATGGCTGCGACTTATCGCTGTCTCAGGCGCACAATGAGGCGTCTATGTATAAAAGATGTCTATGTATGATGTCTATGGCGCGCAGTGCTCTAGACGAGGAGTCCTGAAAACCGCCTGATTAAAACCACAACCAGATTTTTTATTTTGGGAGGGAAATGTTCAGATTCTCTCTTGGTGTAATGTTATTGTTTCACTTCAAACATGATCATATAACAATTTAAAGATGCAAATTAACGTCACGCTGTCCGTTTAATTTCTTCTCCTTTGTTTAATTTCTTTTCTCAAACATGGCGGTGCACTCAGGCAAGTGGGGGCGAACACACGAAGTCCCCCCTCCCTGTTGCTATGGTGACGCAGCTGCGGTGAGTTTCAGCCTCAAAGGTAAAAAACTGGATCTTTTCCTCAGGTGAGAGAAAACGGGACATTAGCTGGTCAACATTTCTGAACTTTATCAAAAAAATTGTTTCCAAATGCGTCAAAGCATCAAATGTCTTTTGGAAAGTTTTATTTTTACATGTATTTATGTTACTTATGTGAAACTTTGCCAAGAAAAACGACATTTATTAAACAGAATTGAAAGGAATCTTGTGATGGTAAAAAGAATCGTTTTTCTTCAAACGGAGAAACAATTTTATACATTAGTTAGATGTTTCTGTGATGTTATTGACTAAATTCCAGCAATGATTGATTGATTGATTGTGTGTGACAGTGGTTGCTATGGCAGCGGGGTCAGTGTCAGCTCCGCTCATCATTCCCATCATCCACCTGGAGACCCAGCGAACCAAAAACCACATCAACACCAGAACGCCTGTCTCCATCCAGTCAGGTAACACACACCTGTCTCCATCCAGTCAGGGAACACACACCTGTCTCCATCCAGTCAGGTAACACACACCTGTCTCCATCCAGTCAGGTAACACACACCTGTCTCCATCCAGTCAGGTAACACACACCTGTCTCCATCCAGTCAGGGAACACACACCTGTCTCCATCCAGTCAGGTAACACACACCTGTCTCCATCCAGTCAGGTAACACACACCTGTCTCCATCCAGTCAGGTAACACACACCTGTCTCCATCCAGTCAGGGAACACACACCTGTCTCCATCCAGTCAGGGAACACACACCTGTCTCCATCCAGTCAGGGAACACACACCTGTCTCCATCCAGTCAGGTAACACACACCTGTCTCCATCCAGTCAGGTAACACACACCTGTCTCCATCCAGTCAGGTAACACACACCTGTCTCCATCCAGTCAGGGAACACACACCTGTCTCCATCCAGTCAGGTAACACACACCTGTCTCCATCCAGTCAGGTAACACACACCTGTCTCCATCCAGTCAGGTAACGCACACCTGTCTCTACCCAGTCAGGTAACACACACCTGTCTCCATCCAGTCAGGTAACACACACCTGTCTCCATCCAGTCAGGTAACACACACCTGTCTCCATCCAGTCAGGTAACACACACCTGTCTCCACCCAGTCAGGTAACACACACCTGTCTCCATCCAGTCAGGTAACACACACCTGTCTCCATCCAGTCAGGTAACACACACCTGTCTCCATCCAGTCAGGTAACACACACCTGTCTCCATCCAGTCAGGTAACGCACACCTGTCTCCACCCAGTCAGGTAATACACACCTGTCTCCATCAAGTCAGGTAACACACACCTGTCTCCATCCAGTCAGGGAACACACACCTGTCTCCATCCAGTCAGGTAACACACACCTGTCTCCATCCAGTCAGGGAACACACACCTGTCTCCATCCAGTCAGGTAACACACACCTGTCTCCATCCAGTCAGGTAACACACACCTGTCTCCATCCAGTCAGGTAACGCACACCTGTCTCCACCCAGTCAGGTAACACACACCTGTCTCCATCCAGTCAGGTAACACACACCTGTCTCCATCCAGTCAGGGAACACACACCTGTCTCCATCCAGTCAGGTAACACACACCTGTCTCCATCCAGTCAGGGAACACACACCTGTCTCCATCCAGTCAGGTAACACACACCTGTCTCCATCCAGTCAGGTAACACACACCTGTCTCCATCCAGTCAGGTAACACACACCTGTCTCCATCCAGTCAGGTAACGCACACCTGTCTCCACCCAGTCAGGTAATACACACCTGTCTCCATCAAGTCAGGTAACACACACCTGTCTCCATCCAGTCAGGGAACACACACCTGTCTCCATCCAGTCAGGTAACACACACCTGTCTCCATCCAGTCAGGGAACACACACCTGTCTCCATCCAGTCAGGTAACACACACCTGTCTCCACCCAGTCAGGTAACGCACACCTGTCTCCACCCAGTCAGGTAACACACACCTGTCTCCATCCAGTCAGGTAACACACAGCACACCTGTGTTTTATGATGGATTAAGAATTAAAGCTTGAAAGCTGGTTCGGTCAGTAGTAAAGTCATGCTGCTTTCCCCTGAGGCTGCTGGCCAAAGTAGAGCTTTTTTAGCATGACAGCACTTTGAAGCAGTGATTCGTGGCTTTGTTACCACCCAGTGGGATTACTGCACCATCTCTCTGGGTGAGTCAATCATCTATGTCTTTAAACTTTAAACTGGAACATGCGGGTACGAGAACATAATCCTGGTTTCAGCATCTCTTTACTGGCTGCCCGTGCACTTTAGGCTTCTATTTACTTACTTTTAAGAAGGGCTGGGCGATATGACGATATATACCCTCTGGACGATAGAAAATGTCCATCATTTCATATGAGGCTCTATCGTTTACGGCACCATAAGCTGCTGTCCTGCAGTATTTTACATCAAGATGAGCTTTACAGCACGCTGTAAATAAGCGAACATGGAGGAAGACGGTAGCAGACGTGTTTCAGAGGATAATTCACTAAAAGATGAGCAGCCGACCCAAACTGATGAGCTTGTTCCTGAAAGAGGGGAGCTCTGGATGTGGTTTGGATATAAAAAGAGCGACGTGGAACCGACAACAGACTAGCTCACAGTCCCAACAACGGACTCCGACACAACTAACTCATTTTATCACCTGCAGGAATCAGGATAAAGAATCCAGAATAAAGAATAGAGTCAACCAGCAAAAGCAGCGTCAAGTGGAGGAGAAAGCTCAGAATAAACTCCAGACGCTGCAGCAGGTATTTACCTGTGGAACGTCATACGGCCATAGTTCCCCCAGATGGAAGTTGCCTCCAGATGCTGTTGCCTAGCAACACCTGATACATAACTGATGACTGACACAACATTACACAGTTTTATATGGTTATGGATATTGTTACGAGGATATGAGCGATGAGCGATATTGGGATATGAGGTTTTGGTCATATCACCCCACTACACATCTCTGAGCTCAAAGTTCCTATGCACCTTCTCGGGCTCTTAGACCGACTGACCAAGTCACCCTGAATGTGCCAAAGATTCACTGGTAGCTCAAAGGGGGGCCAGGCCTTTTCAGTGGCAGCACCTAAACTTTGGAACGAGTTGCCTTTATATAATGGACAGACCTCCTCTATATCTGTTTGTAAATAGCTGCTTAAAACCCATTTTGGCCTTTTTTTTACAGGTTGACATTTTGATCTGATTTTTGTTTGATCTGATTCAAGGGTGATGGCCCCTGCTCGTTTGTGTGTGCTGAACAGCTTTAGTCAAGGTTCACCTTGCCGAGATGCTGGTCACTGGCGTACCCCTCCAGAGCCAGGCCGTGGCACAGGGCACAGAGCCAAGTGCTTGATAGCCAGGCTTTTGTCAATGGGGCCAAGCTGGGCACAACCCAGAAAAGTAACATGGGCCCTGCCTCCTGTCATGGGGTCGAAGGATGCATTGTTTGGCTGAAGGCATGGACTCTGGCGATCTGGCGGGGACGTGGAACGTCACCTCTCTGGTGGGGAAGGAGCCTGAGCTTGTGCGTGAGGTTGAGCGGTTCCGGCTAGATATAGTTGGACTCACCTCGACGCATGGCTTGGGCTCTGGAACCAGAACCCTCGAGAGGGGCTGGACCTTCTTCCACTCTGGAGTTGCTCATGGTGGGAGGCGCCGAGCAGGTGTGGGCATTCTCATTGTCACCCAGCTTGGTACCTGCACGTTGAGGTTTGACGAAAGGGTAGCTTCCCTCCCTTCTGGTGGGGGGACAGGTCCTAACTGTTGTTGTGCTTATGCACCGGAGTTCAAAGTACCCACCCTTTCTGGAGTCCTTGGAGGGAATGTTAGAGGTTGCTCCCTCTTGGGACTCCCTTGTACTGCTGGGGAACTTCTATGCTCATGAGGGCAATGACCCCATCTAAATTCTTTTTTAAACAGGGCCATTGCTTTTGTTGTTGGGCATCTGTGCTCGTCACGAATTGTCCATAATGAACGCCATGTTTGACTATAAGCGCGTCCATATGTGCGCTGTGCACCAGGGAACTATAGGCCACAATTCCATGATGAGCTTTATATAGACTTGTGGCTGTATGTCTTAGACATTAGCAGCAAGTAAAGATAGCAGCTGTCAACTGATCACCACCTGGTGGTGACTTGGTTCAGATTGTGGGGCCTGATCAAGATGTTGATCAGGTCTGTCAGGCCCAATTGTGTTGTGAAGGTCTGCTGGGAATGTCTGGCAGAGTCCACTGTCAGAGGGAGCTTTAATTCCCACTTCCAGCAGAGCTTCAACTATGTCTTAAGTGAGATGAGAGATATTGAGTCCAAGTGGACTGTGTTCTGCACCTTCATTGTTAAGCCGGAGCTGTGGCTATAAAGTTGATGGTGGCTGTCATGGCAGTAATCCCAGAAGCAGGAGACCTACTGAGACTTCTTGGACTGTGGGACTCCAGAGGCAGCTGATAGACAGATGAAGTGGAGTACAGGTCAGTAGTTGCTGAGGCAAAAACTTGGGCATGGGAGGAGTTTGATGAGACCATGGAGAACAACTTTAGGACACCTTTGAGGAGATTCTGGTCCACCACCTTGCATCTCAGGGAGAAGCAGTGCTACATCATGGGAAGGAATACTTCAAAGACCTCCTCAATCCTAAAAACACATTTACTGAGGTTGGGTTCTCCTATTTCCCGGGCTGAGGTAGTTATAAAGCTCCTTAGTGACTCTGGGGGAGGGTGAGTCCACCCAGAGTTCCTTAAGGCTCTGGATGTTTTAGGGCTGTCTTTGTTGACATGCATCTGCAACATCATGTGGACATCAGCGTGCTTCTGAACTGGCAGACCGGGGTGGTGGTGGTCCGTGTCTTCCAACTATAATGGGGATCAAACACCTCAGCCTCCCCAGTAAGGTCTATTCAGGGGTCCCTGAGAGGAGGGTCCATCAGATAGTCAAATCCTAGGTTGAGGAGGAACAGTCTGGTTTTCGTCCTGGTCGTGGATAGTGGACCAGCTCTATACCCTCATCATGGAGGTGGCATCAGAGTTTTCCCAACCAGTTTACATGTGTTTTGTGGACTTGGATAAGGCATTCAACTGTGTCCTCCTGTGGGAGGTGCTAAAAGAGTAGCACCTCCCACAAAGAGCATTATAAATAAAGTTGAATTGCATTGCAAAGTGATTTCCATGTGATCCATCATCCATCCTCTCCTCATTCACACCTGCTGATGAAACGCAGATGCAGCGACTTCGGACATAAAGGAACGTGGCAGCCAATCAGAATCCACAGGCTCTCTGACCACCATCTGACGTTAGGACACCTGCAAGGGTGTACAGTTCAAATCAAATCAAAGATACTTTATTCATCCCCGAGGGGAAATTCAAGGTTCAAGCCAGCTCGTCCAAGGTTTGACATACAGACGTGTAACATGAATGACAAGTTTACTGAACTAAACTGAAGCTTAGGCCCCACAGCCAGTTTTACAGGTGTCGCCTTATAACAGATAAGAACAAAGATACATTAGGATCATTAGGAGGGAGGCTTGAGGGAAAAAATCGTGTAACTCTGGACCCCACCACGAGACGGCGTGGTCTGGAGACACAAGAAAAAACACCTCATACACTTAAGCACAAACTCAGACAAGACATACACAGTCCAGCGAGGCGGTCAGTCATGTGGGAGGGGGCTGGGGATGGATGAGGAGGCGGGACAGAGCGTCTGTGAACATGTCTTCTTCTGTTCTCAGGGGGGGGTTGCGTCGGCCCAAGGCTGCTGGGAAGCCGAATCCAGATATGATTGTTGTTTGCGCTCCAGATGAGGAAAACAATTTGCCTTCGACCTTGAGTCCATAGCAGGTCTCAGATTGGCAGCTCCAAACAGCTGAATCGGGGGGGTCAATTTCCACCGATTCTAGCAGACATCTTCTCCATGTTGTTGTCGATTCTGGGTACCAGCTCTGGGACTGACGCAAGATGACCAGTCTGGGCTAAACTGGCATCCCGCTTGCGGTCGAGTCCGGTCAACACAAGAGTCTGTGCACTGCTAGCTCGGCACATACCGTTACAGAATTCTGTCAGCCTGCTAGTTGTTGCCAGAATCTCACGGGTCTTCAGGTAGATCAGGACGCCACCAGCGCCAATCAGCAGAATCTTGATCACCAATAATCCAAAGATATAAACATCCTCCACGTCCTCAGAGGACAGAACCGCCAGACACATCGGTCTCTACCTGGCCCATGAGTCCTGAACATATCCAGCCGGAAGCGTCCCCTCAGGACATGCAGGCTCCCCTCTGCCCGATCTCCGGAATGAGAAAATTTGATCGATTGCGTTGAGAGACCAGCCGATCAGATCCATGATGTGAAAAATTTGAGGAAAAGAGATGTAAAAAGAGGCTTCGAGTCAGACAGGACAAGTAGCGGGCCACAAGGGAGGGTGGAAGAGAGAGCAGAGAAAAAGCGACTGCCTTCGCTGAGCGCATGAGTGAAAAAAAGTTTTTCACAGAGATACGATGACAGGTGGACTTGGGGAGTGGCATTGAAACCACCAACCCTCTGGTCTGTCTTCAGACACTGCAGGTGTGTTGATCTACTTTACCCTGGATGGCTCAAAGCCAGTGGTGGGACAGTGGGGGCCGGCAGTCGGCTGCAGGAGGTACAGCAGGCCCATCCTGCTGCCGGCTGGCCGGGTGTCCATCAGAGCCATGGCTGTCACCAGGTAGGTGATGACGTTTATCTTCAGAGCTGTTCACTGATTGGACAGTTGTCATGTGACCGTGTCTGACCACAGTGATGGGCGGCAGAGTTCTATAGTGACCAAGGTCTTCTCAGTGGATCAGCTGAAGGATGTGGACCCAGAGAACCAGCAACAGGTGACTTTAAGTCCATAATGCTTCGATAGGAATACATTTCCCACTAGTGGGGAGAAATAACTCAACTTCATTATTCACATTCCAGCATCTGTCTGATGCAACTTCCTGCTCTGCTGAGAACGCTGACGATTTTTCACTGAGTCGCAAAGGTACATTCTGCAGACAAAGCCCGAACCAAGCTGCCACTAGATGGTTCTGGACCAGCTGTGTTCTGGATGGATGGTCCTCAGTGTCTCCATTGTGTTTCAGAACCGATCGGAAGTCCTCTTTCAGGTCCACGCTTCCTACACAGCTGCCTTGGCGTCAGAACCACCAGTTCCTGCCAGCGGTCCCAGTCTGCGGTGACGAAAGATCAGAATCCAGATGCAGCTTTTGTGACCTTTGCTGAATTTCAGGACATCTTTTCTGTCTGTCAGGAAGCAAAGAATCTGAGCCGCATAGAGACAAGCCGAGTCCAGCAAGAGACCGACTTCCTGCGGTACGAACAGATGGACACGCCAACCAGCTGGGAGAGATGTCAACCTGATTGATCCTCCTCCTCACTGACTCCACCCCTTCTGTCCATCCAGGTGTCCTCACTGTCTCAACGCTCGCCCAGCGGACCCATTAGCTCGGTTCTGTGCTGAGTGTGGTGCTGTGGTTCCTCCATTACCAGGCCAGAGACTTCCCCCTGCTGAGGCAGGACAGGTACCACACACCTGCAAGACAGGCAAACTCAGGTGAGCTCAGGTGAGGAGATGCTTACTGTGTGTGTGTGTGTGTGTGTGTGTGTGTGTGTGTGTGTGTGTGTGTGTTGTCAGACGCTGCTGTGTGTCTTCTGTAACTCGGTGGTTCCAAACAACACACACACCTGTCTGATCTGTGAGGCATTTGTAGACTCCCAGTGCCAACCTCAGGCCCGGCTCTCCCTGCAGGTAAACACACACAGCTCAACAGTGTACTTGAAAATGAAATAACTGTGTGTGTGTTTTAGGATCATGTGGTGTGTGTCACCTGTGGAAGTGGAAATCCCGTGCACATTTCCAGCTGTCTGACCTGCGAACGCCGCCTGCTGCAGGTACCTCACTCTGCTCAGGTACATCGGCTTTAAATCTTCTGCACGACTCTGTTGTCACTACCTTCTGTTACTGCAGGTGGGCTCCGGTGAGGTCATCGCTCCCTCTGTCCCAGCTGCAGACAGCAGGACGTCCACCTGCACCCGGTGTAAACGTCTGAACCAAAGCAATGCCAGATTCTGTGACTGGTGCGGCGCCAAGGTGAACCACAGTGCTTAACTCAGGTAGCCTAGCTCAGTTAGCTTAGGTCTGTTAGCATAGCTCAGTTAGCTTAGGTCTGTTAGCATAGCTCAGTTAGCTTAGGTCTGTTAGCATAGCTCAGTTAGCCTAGCTTCAATTCAATTCAACTTTATTTATATCGCGTCAAATCACGGCAATGCCATCTCAAGACGCTTTACAGACAGAGGGGAAAACATAATGAAAGCCAATTCATAACAGCCTATATAAGGAAACCAACAGATTGAGTTGAGTCCAACTCAACCTCCCATCCTGAGCAAGCACACTGGCGACAGTGGGAAGGAAAAAACTCCCTTTTAACAGGAAGGAAACCTCCGGCAGAACCCGGCTCAAGGACAGGCAGCCATCTGCCTCTGCTGTGTGGGGGGAAGAGGACAGAAAGACAACAGACAACAGGAACTGCTACTCCCGGCCAAGGAGACCTGCTGAGACAGGAGACATACATGTTAATGATGCAACTCTGTTATGGGGGGGGGGGGGGTAAAAGAAAGAGATAAAGAGAGAGACAAAGAAGCTCAGTGTATCAGGAAATGTCCCTCAGCAGTCTAAACCTATAGCAGCATAACTAAGGGATGCTAACCATCCCTAGCTATAGGACTTATCAAAAAGATAAGTCTTCAGCCTAGTCTTAAAGGTGGGGAGGGTGTCTGCTTCCCTAACACTAACTGGGAGCTTATTCCATAAGAGAGGGGCCTGATAACCAAAGGCTCTGCCTCCTGCTCGGCTCTTTGAGACTCTAGGAACCACAAGTAAGCCTGCAGTCTGGGAACGAAGTACTCTGCTTGGTATATAAGGAACAATGAGGTCTTTGATATATAGTGGTGCCTGGTTGTGGAGGGCTTTATATGTAAGGAGAAGGATTTTAAATTCTATTCTAGATTCAACAGGCAGCCAATGAAGAGAGGCTAAAACTGGAGAAATATGATCTCTCATGCTAGTTCTGGTCAGGACTCTGGCTGCAGAATTCTGGATCAGCTGAAGGCTTTTCAGGGCATATTTAGGACAGCCCAATAATAGAGAGTTACAGTAATCTAGTCTCGAAGTAACAAAAGCGTGAACCAGTTTTTCTGCATCACTCTGAGACAGAATGTCCCTAATTTTGGCTTTATTACGTAAATGAAAGAAGGCTGTTTTAGTAACCTGCTTAATATGTGGGCCAAAGGACAGGTCAGGGTCAAATATTACTCCAAGGTTTCTCACTGTAGCACTGGAAGCTAAAGTAATGCCATCCAGGTTCATTACAAAACCGGAAAATTTAGCTCTGAGTTTTTCAGATCCAACGAGAATTACTTCAGTCTTATCTGAGTTTAAGAGGAGAACATTTCTAGACATCCAAGTCTTTATGTCTATGAGACAATTTTGTAGCCTATTGGGCTGATTTGTTTCATCTGGTTTAAAGGATAAGTATATCTGAGTATCATCTGCATAACAATGCAGGTGTGGGTCAGGAAGCATTACTCAGTTTGCCTAGTTCAGTTAGCTTTGTTCTGTTAGCATAGCTCAGTCAGTCTAGCTAATAGGGGTGGGAAAATCGAATTGAAAAATTGAAAATAGGGATTTATTGCTTCACAATTTTAAAATCAATTTTTTGTAAATATTTTTTAAAAATAGATTTTTTTTAAATGTATTTTTTAAGGAACACCTACATTTTTTGTAAAAAAAAAAAAGTTTTTAAAGAAAAAAAACAAACATATATTATGAACTTATTGTCATTTTTATTGATCTTTTTACTCGTCTTCTTGGGCATGATGGTCTGGCACCTGTGTTGTTTTTTCTTAACTAAAATCAAGAAAAATGACCAAAAAAAAAAAGTTTTGTCCATTTTTTTGTTTTTTTTTAGTTGACAAAAACCAGCAATATTGAAGAATTGGGAGAATCACAATTTAAATTGAATTGGCACCTAAAAAAATCTGCCCTGCTAGCTAAGGTGGTGGAGATCAGGTAGCTTAGCTCAGCTAGCCTAGTGAAGGACGAAAATAAACGGAGCAATCTCGGGGGAAAGACATTGTCAATGTAAAAAATTGATGAAAGGAGGGAGAAAAACCAGATAAAACAAACTTTGACTACAAAGTGCCTGTTTGTCTCAAAAACAAAATACTTTTAAGATGATTAATTTGGAAGACTGAGTTCAAGGCCACTTCTTTTTCAGATGGAAGTTTCTGGTTGAAAGCGAGGTTAGTCACGGAGGGAGACTTCTGTTAACACCACAACACTTTCTGATGCTGAAGCATTGATTCCTTTCACAGCTTATTCCGTTCTGATGTTATTTTAGCTAACTTTAATCCTCAGACTGGACAAAAACAAGATGCAACTCAAACCTTCGTCACGGTTTTCTGACTGTTTCTGAGCGTGCTCAGTTTCCTCCCTCCTCCCGTGGAGTGAAGCATTGTGGGAAATGTCGTCGTGTTTTTTTAGTCAGCTCGAGCTGTTAAGCGCGTCACATGTTGGCGATGTGGAGCAAGCGGACATCCATATGCTCTCTTCTGTGGTGCCTGCGGCGTCCTCCTTGAAGCCCCGCCTACTTGCTGCAGTGACATCACACATGCGGTCAAGGACAACACCACCAGTCAGGTACAACACTACTGATGTTGGCTCATCCACAGAATTACGCTCACACACTAACCTGTCTGTGTCTGCAGGCGCTGTCAGGCTCCACCCCCTTTTTGAAGGTAACTCCGCCCACTGTGGATCGGCACACACAAACAGTTGGACTTTATTATCCATCAGGGGCTGAGTTGGAGAAGAAGGAGCAGCAGAAGGCGCTTCACGTGCCCTACCGCCCACCGCTGACCGCCATCAGCCCCGGTCGAGGTGATGTACCGCTCTTTACGCTGCTGTTTCCACGCCAACTACTGGTCCGAGCCTGTGATGTCACCGGCAGGTTACTGGAGGAAGCAGCTGGATCATGTGTGTGCTCACATCAGAGGTCACGCTCAAAACAACGCCCCCTTCAGGGCTCTGCTGGGAGAGCCTCGTCTGGGCCAGGTACTCACCTGTCCTGCTCCTTACCTGTCTGACATCATTACGTACAGGTGTGGCTGACTCTGTTTCCTGCTGTCCTCAGATGGTTTCCGCTCTGATTCAGGAAGACCATGACCAAGTCAGTCTGACCTTCAGTTTTGTGTCGGCTCAGCAGGTGAGACAGGTGAGTGGAAAATCTGAATTCTACCTAAGTCATGACGAAGGTTGGAAAGTCACCAGCTTTTGGTTTGGGCCAGGATGGTTCTGATGGACCGGCAGGTGGAAGATCGGGCCCGGCAGGACCGGCAGGTGGAAGATCGGGCCCGGCAGGACCGGCAGGTGGAAGATCGGGCCCGGCAGGACCGGCAGGTGGAAGATCGGGACCGGCAGGACCGGCAGGTGGAAGATCGGGACCGGCAGGACCGGCAGGTGGAAGATCGGGACCGGCAGATCTGGCTGAATCTCTGAGCAACATTACAGAGCGCTCCATCATCAGCAGTTTCAGTAAGAATATATAAAGAAGTCACATGATGATGACAGGGAGTCCAGCTGGGTTCAGGTCCATGTTGGACTTGTAAAGTACCATGTCTCCAACTGGGCTCAGTCCTGTTGGGACCTCTGACACAGGTGGCTGACAAACTGTCTGACTCAGTGTGACTCTCGGCTCAACAAACTCACCTGGATTTCAGCAGAAGTTGTTCTTCTCTGTAAAATCAGTTCAGAACCAGATCTATTCTATTCTACAGTCATTTAGCAGACGCTTTTATCCAAAGCGACTTACATCTGAGCCCTGAGAGATCTGAGACCAGTTCGGTCCAGAAACTGCAGCCTGGTTCTGAGAGCTGTTTTCTATGTCCCTGACAGGATGCGACCGGGCCCCAGGTGTGATCAAACCTGCGGTAAGACCAGCACCTCTTTCTGACCCACTTTACTCCAGATCAGTCAGAACTGAACGCTCTTCTCTGATTGGTTGTCGGGCTGCAGGTGTCTGACAACCAGCTGCTGAAGGTACTTGGTCCTGGTGGGGGTCAGATCAGCACAGTCCAGCAGCTCCTCGATCAGGTTCCAGTCTCTGTCCAAACAGCAGCTTACTCTGGGTCACCTGACATTTTAACTCACCAGGTGTTTCTGTTTGCCCCAGGGGGCGGATCCTTCCTGCTGCGGCAGCGATGGCCGACACGCGTTGTCCGTTGCTGTGGTCAACGGTCATCATGATGCACTTCCTGTTCTGGTGCAGCGAGGAGCCGACGTGGACCAACAGTCTGGACTGTAAGAACTGCTGATAAGAGTCCGACCTACTTTTCATACTTTTCAATGTCGAAGTGGCACCATCAGTTGCCATGGCAACAGGTTCGGAAGTCATACAATCAGATATCTTATCAGTCAATAAGAAAACTGAAAGATGGCAGCTCAATTTCTGGAGGGAGGTTGGCTTCCCTCTGGTCCTGAATCCCCTTCCCCGCTCTCCACCACACACAGGCAGGGTGTTGGGAGGTGGGCACGGTGTCCTGGGTGGTGGGAGAGGCCATGAAGGTGGTCTTGATCACTGCACCCAGTACTGGCCCACCTCCCTGTTTTAATTACACTTAGTCACCATATCACAAAAAAACAACTCACAAAAGACAACTCATGGACATGTTTTGGGGGGCGGGCCATGCAGTGTATGGTGGGCGGGGCCGCTTAGGCGGTCCCTCTCCCAACATGGTGGGGTTACTGCCCCTCAATTTTAATTGCAAACATCACACACTTAACAATCATTAGCGGGGAGGGGGGAACAGGAGAAGAGGTCCTCTCACACCCCTATTTCCGGGGCTTTGCTGGGGGGTGGGAGGGCTGCCCAGTAGATCTGGGTCGGGGCTGGACTGATTGGGGGGAGAACTCTGCTGGCTCTGGGGGTTGCTGGGTCGGCTGTGTCTTGGGGTTGGGGGGGGGGGGGCGGTAGCTGTGGGGGCCCTGATCGGGGCCTTACTGGTTTCTGCCCCCCCAGGGGCGTCCCACATGGGACATGTTGGGAAGATGAGGGCGTGCGGGAGCAAATGGATTATAAAGGGGGAAGTATGTAAGTGGGGTGTAGAGGGGGAGGGACGGGGTGGGAGGTGTGGGCGTGTACAGGAGGTAGGGTATGAATGGAGATGGAAAGGTGAGTTGGGGTGTGTGTGTGTATGGAGGAGTGTGTGATTTGAGGTGTGGTGGGGATGTGTGTGGGATGGGGTGTGTGTGCTGATAAATAAGGGAGTGTGTGAACTGGGGGTGAGAAGGGGTGTGTGTCGAGGTGTGTAGAGAGGGAGCTCGTGAGGGGTGTTGTGTTATGTGGTGTATGTGTGCATCGGGGAGTATATGAGTGGGGAAAGGGGGGGGTAGGGGGGTGTGACATGGAGCATGTGGGTGTGTGTTGGGAGGGAATTGGTGTGTGTGTGTGTGTGTGTGTGTGTGTGTGTGTGTGTGTGTGTGTGTGTGTTGGGAGGGGGGGGTGTCCTGTACCCGGGGAGTGCGGCTGATGCACTGGGGTCCGGGGATCCTGGTTTTCCATTGGTGTGGGCTGGGCCTTCTGCCCTCGGGGGTGGGGGGTTGCCGTTGGGCTCTTGGGGCTGTGGGGCCCCCAACTCACCTTTCCATCTCCATTCATACCCTACCTCCTGTACGCGCCCACACCTCCCACCCCATCCCTCCCCCTCTACACTTACATACTCCCCCTTTATTCACACACCCCTCATTGAACACTCCCCCACCCCACTTCCACTCTACCTCCCCCCCCCCCTCACATTCCACTCTGCTGGGTGGCCGACGCCCGGCGTTGGGGTCTGTTCCCCCTGACCGCGGGGGACTCCGGCTGGGGCTCCCCTCCGCCGCCTCCTGGCTGGGGCCATAGCTGGCTCTGGAGTGGGGCGGCTGTTGGCTACCTGAGTCTCGGGGGTCCTCCTGGCGTGCCTCTAGCCTTTGTGTGGGAGGGGTCACACTGGCATGATCTTCTCTGAACACGTTCCACTCTGCATGTTCTGCATGTGACACAGTCACTGAGTCGTCTGCAGGTTTATTCACTAACAGCAGCTAGTTTTCTTTGTCTCTCATTTATATTTAACCTGATAGTTTTTGGTGCTCCTGACAGTTGATAGTCTAGTCCTCCGCAGGGGGAAGAAGAATCTCAGATTGGCCTGTTTATGTATGTGTGTGAATGTGTGTGTACATGCGCTTATATAGATGAATACATATGGATGTATATGCATATGTTCATGAAAATGTCTGTTTTTTTCTTTCTTTTCTTTCTTACTCTCTCTTTTCCTCTCTCTCTCTGAGGTGTTTTCTTTCTCTTTCCTTTTGTCTTTCTGTCTCTCTTCTATCTTCTCCGGTCTGGTCCAGCAGTAGAAACTCTACATTACAATTAAACAAAATAAAGAAAGATATAACATAAGAATCCAGAAAATCCAAGGGATCATCATACCAGTAATGCTCCCCTTGGCAAAGTGAATTTGCTCAGCAGAACACAGCATCCAGACCGTCATTCTGCGGCTTAAATGCTGGACAAGATATGATAAAAAAGAAAAAAAAAGAAAACTGAAAGACAACAGGAAGTTCTGGACCGTCAGCTGTTACACAGTCAGATCAATAACACATCACTGATCTCCTCCTCCTCAGTATGAAGAACACAGCTCTCCATGATGCTGCAGCTATGGGTGCCCAAGGTCTTAAGTGTGCAGAGGTCCTGCTCAGGTACCTGTTTCCACCTGTTTTTTCCGGTTTCCACTTGCTTCAATCTGATTGGCTGTTAAAAAAAAACTACACTTCGTTCCACCTTATGATGGTCACTTCCTTTCTTGCTGCTCTCAGGTGCAAGGCGAGCGTTTATTGCAGGAATGGTGCCGGTCAGACGGTGTACGACGTGGCAGTCACCTCCGGCTGCAGCAACATGGCGTCTCTGATGATGGCTCAGACCGGACTGAACTTGTTGGACCAACTGGGACGACCGAGACTGAACCTGGACATGTTCTGACCAGTTCATCTGCAGTCACCGCTTTCACTTCCACCTGAGGATCAACCTAAACCTCCATTCACACTTGTCAGTGGTCGCTGTCCTACCTGGAAAGGACAAACAGGTGGAGGGCTGGGATTGGTCGACATTGTTCACGCCGTTTCCATCTTCTGTCCAGTAGATCTCCGGTTCTGATCCACTTCGTCTGGTGAAGCTTGTTAACGTTGGACTCGTTTCACAGACAGCAAACATGATGTGTAGAAGTTCAGAGAAGCATCCCAGGTGGTAACGGCGTCCTGAGAGATTTATCAGATTAACCGAATAATAAAACATGAAGAAGAAACTCCAGGTGTGTTTTGATCCAGATAAACAACCGTCTAAACGGCTGGTTTAAAGAAAGAGGAAGAGGACGGTGGAGAGGAAGAGGACGGTGGAGAGGAAGAGGACGGTGGAGAGGAAGAGGACGGTGGAGAGGAAGAGGAAGTGGAGAGGAAGAGGACGGTGGAGAGGAAGAGGACGGTGGAGAGGAAGAGGAAGTGGAGAGGAAGAGGACGGTGGAGAGGAAGAGGAAGTGGAGAGGAAGAGGGCGGTGGAGAGGAAGAGGGCGGTGGAGAGGAAGAGGACGGTGGAGAGGAAGAGGACGGTGGAGAGGAAGAGGACGGTGGAGAGGAAGAGGAAGTGGAGAGGAAGAGGACGGTGGAGAGGAAGAGGACGGTGGAGAGGAAGAGGGCGGTGGAGAGGAAGAGGGCGGTGGAGAGGAAGAGGACGGTGGAGAGGAAGAGGACGGTGGAGAGGAAGAGGACGGTGGAGAGGAAGAGGAAGTGGAGAGGAAGAGGACGGTGGAGAGGAAGAGGACGGTGGAGAGGAAGAGGAAGTGGAGAGGAAGAGGACGGTGGAGAGGAAGAGGAAGTGGAGAGGAAGAGGAAGTGGAGAGGAAGAGGACGGTGGAGAGGAAGAGGAAGTGGAGAGGAGGAGGATGTGGTGAGGAAGAGGAAGTGGAGAGGAAGAGGAAGTGGAGAGGAGGAGGATGTGGTGAGGAAGAGGAAGTGGAGAGGAAGAGGACGGTGGAGAGGAAGAGGACGGTGGTGAGGAAGAGGACGGTGGAGAGGAAGAGGACGGTGGAGAGGAAGAGGACGGTGGTGAGGAAGAGGAAGTGGAGAGGAAGAGGACGGTGGAGAGGAAGAGGACGGTGGAGAGGAAGAGGACGGTGGTGAGGAAGAGGACGGTGGTGAGGAAGAGGACGGTGGAGAGGAAGAGGAAGTGGAGAGGAAGAGGACGGTGGAGAGGAAGAGGACGGTGGAGAGGAAGAGGAAGTGGAGAGGAAGAGGAAGTGGAGAGGAAGAGGACGGTGGTGAGGAAGAGGAAGTGGAGAGGAAGAGGACGGTGGTGAGGAAGAGGAAGTGGAGAGGAAGAGGACGGTGGAGAGGACGGTGGAGAGGAAGAGGAAGTGGAGAGGAAGAGGACGGTGGTGAGGAAGAGGAAGTGGAGAGGAAGAGGACGGTGGAGAGGAAGAGGATGTGGTGAGGAAGAGGACGGTGGAGAGGAAGAGGAAGTGGAGAGGAAGAGGAAGTGGAGAGGAAGAGGACGGTGGAGAGGAAGAGGAAGTGGAGAGGAAGAGGACGGTGGAGAGGAAGAGGACGGTGGAGAGGAAGAGGAAGTGGAGAGGAAGTGGAGAGGAAGAGGACGGTGGAGAGGAAGAGGACGGTGGAGAGGAAGAGGAAGTGGAGAGGAAGAGGAAGTGGAGAGGAAGAGGACGGTGGAGAGGAAGAGGACGGTGGAGAGGAAGAGGACGGTGGTGAGGAAGAGGAAGTGGAGAGGAAGAGGACGGTGGTGAGGAAGAGGAAGTGGAGAGGAAGAGGGCGGTGGTGAGGAAGAGGACGGTGGAGAGGAAGAGGAAGTGGAGAGGAAGAGGACGGTGGAGAGGAAGAGGAAGTGGAGAGGAAGAGGACGGTGGAGAGGAAGAGGAAGTGGAGAGGAAGAGGACGGTGGTGAGGAAGAGGAAGTGGAGAGGAAGAGGGCGGTGGTGAGGAAGAGGACAGTGGTGAGGAAGTGGAGAGGAAGAGGACGGTGGTGAGGAAGAGGAAGTGGAGAGGAAGAGGACGGTGGTGAGGAAGAGGAAGTGGAGAGGAAGAGGACGGTGGTGAGGAAGAGGACGGTGGTGAGGAAGAGGAAGTGGAGAGGAAGAGGACGGTGGAGAGGAAGAGGACGGTGGTGAGGAAGTGGAGAGGAAGAGGACGGTGGTGAGGAAGTGGAGAGGAAGAGGACGGTGGTGAGGAAGAGGAAGTGGAGAGGAAGAGGACGGTGGTGAGGAAGTGGAGAGGAAGAGGACGGTGGTGAGGAAGTGGAGAGGAAGAGGACGGTGGTGAGGAAGAGGACGGTGGAGAGGAAGAGGAAGTGGAGAGGAAGAGGACGGTGGTGAGGAAGAGGAAGTGGAGAGGAAGAGGACGGTGGTGAGGAAGAGGAAGTGGTGAGGAAGAGGAGAGGAAGAGGACGGTAGAGAGGAAGAGGAAGTTGGAGAGGAAGAGGAAGTGGAGAGGAAGAGGACGGTGGAGAGGAAGTGGAAGTGGAGAGGAAGTGGAGAGGAAGTGGTGAGGAGGAGGAAGTGGTGAGGAAGTGGAGAGGAAGTGGAGAGGAAGAGGAAGTGGTGAGGAAGAGGACGGTGGAGAGGAAGAGGACGGTGGAGAGGAGGAGGATGTGGTGAGGAAGAGGACGGTGGAGAGGAAGAGGACGGTGGGGAGGAAGAGGACGGTGGAGAGGAAGTGGAGAGGAAAAGGAAGTGGAGAGGAAGAGGACGGTGGAGAGGAAGTGGAGAGGAAGAGGAAGTGGAGAGGAAGAGGAAATGGAGAGGAAGAGGACCGTGGAGAGGAAGAGGACGGTGGAGAGGAAGTGGTGAGGAAGAGGATGGTGGAGAGGAAGAGGAAGTGGAGAGGAAGAGGACGGTGGAGAGGAAGAGGAAGTGGAGAGGAAGAGGACGGTGGAGAGGAAGAAGAAGTGGAGAGGAAGAGGACGGTGGAGAGAAAGTGGAGAGGAAGAGGAAGAGGACGGTGGAGAGGAGGAGGATGTGGTGAGGAAGAGGAAGTGGAGAGGAAGAGGACGGTGGAGAGGAAGAGGAAGAGGACGGTGGAGAGGAGGAGGATGTGGTGAGGAAGAGGAAGTGGTGAGGAAGAGGACGGTGGAGAGGAAGAGGACGGTGGAGAGGAGGAGGATGTGGTGAGGAAGAGGAAGTGGTGAGGAAGAGGACGGTGGAGAGGAAGAGGAAGTGGAGAGGAAGTGGAGAGGAAGAGGACTGTGGAGAGGAAGAGGAAGTGGAGAGGAAGAGGACGGTGGAGAGGAAGAGGACGGTGGAGAGGAAGAGGAAATGGAGAGGAAGAGGAAATAGAGAGGAAGAGGACGGTGGAGAGGAAGAGGAAGTGGTGAGGAAGAGGACGGTGGAGAGGAAGAGGACGGTGGTGAGGAAGTGGAGAGGAAGAGGACGGTGGAGAGGAAGAGGAAGTGGTGAGGAAGAGGACGGTGGAGAGGAAGAGGAAGTGGAGAGGAAGAGGACGGTGGAGAGGAAGAGGACGGTGGTGAGGAAGTGGAGAGGAAGAGGACGGTGGAGAGGAAGTGGAGAGGAAGAGGAAGTGGTGAGGAAGAGGACGGTGGAGAGGAAGTGGAGAGGAAGAGGAAGTGGTGAGGAAGAGGACGGTGGAGAGGAAGTGGAGAGGAAGTGGAGAGGAAGAGGACGGTGGAGAGGAAGTGGAGAGGAAGAGGGCGGTGGAGAGGAAGAGGACGGTGGAGAGGAAGAGGAAGTGGAGAGGAAGAGGACGGTGGAGAGGAGGAGGATGTGGTGAGGAAGAGGACGGTGGAGAGGAAGAGGAAGTGGTGAGGAAGAGGACGGTGGAGAGGAAGTGGAGAGGAAGAGGACGGTGGAGAGGAAGAGGACGGTGGAGAGGAAGAGGACGGTGGAGAGGAAGTGGAGAGGAAGAGGACGGTGGAGAGGAAGAGGAAGTGGAGAGGAAGAGGACGGTGGAGAGGAAAAGGAAATAGAGAGGAAGAGGAAGTGGAGAGGAAGAGGACTGTGGAGAGGAAGAGGAAGTGGAGAGGAAGAGGACGGTGGAGAGGAAGAGGACGGTGGAGAGGAAGAGGACGGTGGAGAGGAAGAGGAAGTGGAGAGGAAGAGGACGGTGGTGAGGAAGAGGAAGTGGAGAGGAAGAGGAAGAGGACGGTGCAGAGGAAGAGGAAGTGGAGAGGAAGAGGACGGTGGAGAGGAAGTGGAGAGGAAGAGGACGGTGGAGAGGAAGAGGACGGTGGAGAGGAAGAGGAAGTGGAGAGGAAGAGGACTGTGGAGAGGAAGAGGAAGTGGAGAGGAAGAGGACGGTGGAGAGGAAGTGGAGAGGAAGAGGACGGTGGAGAGGAAGAGGAAGTGGAGAGGAAGAGGACTGTGGAGAGGAAGAGGAAGTGGAGAGGAAGAGGACGGTGGAGAGGAAGAGGAAATAGAGAGGAAGAGGAAGTGGAGAGGAAGAGGACGGTGGAGAGGAAGAGGAAATAGAGAGGAAGAGGAAGTGGTGAGGAAGAGGACGGTGGAGAGGAAGAGGACGGTGGAGAGGAAGAGGAAGTGGAGAGGAAGAGGACGGTGGAGAGGAAGAGGAAGTGGTGAGGAAGAGGAAGTGGAGAGGAAGAGGACGGTGGAGAGGAAGAGGAAGTGGTGAGGAAGAGGAAGTGGAGAGGAAGAGGACGGTGGTGAGGAAGAGGAAGTGGAGAGGAAGAGGAAGTGGTGAGGAAGAGGAAGTGGAGAGGAAGAGGACGGTGGAGAGGAAGAGGACGGTGGAGAGAAAGTGGAGAGGAAGAGGAAGTGGAGAGGAGGACGACGGTGGAGAGGAAGTGGAGAGGAAGAGGAAGTGGTGAGGAAGAGGACGGTGGAGAGGAAGTGGAGAGGAAGAGGACGGTGGAGAGGAAGTGGAGAGGAAGAGGGCGGTGGAGAGGAAGAGGACGGTGGAGAGGAAGAGGAAGTGGAGAGGAAGAGGACGGTGGAGAGGAAGAGGAAGTGGAGAGGAAGAGGACGGTGGAGAGGAAGAGGAAATGGAGAGGAAGAGGAAATAGAGAGGAAGAGGACGGTGGAGAGGAAGAGGACTGTGGAGAGGAAGAGGAAGTGGAGAGGAAGAGGACGGTGGAGAGGAAGAGGAAGTGGGGAGGAAGAGGAAGTGGAGAGGAAGAGGAGAGGAAGAGGACGGTGGAGAGGAGGAGGAAGTGGAGAGGAAGAGGAAGTGGAGAGGAAGAGGACGGTGGAGAGGAAGAGGAAGTGGTGAGGAAGAGGACGGTGGTGAGGAAGAGGACGGTGGAGAGGAAGAGGAAGTGGAGAGGAAGAGGAAGTGGAGAGGAAGAGGACGGTGGAGAGGAAGAGGAAGTGGTGAGGAAGAGGAAGTGGAGAGGAAGAGGACGGTGGATGTGGTGAGGAAGAGGACGGTGGAGAGGAGGAGGATGTGGTGAGGAAGAGGACGGTGGAGAGGAAGAGGAAGTGGAGAGGAAGAGGACGGTGGAGAGGAAGAGGAAGTGGAGAGGAAGAGGACGGTGGAGAGGAGGAGGATGTGGTGAGGAAGAGGACGGTGGAGAGGAGGAGGATGTGGTGAGGAAGAGGACGGTGGAGAGGAAGAGGATGTGGTGAGGAAGAGGACGGTGGAGAGGAAGAGGAAGTGGAGAGGAAGAGGAAGTGGAGAGGAAGAGGACGTTGGAGAGGAAGAGGAAGTGGAGAGGAAGAGGAAGTGGAGAGGAAGAGGACGGTGGAGAGGAAGAGGAAGTGGAGAGGAAGAGGAAGTGGTGAGGAAGAGGAAGTGGAGAGGAAGAGGACGGTGGATGTGGTGAGGAAGAGGACGGTGGAGAGGAGGAGGATGTGGTGAGGAAGAGGACGGTGGAGAGGAAGAGGAAGTGGAGAGGAAGTGGAGAGGAAGAGGACGGTGGAGAGGAAGAGGAAGTGGAGAGGAAGAGGACGTTGGAGAGGAAGAGGAAGTGGAGAGGAAGAGGAAGTGGAGAGGAAGAGGAATTGGGGAGGAAGAGGAAGTGGAGAGGAAGTGGAGAGGAAGAGGACGGTGGAGAGGAAGAGGAAGTGGAGAGGAAGAGGACGGTGGAGAGGAAGAGGAAGTGGGGAGGAAGAGGAAGTGGGGAGGAAGAGGAAGTGGAGAGGGAGAGGACGGTGGAGAGGAAGAGGAAGTGGGGAGGAAGAGGAAGTGGAGAGGAAGAGGAAGTGGAGAGGAAGAGGACGGTGGAGAGGAAGAGGAAGTGGAGAGGAAGAGGACGGCGGAGAGGAAGAGGAAGTGGAGAGGAAGAGGATGGTGGAGAGGAAGAGGACGGTGGAGAGGAAGAGGACAATGGAGAGGAAGAGGAAGTGGAGAGGAAGAGGACGGTGGAGAGGAAGAGGAAGTGGAGAGGAAGAGGACGGTGGAGAGGAAGTGGAGAGGAAGAGGACGGTGGAGAGGAAGAGGAAGTGGACAGGAAGAGGAAGTGGAGAGGAAGAGGACGGTGGAGAGGAAGAGGAAGTGGTGAGGAAGAGGAAGTGGAGAGGAAGAGGAAGTGGTGAGGAAGAGGAAGTGGAGAGGAAGAGGACGGTGGAGAGGAAGAGGACGGTGGAGAGGAGGAGGATGTGGTGAGGAAGAGGACGGTGGAGAGGAAGAGGAAGTGGAGAGGAAGAGGACGGTGCAGAGGAAGAGGACGGTGGAGAGGAAGTGGAGAGGAAGAGGACGGTGGAGAGGAAGAGGAAGTGGAGAGGAAGAGGACGGTGGAGAGGAAGAGGAAGTGGGGAGGAAGAGGAAGTGGAGAGGAAGAGGACGGTGGAGAGGAAGTGGAGAGGAAGAGGACGGTGGAGAGGAAGAGGAAGTGGAGAGGAAGAGGACGGTGGAGAGGAAGAGGAAGTGGAGAGGAAGAGGACGGTGGAGAGGAAGAGGAAGTGGAGAGGAAGAGGACGGTGGAGAGGAAGTGGAGAGGAAGAGGACGGTGGAGAGGAAGAGGAGAGGAAGAGGAAGTGGAGAGGAAGAGGACGGTGGAGAGGAAGAGGAAGTGGAGAGGAAGAGGACGGTGGAGAGGAAGAGGAGAGGAAGAGGAAGTGGAGAGGAAGAGGACGGTGGAGAGGAAGAGGACGGTGGAGAGGAAGAGGAAGTGGAGAGGAAGAGGACGGTGGAGAGGAAGAGGAAGTGGAGAGGAAGAGGACGGTGGAGAGGAAGAGGACGGTGGTGAGGAAGTGGAGAGGAAGAGGACGATGGAGAGGAAGAGGAGAGGAAGAGGAAGTGGAGAGGAAGAGGACGGTGGAGAGGAAGAGGACGGTGGAGAGGAAGAGGAAGTGGAGAGGAAGAGGACGGTGGAGAGGGAGAGGAAGAGGAAGTGGAGAGGGAGAGGAAGAGGACGATGGAGAGGAAGAGGACGATGGAGAGGCGGATGTGGTGAGGAAGAGGACGGTGGAGAGGAAGAGGATGGTGGAGAGGAAGAGGAAGTGGAGAGGAAGAGGAAGTGAAGAGGAAGTGGAGAGGAAGAGGACGGTGGAGAGGAGGATGTGGTGAGGAAGAGGACGGTGGAGAGGAAGAGGATGGTGGAGAGGAAGAGGAGAGGAAGAGGACGGTGGAGAGGAAGAGGACGGTGGAGAGGAAGAGGAAGAGGACGGTGGAGAGGAAGAGGAAGTGGAGAGGAAGAGGACGGTGGAGAGGAGGATGTGGTGAGGAAGAGGACGGTGGAGAGGAAGAGGAGAGGAAGAGGACGGTGGAGAGGAAGAGGAAGTGGAGAGGAAGAGGACGGTGGAGAGGAAGAGGAAGAGGACGGTGGAGAGGAAGAGGAAGTGGAGAGGAAGAGGACGGTGGAGAGGAAGAGGACGGTGGAGAGGAAGAGGAAGTGGAGAGGAAGAGGACGGTGGAGAGGAAGAGGACGGTGGTGAGGAAGAGGAAGTGGAGAGGAAGAGGACGGTGGAGAGGAAGAGGACGGTGGTGAGGAAGAGGACGGTGGTGAGGAAGAGGAGTCTGATAACCAGAAACGGGTCTGAAGTTTTTATTGATCTGATTTTCATCACATGGTCTACAGGTGAATCAGCGGTTGCTATCTGAAAGCCACACAGGTGACGGAACTTCCCCCTGCTGAAAGACGTCCCCCATGTGTTGGAAGACCCGCCTCCTGTGTTGGATCCCCCGCCTTCTACGCTGCAACAGCTGGTTCTGATTTAACATCTTCAAACGGACCGAACTTCTTGAAGCCGACATCTGAAACCGAACTTCTCCACCTGTCTCGGTTCTGTCCGTGATGCGTTCTGGCGGCGGTCAGCGCCTCAGCCGCAGGAAGAAGGCGTGCCGGCACTCAGTGCTGTCCGCCGGATAGTACTTATCGTAGAAGTCCAGGATGTACTCCTCGGCCTTGAAGCCGAACTTCTGGTATAGCAGCATCGCCGGGTTACTGGCTGACACGTGCAGGGTCACATCTTTCCCCATGCAGGTCTGAAAGATCCAAACAGAACCTCAGAATTTCCTGATTGACAACCAAAACTCCGGTGGACCTGGACTCACCTGGATCAGATGATATATCATGAAAGTCCCAATCCCGGCTCGCCGCCACTCCGGGTGGACCAGCAGGAAGGAAATGTAGGCCTCGTTGTATTTCACGTCCGGCACCATGAACCCGAAGCCGACCACCACCTTCTTATACAGGACCACCACGCTGAAGTCTGGGTACTGGAGGCACTCCGACAAGTCCACACCTGGAAGCAGAACCCATTAAGGTCTCATTCATGGGGGGACGGTCAAGATCAGGGCCAGGAACAGGTGTGCCGCCTACCTGGCCAAAAGCTGTCGTGAGACATGGCATTGACGGACGGGATGTGGTTCGGCCGGACGTAGCAGTAGTCGATCGGAGCCTCAGGTTCCGGACTCCAATCTGGATCCTTCCGGTGAGGGAAAGCCCGGATTTCTGCCAGAAGGCGGAGCTTCACTGGACGGGACTCATAATCCCGCCTGAAAAAGGAACACAGGTGAGATTCTGCACAGGTGTCAGGAGGCTCCGCCCACCTGAAGGTAACAGAAAGGTGCACCTGATGAAAGGCTTCAGGATACGGGATGTGTATGGACTCTTAATGCTCTGGTCCAAACCACCTTCAGCTCCCATCAGACGGTTCCAGAAGGACATGGAGTTCTGCTGGGTGCCTCGTTTGCTGGACAGGTTCGTCTGCGGGGACACAAAACCCAGTTCAGTCGGGGGATTGGACCAGAACCAATGAGAACACACCCACACGAGTCCACCTGGATCAGGTGGAACTCGACCTAGTTGGGACAGACTGGACACAGAGGAAGGTAGACGCAGAAGAAGACGACAAAGACAAAGAAGAAGACAAAGACGAAGAAAAAGAAGAAGAAGACAAAGACAAAGAAGAAAACGAAGACATCAGGAAGGGGCGTTAATAAGTTTCCACAGTAAATACAATCACGAGTTGGTTTGGAACCAGAACTGGATTCAGATCTACCTGAAAGCGGTCCAGTATTCGCAGCTCCTGACTGTTAGTGCAGTACTTTGCATGGACTCCGCCCCTGAGCTGTGACCCTGCCTCTTGAGCACTGTATATCCCGCCCACCAGGCTGAGCGTGGCGCTGACCACTCCATCGATGTCCAGCAGGGGGAGCCCTCGCTGCCTCTTGGCCTGGCGGACCAGCAGCTTCCTGTGGAGGCGTCTGGCCGGTGGCGTGACGGCGAGCGCGAGCGGGCAGGCGGCCAGCCGCCGCAGCAGCATCCTTTCCTCATAAAGGCTGAGGGTGGTATAGCGAGGACTGCGGGCAGTGCCGGACGCTCCGTTACCTTTCTCCAGATGAGCCATCCTCTTCTGTTGGGCACCATTGGCTCTGCCCCCTCCACCAGAAGATGATGGCAAACCTTCACCCAATCCCATTGGCTCTTCGAAGTCTTCCTCACGACCGTGGCCTTCATCATCCTCGCATTCTGCTTCTCGTTTGATCTGTGGCTGTGCTGGGTGGAGCTTCTTGCGAGCGACGAGGCTGCTGGCCGGAAGAGGGACATACTCCACCCCCGGGTCGATCATCCCCTCCACCTCCATCTCCTCGTCATCTACATGTAGGACACATCATCAGTGAGATCACCACAACGCCACCTGAAAGCAGCTAGTGGACACTCACCGTGGAAGAGCGCTTGCGGCGGCATGGCATCAGGGATGAGGTCGGCCTCAGAGAGCAAGCTGGGAGTAGCTGAATGAGAGGCCGGCGTTCCCGGAGCAGAGAAGTCCGGTGATGGCGATGGCGACGGGCTGGTGAGCGGCGTTCGGTCTGAGGAGCTGAGGGAGGAGAAGTCTACAACTTCACCTTTCTCCAGAACGAGATCCGGTCGACGACTGATGGGCCCGCTGCGACCTGCACCCAGTTTGACAGGCGTGGAGGACACGCTACGGTCAGCATAGCCCCCCACCGCCTCTTTCTGTGCCCGTCGGATGTCCTTGGCCTCCTGAGTTCGTGAGCGCTTCTCCTTCAGTTGCATGGCATTCTCCACTGGGTTCCTGGTGCCCCGTTTCCTCAGACCCTCCACCGTGATGATCGGATCCAGTGCTGGTTTGGACACTGTTGGTCGACATAATCAGTATCAAGAACAACACTCGCCCTGACGCTCCCTGGAGGTCCGTTTCCAACTGGAAGCTCTTCCAAAGACCACCCCACCTGAACAGCTCTCACCGAGATGTTCCTCGGAGTAAAGTCTCACCAGAACCTTCTCAACTCAAAGATCCAAGGAGAAATGTGTAATTGGACAGTCCTCAGAGGATCATCTCACCTTTTGTTTTGGTGCTGGACTTGTCCACCTCTGGTTTCAGGGTGGGGGGTCGGTTCTGGACCAGCTTCCACCAGCCAGGTTCTCCAAATTCCTGCGCTCCTGAGCGGAAGAAGGTTGGACTTCCGACTGACAGGCAGCCGGCGACGGTGCTCCACCAAGTCGATGTCTTCTTCCTGCCGACAAGAAGACATTAGCATGTTCTGACAAATGTGTCAGAGGAGACAGGAAGGAGCAGCACACCTGGTTCCCAACAGGAAGTTCCAGTGTCGACCAATGAAAGCGCAGATGTCCTCCTTCCACCTGAAGTAGCCCTGGCGGCCCGTCCCCTCCAGAGACAGGTTATACATGGCTAACATCACCACCTGACCGCGGGAGACGCATCATCAGAAACTCTATGGTCTCCCAGAAGGATTAAGGGTCTTGGCTAGCGCAGGACTGTGTACCTGTTGCCAGGTGAGCCTCATCCTCTCATAGCTCTCCTTGCCGTCCTCCGAACAGTCGCTGCAAACCAACTTGAAGAAGTTGTCTCCTTTCAGGTAGCTGGGCTGTTCCCCACGGAGCTGAGCTGGAACCACAACAGAGTTAGGCCAGGAGCTCCCCCCACCCCCACTGGAACTGAGACACCCCACCCCAAATCTGGGGTCCCTGGAATCTGGGGGTCTACCTGAAGGGATCCACTTGTGGCAGCGGTCGCAGTAGAAGGACATGTCCTCGCAGACCCAGCCTCCGTCCATGTCCTCGCCCACGTCGCTGGTCAGCGAGTCCCCGCTCTGGTCATGTGACAAGTCCACAGACCCCTGGTCCTCCGACTCCACAATCAGCAGTGTCTCCCCCTCCACTTCCCCCTCCTCCAGACCCTCTGAGGCCGAGGTGCAGGCGGCCTCGCCCCCTCCTCTTATCAGAGGAGCACTGCCGTCGTCCATCACCTGGGCAGGAACGAATCGGTCGCTACTGTTACCAGGTCCAGGTCAGACCCATTAAACTCCTGCAGGGAATCTGGACATACCTCAGGTGTCCTGCTGAGACTCTCTACGGCGCCGGTCCTGCTCCAGCTGCTGGGTCAGAACCTTCTGTTCCTCTAGCAGCCTTAGGTTCTCCTTCTTACGCTCCAAACGCTCCAGATCCTTGACCACGCCTTGACGGAGACGCTGTGGAGACACAGGAGACGTCAGACTGCTGACCCGGCTCAGGGTCCGGTCCTGTCCTGGTTCCGGTCTCAGAAAGAGTCCGGTCTTGGCCTGGTCTCAGCGGAAGGATTCTGGTTCTTGATCATTGCTTTTCTCCAGACGAGTTTCTGCGCCAGAAGTAACGACACGATGAGAAATATTCTAAAGATCACGCCGGAAGAAAGCAGAGACAACCCAAAATTTCACAATAAAATACCAACTTCAACTTTGTTCTTCTGTCTGGATCGGCGGCAGGAAGTTACGATCAGACAGTCACCATGACGATGAATCGTGATTGCTCCAGGAATCAGATTATTGATTGGACTGATTCACTTTCAGCTGTTTTTCCTCTAAAATCTTTTCAGTTTGACAAACTTCCCCGGCATCTGACCTCACGGAGGTCACCCTGAGACAGGAAGACGACTGGATCCTTCAAAATTAAGTTCGTCCCTCTGCTCTGAGAGTCTCCCTGCCTGTCCAAACCAAACTGACCCAATCCATCCGTCGGTTCTGCACGGCGACGCAGGGAAGCCAGCAGAGTAACTACTGCTGGTAGCGGAGAACTCTGTTCCTCTTCCTCAGTTTAGCGCTAACTAGGCTGGAAAAATAAGATTAATAATCGTGTTCAGACCTGCAAAACCAGGACTTTATGAAACCAGAACCACTGGAAACATCTGCCCGTAACTACATCAACCGTTTCTTGCCGGCTTCTAAGGACGGCGCCTCGTTGGGTTCTGGATGCTCCTCGGATCCAAAGCCATTCATGGTGATGCATGTCACTGATGTCCGACCAAGCGGTATCACACAGCCGTTAGGAACTCCACAGCTGGAAACAGGCGCGAGAACCTACAACAAACCTGCATCAACCACGGCAAGAGGTGGACCGACACCATTTGCGGGAAGAGCCGTAGGGGTCGGGTGCAGTGTGAGCTGAGCGGCAGCAAGAAGCGGGGACCCTGGCGGTCTGATCCCCGGCTGCAGAAGCTGGCCCTCGGGACGTGGAACGTCACCTCTCTGGTGGGGAAGGAGCCTGAGCTTGTGCGCGAGGTTGAGCGGTTCCGACTAGATATAGTTGGACTCACCTCGACACATGGCTTGGGCTCTGGAACCAGAACCCTCGAGAGGGGCTGGACCTTCTTCCACTCTGGAGTTGCTCATGATGAGAGGCGCCGAGCAGGTGTGGGCATTCTCATCAGCCCCCAGCTTGGTGCCTGCACGTTGGGGTTTACCCCGGTAGATGAAAGGGTAGTTTCCCTCCGCCTCCGGGTGGGGGGACGGGTCCTGACTGTTGTCTGTGCTTATGCACCGAACAGCAGTTCAGAGTACCCACCCTTTCTGGAGTCCTTGGAGGGAGTGCTGGAGGGTGCTCCTTCTGGGGACTCCATAGTTCTGCTGGGGGACTTCAATGCTCACGTGGGCAATGACAGTGAGACCTGGAGGGGAGTGATTGGGAGGCATAGTCCCCCCCCTCTGAACCCAAATGATGTTTTGTTATTGGACTTCTGTGCTCGTCATGGATTGTCCATAACGAACACCATGTTCCAACATAAGAGTGTCCATATGTACACCTGGCATCAGGATTCCCTGGGCCGCAGTTCGATGATTGTTTTGTAGTCGTATCGTCGGACCTGCGGCCACATGCCTTGGACACTCGGGTGAAGAGGGGGGCGGAGCTTCAACTGATCACCACCTGGTGGTGAGTTGGCTCAGATGGTGGGGGAGGAAGCTGGTCAGATCTGGCAGGCCCAAACGTGTTGTGAGGGTCTGCTGGGAACGTCTGGCTGAGTCCCCCGTCAGAGCGAGCTTCAACTCCCACCTTCAGCAGAGCTTCAACCATGTCCCGTGTGAGGCGGGGGACATTGAGTCCGAATGGGCTGTGTTCCGTGCCTCTATTGTTGAGGCGGCCAGCCGGAGCTGTGGCTGCAAGGTCGTTGGTGCCTGTCGTGGCGGTAATCCCAGGACTCGTTGGTGGACACCAGCAGTGAGGGATGCCGTCAAGCTGAAGGAGGAGTCCTATCGGGCCTTCTTGGCCTGTGGGACTCCAGGGGCAGCTGATGGGTACCGACAGGCTAAGCGGCATGCGGCTTCGGCTGTCGCCAAGGCAAAAACTTGGGCATGGTAGGGGTTCGGCGAGGCCATGGAGAATGGCTTGCGGACGGCTTCGAGGTGATTCTGGTCCACCATCTGGCGGCTCAGGAGGGGGAAGCAGTGCTCCGTCAACACTATGTACAGTGGAGGTGGGGAGCTGCTGACCTCAACTCGGGATGTTGTGGGTCGGTGGAAGGAATACTTCGAAGACCTCCTCAATCCTACCAACATGTCTTCCGATGAGGAAGCAGAGCTGGGGGACTCGGGGGGTGGACTCTCCTATCTCTGGGGCTGAAGTCGCTGAGGTGGTCAAAAAGCTCCCTGGCGGCAAGGCCCCGGGGGTGGATGAGATCCGCCCGGGGTTCCTTAAGGCTCTGGATGCTGTGTGGGGCTGTCCTGGCTGACACGCCTCTGCAGCATCGCGTGATCATCGGGAACAGTGCCGCTGGACCACGGCGGTGGTCCCCCTTTTTAAGAAGGGGGACCGGAGGGTGTGTTCCAATTACAGGGGAATCACACTCCTCAGCCTCCCTGATAAGGTCTATTCAGGGCTCCTGGAGAGGAGGGTCCACCGGGTAGCTGAATCTCGGATTGAGGAGGAGCAGTGTGGTTTTTGTCCTGATCGAGGAACAGTGGACCAGCTCTATACCCCTCCTGGAGGGGGCATGGGAGTTTGCCCAACCAGTCTACATGTAAATGGTAAATGGACATGTGCTTTTCTAGTCATGCAGACCACTCAAAGCGCTTTACACTACTTGTCACATTCACCCATTCACACACACAAGTACACTCATTCAACACACTCATACCCCGATAGGCACATCGAGGGGCAGCTTGGGGTTCAGTGTCTAGGCCTAGGACACTTAGGCATTTTAGTCAGGGGAAGCCAGGAATTGATGAAGGACGACTGCTCTTACTCCTGAGCTACAGCCGCCCCATGTGCTTTGTGGACCTGGAGAAGGCGTTCGACCAAGTCCCCTGGGGACTCCTGTGGAGGGTACTCCGGGAGTATGGGGTACCGGACCCCCTTGTACGAGCTGTCCGGTCCCTGTACAACAGGTGTCAGAGCTTGGTCCACATTGCCGGTAGTAAGTCAGATTCGTTTCCGGTGAGGGTTGGACTCCGCCAAGGCTGCCCTTTATCACCAATTCAGTTCATAACTTATATGGACAGAATTTCTAGGTGCAGCCGAGGTGTTGAGGAGATCCGACTTGGTGGCCTCAGGATTGGCTCTCTGCTTTTTGCAGATGACGTGGTCCTGTTGGCTTCATCTGGTCGTGATCTCCAGCTCTCACTTGAGCGATTTGCGGCCGAGTGTGAAGCGGCTGGGATGAGAATCAGCACCTCAAAATCTGAGACCATGGTCTCATAGGGTGGATTGCCCTCTCCGGGTCGGGAGTCAGGTCCTGCCTCAAGTGGAGGAGTTTAAATATCTTGGGGTCTTGTTCACGAGTGAGGGAAGGATGGAGCGTGAGATCGACAGATGGATCGGTGCGGCGTCTGCAGTAATGCGGGCTCTGCGCCGGTCTGTCATGGTGAAGAAGGAGCTGAGCCAGAAGGCGAAGCTCTCCATTTACCAGTCGATCTACGTTCCTACCCTCACCTATGGTCATGAGCTGTGGGTCGTGACCGAAAGAAGGAGATCTCGTATACAGGCGGCTGAAATGAGTTTCCTCCGCAGGGTGGCCGGGCTCTCCCTTAGAGATAGGGTGAGGAGCTCGGTCATCCGGGAGGAGATCAGAGTAGAGCTGCTGCTCCTCCGTATCGAGAGGAACCAGTTGAGGTGGCTCGGGCATCTGGTCAGGATGCCTCCTGGACCTCCCTGGTGAGGTGTTCCAGGCACGTCCCTCTGGGAGGAGACCCCGGGGAAGACCCAGGACACGCTGGAGGGATTATATCTCTCGGCTGGCCTGGGAACGTCTCGGGATCCCCCCGCAGAGTAGGCAAATGTGGCTGGGGAGAGGGAAGTCTGGGCTTCCCTGCTTAGGCTGCTGCCCCCGTGACCCGACCCCGGATAAGCGGCTGAAGATGGAAGCTGGGTACCTCCACTTCCAGACACATCTGACTGGTTAACGTAAATATTTGTCCCTGAAGTCACAGTTTCCTTCTTCCAAACACTGAACTGAATCTATAAGGTCACAGTAAAGAGGTTCACTTTCTGCCAGATTTTCTCCAACTCATGTTTTTTTTGTTATGAAACATCTCGCAATGTTTTTCAAACCATTTTGTCTCCATGTTAGGAATCTTCTTTTCCAAGTCTAGTCAACCAGTTGTTCTTTAGATTTGCCAGTTCTTTACATAGTTCTGACAATAAATTCTTTTGCTCATCTGATTTAAATGCAAAAATGAATAATGTAGAAATACCTTTATGTATTTCATAATATGGAGATTCTTAATAATTTGCCTCATTTGAAATTTCCACCTTGCTGTGAGTCTCTTCCAGCTGTTGGGATGTTTAACACAAACTAATAAAATAAACTAAAATAAAATAAAACTAATAAAAGAATCAGACAAAATTATTTTAATCTTTCCCCTTTTAGTTGCTCTTATTCTGAAGAACCGGACCGGAAGTTTGGTTTTAACTTGACAGAAGCAGCTAAAAGGGTTTATTCTGGACCCTCTAGCTTGACCCGGTTCGGCGGTTCTGGACGGCCGCTGCCGGTGTTGCGTTCACGTGCCGCTGCAGGAATCCGTTCGAAGCAGAAACGTTGCGTTCACGTGCCAAAGCTGTCAAACAAACAAACAGAACTCTGGTTCGGTTCGGTTCGGCTCGGCTTACCTCTCGGTCCCAGTCCTGCTTGATGTGGACTGCAGCCACCGTGCTCAGAGTCAGAACCACAGAAACTCCCAGAACCACTTTGGAGGTCGTCGACATGACGCCCGCGTGAGCATCAGGTTAGCAAGGAGCTAACTGCCGCCGCTAGCATTTTCTTCTTCCTTGTTGGAGGACTAATGCGCTCTTCTTCTTCTACGTTTAGTTTCTGGCAGTAAAGAGAGGAAGTAGCGCCGCCAGCTGAATCCTCTGTTCAGATGTTCTTTAGTTCGGCTTCACAACAAGGCTTTATTCATCTAATTTATTTGTCAGCCATCTAAAGTTTTTCTTCATTAAACTATTTTAATTTATTCCAATTTCATTATATGGCTACACATTTCTTTCCTCTGGAAATAAAGCTGATATTCCAAATGACTGATAATAACAGATAACGTGCAGTTTGTTGATAATCTAATAATAATCTGTTGTTATTTTATTAATGTGAATGCCCATGCCCCATGGGCATTCACATTATTGTGATTCTGTTCAGCCATTTTTATTATTCCGCCAAACTTTGCCACGTTAGTCCTCCTGCACTGTTCAAGTCACTTCAACCATTCACATCTTAAACGCTGCAGCTCCTTCAGGAGAAGTGTGCTAAGACTTTTGTCATTTCAAATCTTTGTTGTTTTTTGAGATATTTAACATTTTGCAAAAATTAATTCGGCCTTGTGATTGGATGAAAGTCTTTCAAACCCACAGTGCATTGGATGTTGCAAAAATTCAGCTCTGCGATTGGTCAGTTTTTGCATAATGAGCTGAAAACTGCTTCAACTGGGGTTCGGAGCTCTGCACCAGTTTGCAGTGTCTGGTTCGTCTCGGTCCCGGTCTCCATTGTCTTTTCTTGCAAAATCTTTGAAATGCTGCTCCTCCTAACCAGTTTGTCTCACTTCAACCATTCAGGTATCAGACTCTTCAGCCCATTCAGGAGATATGTTCTACAGAATTCAGCTCAGCGATTGGTCCATTTTGTACACCGGGACAAAGGTACACATACAAGGCACTGGCTCAAATGCAGCATTTAACATGTAGGTACATTGTTGTTTTGTCGGCTGTTGCTTGTGTGACGGCGTGCAGTTCTGCAGGCTGCTCAACGTGAACTGTTGGTCTCAGCTGCACACTTCAAGGAGCAAAGGAATTTATTTACAAATGTCCCAGTTAAATATGAAGGATTTGTTCCAACAATGCTCCCTGCAACATTTCAAGACTTTGATAAGTCTTAAACAATCTTTTTCACATTAAACAAAGTCTTTCACATCTTTACTGGAGTTTAGTTGAACCTTGCACATGTTTTTGTAATCCCGCTAATTACACCCTGATGGAAGTGGGGAAAAAAAGCCAATTGGAAAAAATTTCAATGCTTTTTTTCCCACAGTGCACCCAAAAGTTCTAGTGGTGTAGTGAGTAAAGTCATGACTTTCAATCCAGAAAGTCATGGGTTTGAATCCCGATGTGGGACAATAAGAAAAAATGGCGTTTGTGCTTTTTAAAAAAAAAAAAAAAAATCAATTTCTTATACTTATGCAATACCAAACCAGACCGGCTGGAGGGGGACCAGGTCTCAGTGTGGTCCGCTCAGAGCTTCCAGAAGCTGCTGGATCCCGGAAGCGAAGCTGTTCTCACAAACAGAACTTCATCTTCTGGTTCAAGTTAAAAGTTTTGATTGAAGAGAAACAAACTATCAGCAGATGAATAATTTTTATTGATCCTGGAACATAAATAGGACAAATGTTTCTTTGTACACGTGAAGATCGAAGTAAAAATAAATAAGTGTCACGGCAATAAATTAAAAGCATGAGATGAAGCAACAGGCTGCAGCTGGGAGCAGAGACGTGGAGGACAGTGCAGCTGGACGGATATTTACACAGGTTTTTATTTTACAGGTCTTCCTGCAGCTGTCAGCCGACGCTTCCTTTCAGTCTTCACATTTTAGGAGCTTCAGCATAAAAAAATTAAGAAAAACATAAACCAAACCTTCAACACACCAAACTGCAGCCAGCAGGAGCATCACAGAACCACATCAGACCACAACCCAAAACCGCTCAGTGGTCCGCTAGAACCGGGATTGTTTGCATAAATAACTGGATCCAGGTGGAATGAGTTGGTTTCACAGCATTTCAACAGATTGTACTCGGAACAAAAACCACAGAACTGAAACTGGATTGTCGCGTTCAGACCTCTGAGCCGCTCCTGCTGCATGCAGTCAGGAAACACCAACATCTGGACACAAACGTTGCAGGTTCTCCGGCGTGCAGCCGCAACCAAGCGGCGGCTGCAGCTTTCATAGTCCAGCTGTGTGTCAGCCACACACTCACACACACACATGCCCACGCACTCGGCAACAAAAACTCATGTAAACATCAGTTAAAAAAAAACAAAAAACACCTGAGACTATTCCATCATCATCATCACCACGTTGCTGCATGTCAACATCTGTCACAGCCAGCCAGGTCGGTTTCCGGCAAAGCCATCACTATGGCAACGGGGCGTTTGCGTGCGAACTTTAATGTTTCCACTAGAGGGCAGCAGTCGTCTCCACTTAAGTCGGTTTGGTGTTACTATAGCAACACGCTGTGACGTCATTGTTATGTGACGCAAACGCAACAATGAAGGTAAAAAAAAGAAAAAACAAGCGAAAGCTGAAGGCAGCAAGATAAAACACCCTTAAAAGCGGGGTTTGGGACGTAGGAGAACGACGGCACGATGATGTTTGAGGCTAACGGGCGCTAATGCTAGTTTGGTTATAATGAGTGCTGTGAACAATATGTGACAGTTAGCTGCTATCGGGAGTGTTTCAGATGTTTGTTGGCACCAAAGCCCCATTTCCACCAACAGGTCCAACTCGGTATGGTACGGGTCGGTACGGATCAGCGCAGGCTAGTGTGGTACGGGTCGGTACGGGTTGGTACGGATCAGCGCAAGCTAGTGTGGTACGGGTCGGTACGGGTTGGTACGGATCAGCGCAAGCTAGTGTGGTACGGGTCGGTACGGATCAGAGCAGGTTAGTGTGGTACGGGTCGGTACGGATCAGCGCAAGCTAGTGTGGTACGGGTCGGTACGGATCAGAGCAGGCTAGTGTGGTACGGGTCGGTACGGATCAACGCAAGCTAGTGTGGTACGGGTCGGTACGGATCAGAGCAGGTTAGTGTGGTACGGGTCGGTACGGATCAGCGCAAGCTAGTGTGGTACGGGTCGGTACGGATCAACGCAAGCTAGTGTGGTACGGGTCGGTACGGATCAGAGCAGGTTAGTGTGGTACGGGTCGGTACGGATCAGCGCAAGCTAGTGTGGTACGGGTCGGTACGGATCAGCGCAAGCTAGTGTGGTACGGGTCGGTACGGATCAACGCAAGCTAGTGTGGTACGGGTCGGTATGGATCAGAGCAGGTTAGTGCGGTACGGGTTGGTACGGGTCGGTATGGATCAGAGCAGGTTAGTGTGGTACGGGTCGGTACGGATCAGAGCAGGTTAGTGTGGTACGGGTCGGTATGGATCAGAGCAGGTTAGCGTGGTACGGGTTGGTACGGGTCGGTACGGATCAGAGCAGGTTAGTGTGGTACGGGTCGGTATGGATCAGAGCAGGTTAGTGCGGTACGGGTCGGTATGGATCAGAGCAGGTTAGTGTGGTACGGGTCGGTATGGATCAGAGCAGGTTAGTGCGGTACGGGTTGGTACGGGTCGGTACGGATCAGAGCAGGTTAGTGTGGTACGGGTCGGTATGGATCAGAGCAGGTTAGTGTGGTACGGGTCGGTACGGATCAGCGCAAGCTAGTGTGGTACGGGTCGGTACGGATCAACGCAAGCTAGTGTGGTACGGGTCGGTATGGATCAGAGCAGGTTAGTGCGGTACGGGTTGGTACGGGTCGGTATGGATCAGAGCAGGTTAGTGTGGTACGGGTCGGTACGGATCAGAGCAGGTTAGTGTGGTACGGGTCGGTATGGATCAGAGCAGGTTAGCGTGGTACGGGTCGGTATGGATCAGAGCAGGTTAGCGCGGTACGGGTCGGTACGGATCAGAGCAGGTTAGTGTGGTACGGGTCGGTATGGATCAGAGCAGGTTAGTGCGGTACGGGTTGGTACGGGTCGGTACGGATCAGAGCAGGTTAGTGTGGTACGGGTCGGTATGGATCAGAGCAGGTTAGTGCGGTACGGGTTGGTACGGGTCGGTACGGATCAGAGCAGGTTAGTGTGGTACGGGTCGGTACGGATCAGAGGAGGTTAGTGCGGTACGGGTCGGTATGGATCAGAGCAGGTTAGTGCGGTACGGGTTGGTACGGGTCGGTACGGATCAGCGCAAGCTAGTGTGGTACGGGTCGGTACGGATCAGAGGAGGTTAGTGTGGTACGGGTCGGTACGGATCAGCGCAAGCTAGTGTGGTACGGGTCGGTACGGATCAGAGGAGGTTAGTGCGGTACGGGTCGGTACGGATCAGAGGAGGTTAGTGCGGTACGGGTCGGTACGGATCAGAGGAGGTTAGTGCGGTACGGGTCGGTACGGATCAGAGGAGGTTAGTGCGGTACGGGTTGGTACGGGTCGGTACGGATCAGCGCAAGCTAGTGTGGTACGGGTCGGTACGGATCAGAGCAGGTTAGTGTGGTACGGGTCGGTACGGATCAGAGGAGGTTAGTGCGGTACGGGTCGGTACGGATCAGAGCAGGTTAGTGCGGTACGGGTCGGTACGGATCAGAGGAGGTTAGTGCGGTACAGGTCGGTACGGGTCGGTACGGATCAGAGCAGGCTAGTGTGGTACGGGTCGGTACGGATCAGAGGAGGTTAGTGCGGTACGGGTTGGTACGGGTCGGTACGGGTCGGTACGGATCAGAGGAGGTTAATGCGGTACGGGTTGGTACGGGTCGGTACGGATCAGAGGAGGTTAGTGCGGTACGGGTCGGTACGGATCAGAGGAGGTTAGTGTGGTACGGGTCGGTACGGATCAGAGGAGGTTAGTGTGGTACGGGTCGGTACGGATCAGAGGAGGTTAGTGTGGTACGGGTCGGTACGGATCAGAGGAGGTTAGTGTGGTACGGGTCGGTACGGATCAGAGGAGGTTAGTGCGGTACGGGTCGGTACGGATCAGAGGAGGTTAGTGTGGTACGGGTCGGTACGGATCAGAGGAGGTTAGTGCGGTACGGGTTGGTACGGATCAGAGGAGGTTAGTGTGGTACGGGTCGGTACGGATCAGAGGAGGTTAGTGCGGTACGGGTTGGTACGGGTCGGTACGGATCAGAGGAGGTTAGTGCGGTACGGGTTGGTACGGGTCGGTACGGATCAGAGCAGGTTAGCGCGGTACGGGTCGGTACGGATCAGAGCAGGTTAGTGTGGTACGGGTCGGTACGGATCAGCGCAAGCTAGTGTGGTACGGGTCGGTACGGATCAGAGCAGGTTAGTGTGGTACGGGTCGGTACGGATCAGAGCAGGTTAGCGTGGTACGGGTCGGTACGGATCAGAGCAGGTTAGCGTGGTACGGGTCGGTACGGATCAGAGCAGGTTAGCGTGGTACGGGTCGGTACGGGTTAGGTAACTAAAAGACGACATAGCGCCATGTCATGACGCATTTATTGCTATCTGGCTGATACAAGGACTACTAGGGTCCAGGTGCTGTGGACACAGAGACCAAGCTTGACCAAACCACCCTTCCCATTCCGAGTCAGACTTCTAGGTAGATACGGGTTACATCTGCAGACCATTGGGCAACGCTAGACTTTTGGGTCTGTCCACAGTGCGGGAGATAGCCTGCCAATAAAACCTCTTTTCAGCTGACTTCTGGTTGACCTCCTCTGTGACTTGGCTTGTCATGGCAGGACTGACTCCAGATCTCCAAAGGAAAGCAAGCAGATCTGGAGGAGCTGGTTGGAGTCAGATCAGAGCAAAGTCATGACCAATGACGTCTTGAAACTGGAACCTGAACCACTAAAACCAGCTTCAAGTGACGATATCCCAAACAATTTCCCTGATCCACAGAAATAGTATCTGAACATATTTATCTGTAGATCCAGTTTTCTTAAGTGTGATACTAGTCAAGATTTGCACCAGAAATGATGCCTCCTTGCGCCATCAACAGACAGGTAAAGGTATTTCAGCTTCAGTCTGAAAGCTGACCACAGTATTACAGTTTACGGCTACAGTTAGCTTCACATATTCGCTTAATGTGTAAGTTAGCTTTATGTGTTCGCTACATGTGCTGTCCAAACTGGAGCTTCTTCTGTGTTTCCTCTTCTGAGAAAAATCAGAATCATTTCCGTGTTTGACACGAGCGTAAACTGAACAGAAATAAATGGCTGCGTATTCATACTGATGAACGTAAGCTAGCTTAATAATGACATAAGCTTGTGATGCTAGCTTCATCCTTAGCTTCTTCACATGTAAGTTCCTGCAATGTGAGGAGCAGTATCTCTACATTTCCCTAAAAAACAGAAGCTGATTCCACCTTTCCGAGTCAGAGGTAACGTCACGTCTGCCCTCTGCAGCTGTTAACACCTCCTCTGTGTTCACGCTAACTACATACTGATGATCGTCGCAGTTATTCCAAATGGTAAAAATATTACTGCGTTTGGTTTTCTGGTCTGCATTTGTTTTTCCTGCTTTGCATGAACGAGGTCACGTTCTGACTGGATGGCTGTCAGTCAGGAAAACTCCCTGCAGCTGGAAAAACATGACATTTTGTTGATATGTGCAGACAACGTCGACCATGATTGTTTTTTTCTACCACAGTGAAGGAAAACTGACCCAATGACAGATGGATGATCCGTTAGAGAAGCTCTGGAGCCTGGCGGGCTGTTGCAGGTTACCTGGAGGCATTGCTGGACTCTACGTGATGCAGGTTGCTTTTCAATAAGCTACCACACACACAATCACACACCTCCAAACAATCAGAAAACATTTCCCTTCAGAGTCCTGACAGCTTCAGGTTTTGAGGGTAGATGTTCTGGACGAAAAGCGCTGCTCTTCTGCATCTACCCGAGATTTGACTACACCGCCGCTGCTGCTGGAGAAGTCCGAGTCTGAAAGAGTTCAGTTTCTAACTGACACACACAAACATCCCTGTTTCCTTATTCACAGGTTAAGGTAGTTCAGGTGAGATCAAAACCAGAAAAGAAGGTATCCTCGCATCAGGGCTGCTGGTTCTTGAGCTGAAAGCTCATCCGCCAGGTGGGAGGACATGCTGCCAAGACGAGGAGGGAAACACATCGTGGTCCGGCAATGGATGACATCGTCCAAAGGCAGCGACATTGTTATGCTTTAAAGAACATGCAGCGAATGCCTGGTGTCGTCAGAGGAACAGAACTTCTACATGGTGTAGAGAAAACTGGCAGAGTCCACATTCCAGGAAAGGCGTGGACGGGAAGGCGTGGAAGGGAAGGCGTGGACGGGAAGGCGTGGACGGGAAGGCGTGGAAGGGAAGGCGTGGACGGGAAGGCGTGGAAGGGAAGGCGTGGACGGGAAGGCGTGGAAGGGAAGGCGTGGACGGGAAGGCGTGGAAGGGAAGGCGTGGAAGGGAAGGCGTGGACGGGAAGGCGTGGACGGGAAGGCGTGGACGGGAAGAGGGACGTCTCCGTAAGCGAAGCTTCTACGTCTACAACTGCTGGTGACAACACTGGGGGCGCCGTCGCCATGGGTTCATTTAGAGGAAAAAGACAACGTCAGCATCAGCAGGTCCACATCGGACAACCTGAAGACGGATCAGATGTCAAGACACAAGTGCGAACGAAGTAAATCCATCTCAGGCACGATTTTTACCCCCTCCCCCCACCCACCAACAGAAACTAAACATTTGGTTTTGTGGTCAGGACTGCCTGTGGGGACAGTCTGGTGTCCTTCAGGCCTCCAATGTGTGCAGGGCTGAATGTGTGACCCAACGCCGGCGTCAAAGGTCAGGTCTTCAGGGTGGGGGATGGGGGTGCTGAGTGACCCTCCAGCCAGCTTCCTGTTTGACTTATGTGTGGGTATGAAGTAGCTCCAGCCCCTCCCTCCAGCTGGCCTTTGGCTACTGATGGACCTCATTTGCAATCAGGCTGTCCTCCCCCGACTGGAAACCCGCCTCGTTGATACTGTTTCCCCCGTTCAGCATCTCCTCATCCTGGGACGAGCCCCGGTCCTCCTCGCTGCTGCCGGCGCCCGGCTCGTCCGTGTTTGGGTCCTGCAGAACCTGGGCGATGTAACTCTGCTGCTGCTGAGTCTGATGCTGCAGGACACAGAGAACCACAAGTGGGTCAGAACTGCTGAGACTGTAACAAGCAGGACTGGCCATGAAGCAGACACACAGATGCATTAAGCACAGGAAGTTCATCTGGATGCTTCCAACCTTCATGCTGTTGTCCAGACTGAAGCGAACGTCTGCAGGGACCGTTGACGTGAAACGTCCCTGCAGACACGTCTAACAAAATCGTTTCCACAAACCATCAGCTCTTGTTGCCATGCTGCTGCTCTGACAGAACTCACCTGAGATTTGGCTGTTGGGGAGGACGAAGGACGACTCGGGCGTCCATTCTCAACAGTGTCAACATCGCTCTCCTTTGTATCGATCTAAAACAAAAGCAGACGGAGTGAATAGCAAACCGGACGGCAGAGTTTACATTTCACACACCTTCAGCCAAGTCTTACCTTGTAGTTATGAGCGCTCAGGTATTTGAAGTGTCCGAAGCAGATGTGAGACAGACAGACCACGATGGTGGTGACCAGGACCACCAGAGTGAACATGGAGGTTGGCGTTTTCAAACCTGGTGGGACATTAAAACTGGACTAAAGATAGCATTCCAGGTGGGTCCATTTGTTACGTCACATTTCATTTAGACAACAACTCAGAGTAGAAGCAGCAGGGAAGCTTAGCGTAACCTGAAGGAGTGGTAACACGGATATACTTAACATAACAGGCCCAAATCGAAGCCCAACACGGTGTCCAACGCGGTGCCCACCACGAAGCCCAACACGGTGCCCAACACGAAGCCCAACACGGTGTCCAACACGTAGCCCAACACGTAACCCAACACGGTGCCCAACACGTAGCCCTACACGGTGCCCAACACGTAACCCAACACGAAGCCCAACACGTAGCCCAACACGGTACCCAACACGAAGCCCAACACGGTGCCCAACACGAAGCCCAACACGGTGCCCAACACAGTGTCCAACACGTAGCCCAACACGAAGCCCAACACGGTGTCCAACATGTAGCCTAACACGGTGTCCAACATGTAGCCCAACACGAAGCCCAACACGGGACCCATCACGGTGTCCAACATGTAGCCCAACACGGTGTCCAACATGTAGCCCAACACGAAGCCCAACACGAAGCCCAACACGGAGCCCAACACGAAGCCCAACACGGTGTCCAACATGTAGCCCAACACGGTGTCCAACATGTAGCCCAACACGGTGTCCAACATGTAGCCCAACACGGTGTCCAACATGTAGCCCAACACGAAGCCCAACACGAAGCCCAACACGGAGCCAAACACGGAGCCCAACAAGGTGCCCAACACGGTGTCCAACACGTAGCCCAACACGGTGTCCAACACGGTGCCCAACACGGTGTCCAACGCGGTGTCCAACACGTAGCCCAACACGGTGCCCAACACGAAGCCCAACACGGTGTCCAACGCGGTGTCCAACACGTAGCCCAACACGGTGCCCAACACGGAGCCCAACACGAAGCCCAACACGGTGTCCAACGCGGTGTCCAACACGTAGCCCAACACGGTGCCCAACACGAAGCCCAACACGGTGTCCAACGCGGTGTCCAACACGTAGCCCAACACGGTGCCCAACACGTAGCCCAACACGGAGCCCAACACGGTGTCCAACACGGTGCCCAACACGAAGCCCAACACGGTGTCCAACGCGGTGTCCAACACGTAGCCCAACACGGTGCCCAACACGAAGCCCAATACGGTGTCCAACACGTAGCCCAACACGGTGCCCAACACGTAGCCCAACACAAAGCCCAACACGGTGTCCAACATGTAGCCCAACACGGTGCCCAACACGTAGCCCAACACGATGCCCAACACGGAGACCAACACGGTGCCCAAGACGGTGACCAACATGTAGCCCAAAACAAAGCCCAACACGAAGCCCAACACGTAGCCCAACACGAAGCCCAACACGTAGCCCAACACGAAGCCCAACACGAAGCCCAACACGAAGCCCAACACGTAGCCCAACACGGAGCCCAACACGGAGCCCAAAACAAAGCCCAACACGGAGCCCAACGCGGTGTCCAAAATGTAGCCCAACACGGTGTCCAACACGTAGCCCAACACGAAGCCCAACACGGTGTCCAACATGTAGCCTAACACGGTGTCCAACATGTAGCCCAACACAAAGCCCAACACGGTGTCCAACACGAAGCCCAACACGGTGTCCAACATGTAGCCCAACACAAAGCCCAACACGAAGCCCAACACTAAGCCCAAATCGGTGCCCAACACGGAGACAAACACAGTGCCCAACACGGTGCCCAAAACAAAGCCCAACACGAAGCCCAACACGGAGCCCAACACGGTGCCCAACACGGTGCCCAACACGGAGCCCAACACGGTGCCCAACACGGAGCCCAACACGAAGCCCATCACGGTGCCCAATACGGTGCCCAACACGGAGCCCAACACGGAGCCCAACACGGTGCCCAACACGGTGCCCAACACGAAGCCCATCACGGTGGCCAACACGAAGCCCAACACGTAACCCAACACGGAGCCCAACACGGAGCCCAACACTAAGCCCAACACGTAGCCCAACACGGTGCCCAGCACGTAACCCAACACGAAGCCCAACACGGTGCCCAGCACGTAACCCAACACGAAGCCCAACACGGTGCCCAGCACGTAACCCAACACGAAGCCCAACGCGGTGCACAACACGTAGCCCAACACGGTGCCCAACACGAAGCCCAACACGTAGCCCAACACGGAGCCCAACACAAAGCCCAACGCGGTGTCCAACATGTAGCCCAACACGGTGTCCAACATGTAGCCCAACACAAAGCCCAACACGAAGCCCAACACGGAGCCCAACACGAAGCCCAACATGGTGTCCAACATGTAGCCCAACACGGTGTCCAACACGGTGTCCAACACGGTGCCCAACACGAAGCCCAACACGGTGTCCAACACGTAGCCCAACACGGTGTCCAACACGAAGCCCAACACGGTGTCCAACACGTAGCCCAACACGGTGCCCAACACGGTGCCCAACACGAAGCCCAACACGGTGCCCAACACAGTGCCCAACACGAAGCCCAACACGAAGCCCAACACGGTGCCCAACACGAAGCACAACACGAAGCCCAACACGGAGCCCAACACGAAGCCCAACACGAAGCCCAACACGGTGCCCAACACGAAGCCCAACACGGAGCCCAACACGAAGCCCATCACGGTGCCCAACACGAAGCCCAACACGGAGCCCAACACGAAGCCCATCACGGTGCCCAACACGGAGCCCAGCACGGAGCCCAACACGGAGCCCAACACGGAGCCCAAAACGGTGCCCAACGGGGAGCCCAACGCGGTGCCCAACACGTAGCCCAACACGGAGCCCAACACGGTGCCCAACACGAAGCCCAACACGTAGCCCAACACGAAGCCCAACACGAAGCCCAACGCGGTGCCCAACGCGGTGCCCAACATGTAGCCCAACGCGGTGTACAACACGTAGCCCAACACGAAGCCCAACACGGTGTCCAACATGTAGCCCAACACGGTGTCCAACATGTAGCCCAACACAAAGCCCAACACGAAGCCCAACACGAAGCCCAACACGGAGCCCAACACGGTGCCCAACACGGTGTCCAACACGTAGCCCAACACGGAGCCCAACACGTAGCCCAACACGGAGCCCAACACGAAGCCCAACACGGAGCCCAACACGTAGCCCAACACGGAGCCCAACACGTAGCCCAACACGGTGCCCAACACGTAGCCCAACACGGTGCCCAAGACGGTGACCAACACGGTGTCCAACACGGTGCCCAACACGAAGCCCAACACGTAGCCCAACACGGTGTCCAACACGAAGCCCAACACGGTGTCCAACACGTAGCCCAACACGGTGCCCAACACGAAGCCCAACACGGTGCCCAACACGGTGCCCAAGACGGTGACCAACATGTAGCCCAACACAAAGCCCAACACGAAGCCCAACACGTAGCCCAACACGAAGCCCAACACGAAGCCCAACACGGAGCCCAAAACGAAGCCCAACACGAAGCCCAACACGAAGCCCAACACGGAGCCCAACACGGTGCCCAACACGGTGCCCAACACGGAGCCCAACACGGTGCCCAACACGGAGCCCAACACGAAGCCCATCACGGTGCCCAATACGGTGCCCAACACGGAGCCCAACACGGAGCCCAACACGGTGCCCAACACGGTGCCCAACACGAAGCCCATCACGGTGGCCAACACGAAGCCCAACACGGTGCCCAACACGGAGCCCAACACGAAGCCCATCACGGTGCCCAACACGGTGCCCAACACGGAGCCCAACACGGTGCCCAACACGGAGCCCAACACGAAGCCCATCACGGTGCCCAACACGGAGCCCAACACGGTGCCCAACACGGTGCCCAACACGAAGCCCATCAGGGTGGCCAACACGAAGCCCAACACGGAGCCCAACACTAAGCCCAACACGTAGCCCAACACGGTGCCCAGCACGTAACCCAACACGAAGCCCAACACGGTGCCCAACACGAAGCCCAACACGGTGCCCAACACAGTGCCCAACACGAAGCCCAACACGAAGCCCAACACGGTGCCCAACACGAAGCACAACACGAAGCCCAACACGGAGCCCAACACGAAGCCCAACACGAAGCCCAACACGGTGCCCAACACGAAGCCCAACACGGAGCCCAACACGAAGCCCATCACGGTGCCCAACACGAAGCCCAACACGGAGCCCAACACGAAGCCCATCACGGTGCCCAACACGGAGCCCAGCACGGAGCCCAACACGGAGCCCAACACGGAGCCCAACACGGTGCCCAACGGGGAGCCCAACGCGGTGCCCAACACGTAGCCCAACACGGAGCCCAACACGGTGCCCAACACGAAGCCCAACACGTAGCCCAACACGAAGCCCAACACGAAGCCCAACGCGGTGCCCAACGCGGTGCCCAACATGTAGCCCAACGCGGTGTACAACACGTAGCCCAACACGAAGCCCAACACGGTGTCCAACATGTAGCCCAACACGGTGTCCAACATGTAGCCCAACACAAAGCCCAACACGAAGCCCAACACGAAGCCCAACACGGAGCCCAACACGGTGTCCAACACGTAGCCCAACACGGAGCCCAACACGTAGCCCAACACGGAGCCCAACACGAAGCCCAACACGGAGCCCAACACGTAGCCCAACACGGAGCCCAACACGTAGCCCAACACGGTGCCCAACACGTAGCCCAACACGGTGCCCAAGACGGTGACCAACATGTAGCCCAACACAAAGCCCAACACGAAGCCCAACACGTAGCCCAACACGAAGCCCAACACGAAGCCCAACACGGAGCCCAAAACGAAGCCCAACACGAAGCCCAACACGGTGCCCAACACGAAGCCCAACACGGTGTCCAACACGGTGCCCAACACGAAGCCCAACACGTAGCCCAACACGGTGTCCAACACGAAGCCCAACACGGTGTCCAACACGTAGCCCAACACGGTGCCCAACACGAAGCCCAACACGGTGCCCAACACGGTGCCCAAGACGGTGACCAACATGTAGCCCAACACAAAGCCCAACACGAAGCCCAACACGTAGCCCAACACGAAGCCCAACACGAAGCCCAACACGGAGCCCAAAACGAAGCCCAACACGAAGCCCAACACGAAGCCCAACACGGAGCCCAACACGGTGCCCAACACGGTGCCCAACACGGAGCCCAACACGGTGCCCAACACGGAGCCCAACACGAAGCCCATCACGGTGCCCAATACGGTGCCCAACACGGAGCCCAACACGGAGCCCAACACGGTGCCCAACACGGTGCCCAACACGAAGCCCATCACGGTGGCCAACACGAAGCCCAACACGGAGCCCAACACGGTGCCCAACACGGAGCCCAACACGAAGCCCATCACGGTGCCCAACACGGTGCCCAACACGGAGCCCAACACGGTGCCCAACACGGTGCCCAACACGAAGCCCATCACGGTGCCCAACACGGAGCCCAACACGGTGCCCAACACGGTGCCCAACACGAAGCCCATCACGGTGGCCAACACGAAGCCCAACACGGAGCCCAACACTAAGCCCAACACGTAGCCCAACACGGTGCCCAGCACGTAACCCAACACGAAGCCCAACACGGTGCCCAACACGTAGCCCAACACGGTGCCCAACACGGTGCCCAACACGAAGCCCAACACGGTGCCCAGCACGTAACCCAACACGAAGCCCAACACGGTGCCCAGCACGTAACCCAACACGAAGCCCAACGCGGTGCACAACACGTAGCCCAACACGGTGCCCAACACGAAGCCCAACACGTAGCCCAACACGGAGCCCAACACAAAGCCCAACGCGGTGTCCAACATGTAGCCCAACACGGTGTCCAACATGTAGCCCAACACAAAGCCCAACACGAAGCCCAACACGGAGCCCAACACGAAGCCCAACATGGTGTCCAACATGTAGCCCAACACGGTGTCCAACACGGTGCCCAACACGAAGCCCAACACGGTGTCCAACACGTAGCCCAACACGGTGTCCAACATGAAGCCCAACACGGTGTCCAACACGTAGCCCAACACGGTGCCCAACACGGTGCCCAACACGGTGCCCAACACAGTGCCCAACACGAAGCCCAACACGAAGCCCAACACGGTGCCCAACACGAAGCACAACACGAAGCCCAACACGGAGCCCAACACGAAGCCCAACACGAAGCCCAACACGGTGCCCAACACGAAGCCCAACACGGAGCCCAACACGAAGCCCAACACGAAGCCCATCACGGTGCCCAACACGGAGCCCAGCACGGAGCCCAACACGGTGCCCAACGGGGAGCCCAACGCGGTGCCCAACACGTAGCCCAACACGGAGCCCAACACGGAGCCCAAAACGGTGCCCAACACGAAGCCCAACACGTAGCCCAACACGAAGCCCAACGCGGTGCCCAACGCGGTGCCCAACATGTAGCCCAACGCGGTGTACAACACGTAGCCCAACACGAAGCCCAACACGGTGTCCAACATGTAGCCCAACACGGTGTCCAACATGTAGCCCAACACAAAGCCCAACACGAAGCCCAACACGAAGCCCAACACGGAGCCCAACACGGTGCCCAACACGGTGTCCAACACGTAGCCCAACACGGAGCCCAACACGTAGCCCAACACGGAGCCCAACACGAAGCCCAACACGTAGCCCAACACGTAGCCCAACACGGAGCCCAACACGTAGCCCAACACGTAGCCCAACACGGTGCCCAACACGGTGCCCAAGACGGTGACCAACATGTAGCCCAACACAAAGCCCAACACGAAGCCCAACACGTAGCCCAACACGAAGCCCAACACGAAGCCCAACACGGAGCCCAAAACGAAGCCCAACACGAAGCCCAACACGGTGCCCAACACGAAGCCCAACACGGTGTCCAACACGGTGCCCAACACGAAGCCCAACACGGTGTCCAACACGTAGCCCAACACGGTGTCCAACACGAAGCCCAACACGGTGTCCAACACGTAGCCCAACACGGTGCCCAACACGGTGCCCAACACGAAGCCCAACACGGTTCCCAACAAGAAGCCCAACACGAAGCCCAACACGGTGCCCAACACGAAGCACAACACGAAGCCCAACACGGAGCCCAACACGAAGCCCAACACGAAGCCCAACACGGTGCCCAACACGAAGCCCAACACGGAGCCCAACACGAAGCCCAACACGAAGCCCATCACGGTGCCCAACACGGAGCCCAGCACGGAGCCCAACACGGAGCCCAACACGGAGCCCAACACGGTGCCCAACGCGGAGCCCAACGCGGTGCCCAACACGTAGCCCAACACGGAGCCCAACACGAAGCCCAACGCGGTGCCCAACGCGGTGCCCAACATGTAGCCCAACGCGGTGTACAACACGTAGCCCAACACGAAGCCCAACACGGTGTACAACACGTAGCCCAACACGAAGCCCAACACGGTGTCCAACATGTAGCCCAACACGGTGTCCAACATGTAGCCCAACACAAAGCCCAACACGAAGCCCAACACGAAGCCCAACACGGAGCCCAACACGGTGCCCAACACGGTGTCCAACACGTAGCCCAACACGGAGCCCAACACGTAGCCCAACACGGAGCCCAACACGAAGCCCAACACGGAGCCCAACACGTAGCCCAACACGGAGCCCAACACGTAGCCCAACACGGTGCCCAACACGTAGCCCAACACGGTGCCCAAGACGGTGACCAACATGTAGCCCAACACAAAGCCCAACACGAAGCCCAACACGTAGCCCAACACGAAGCCCAACACGAAGCCCAACACGGAGCCCAAAACGAAGCCCAACACGAAGCCCAACACGGTGCCCAACACGAAGCCCAACACGGTGTCCAAAACGGTGCCCAACACGAAGCCCAACACGTAGCCCAACACGGTGTCCAACACGAAGCCCAACACGGTGTCCAACACGTAGCCCAACACGGTGCCCAACACGAAGCCCAACACGGTGCCCAAGACGGTGACCAACATGTAGCCCAACACAAAGCCCAACACGAAGCCCAACACGTAGCCCAACACGAAGCCCAACACGAAGCCCAACACGGAGCCCAAAACGAAGCCCAACACGAAGCCCAACACGAAGCCCAACACGGAGCCCAACACGGTGCCCAACACGGTGCCCAACACGGAGCCCAACACGGTGCCCAACACGGAGCCCAACACGAAGCCCATCACGGTGCCCAATACGGTGCCCAACACGGAGCCCAACACGGTGCCCAACACGGTGCCCAACACGAAGCCCATCACGGTGGCCAACACGAAGCCCAACACGGAGCCCAACACGGTGCCCAACACGGAGCCCAACACGAAGCCCATCACGGTGCCCAACACGGTGCCCAACACGGAGCCCAACACGGTGCCCAACACGGAGCCCAACACGAAGCCCATCACAGTGCCCAACACGGAGCCCAACACGGTGCCCAACACGGTGCCCAACACGAAGCCCATCACGGTGGCCAACACGAAGCCCAACACGGAGCCCAACACTAAGCCCAACACGTAGCCCAACACGGTGCCCAGCACGTAACCCAACACGAAGCCCAACACGGTGCCCAACACGTAGCCCAACACGGTGCCCAACACGGTGCCCAACACGAAGCCCAACACGGTGCCCAGCACGTAACCCAACACGAAGCCCAACACGGTGCCCAGCACGTAACCCAACACGAAGCCCAACGCGGTGCACAACACGTAGCCCAACACGGTGCCCAACACGAAGCCCAACACGTAGCCCAACACGGAGCCCAACACAAAGCCCAACGCGGTGTCCAACATGTAGCCCAACACGGTGTCCAACATGTAGCCCAACACAAAGCCCAACACGAAGCCCAACACGGAGCCCAACACGAAGCCCAACATGGTGTCCAACATGTAGCCCAACACGGTGTCCAACACGGTGCCCAACACGAAGCCCAACACGGTGTCCAACACGTAGCCCAACACGGTGTCCAACATGAAGCCCAACACGGTGTCCAACACGTAGCCCAACACGGTGCCCAACACGGTGCCCAACACGAAGCCCAACACGGTGCCCAACACAGTGCCCAACACGAAGCCCAACACGAAGCCCAACACGGTGCCCAACACGAAGCACAACACGAAGCCCAACACGGAGCCCAACACGAAGCCCAACACGGAGCCCAACACGGTGCCCAACACGGTGTCCAACACGTAGCCCAACACGGAGCCCAACACGTAGCCCAACACGGAGCCCAACACGAAGCCCAACACGGAGCCCAACACGTAGCCCAACACGGTGTCCAACATGTAGCCCAACACGGAGCCCAACACGAAGCCCATCACGGTGCCCAACACGAAGCCCAACACGGAGCCCAACACGAAGCCCATCACGGTGCCCAACACGGAGCCCAGCACGGAGCCCAACACGGAGCCCAACACGGAGCCCAACACGGTGCCCAACGGGGAGCCCAACGCGGTGCCCAACACGTAGCCCAACACGGAGCCCAACACGGTGCCCAACACGAAGCCCAACACGTAGCCCAACACGAAGCCCAACACGAAGCCCAACGCGGTGCCCAACGCGGTGCCCAACATGTAGCCCAACGCGGTGTACAACACGTAGCCCAACACGAAGCCCAACACGGTGTCCAACATGTAGCCCAACACGGTGTCCAACATGTAGCCCAACACAAAGCCCAACACGAAGCCCAACACGAAGCCCAACACGGAGCCCAACACGGTGCCCAACACGGTGTCCAACACGTAGCCCAACACGGAGCCCAACACGTAGCCCAACACGGAGCCCAACACGAAGCCCAACACGGAGCCCAACACGTAGCCCAACACGGAGCACAACACGTAGCCCAACACGGTGCCCAACACGTAGCCCAACACGGTGCCCAAGACGGTGACCAACATGTAGCCCAACACAAAGCCCAACACGAAGCCCAACACGTAGCCCAACACGAAGCCCAACACGAAGCCCAACACGGAGCCCAAAACGAAGCCCAACACGAAGCCCAACACGGTGCCCAACACGAAGCCCAACACGGTGTCCAACACGGTGCCCAACACGAAGCCCAACACGTAGCCCAACACGGTGTCCAACACGAAGCCCAACACGGTGTCCAACACGTAGCCCAACACGGTGCCCAACACGAAGCCCAACACGGTGCCCAACACGGTGCCCAAGACGGTGACCAACATGTAGCCCAACACAAAGCCCAACACGAAGCACAACACGAAGCCCAACACGGAGCCCAACACGAAGCCCAACACGAAGCCCAACACGGTGCCCAACACGAAGCCCAACACGGAGCCCAACACGAAGCCCAACACGAAGCCCATCACGGTGCCCAACACGGAGCCCAGCACGGAGCCCAACACGGAGCCCAACACGGAGCCCAACACGGTGCCCAACGCGGAGCCCAACGCGGTGCCCAACACGTAGCCCAACACGGAGCCCAACACGAAGCCCAACGCGGTGCCCAACGCGGTGCCCAACATGTAGCCCAACGCGGTGTACAACACGTAGCCCAACACGAAGCCCAACACGGTGTCCAACATGTAGCCCAACACGGTGTCCAACATGTAGCCCAACACGAAGCCCAACACGGAGCCCAACACGGTGCCCAACACGGTGTCCAACACGTAGCCCAACACGGAGCCCAACACGTAGCCCAACACGGAGCCCAACACGAAGCCCAACACGGAGCCCAACACGTAGCCCAACACGGAGCCCAACACGTAGCCCAACACGGTGCCCAAGACGGTGACCAACATGTAGCCCAACACAAAGCCCAACACGAAGCCCAACACGTAGCCCAACACGAAGCCCAACACGAAGCCCAACACGGAGCCCAAAACGAAGCCCAACACGAAGCCCAACACGGTGCCCAACACGAAGCCCAACACGGAGCCCAACACGAAGCCCAACACGAAGCCCATCACGGTGCCCAACACGGAGCCCAACACGGAGCCCAACACGGAGCCCAACACGGTGCCCAACACGAAGCCCAACACGGAGCCCAACACGGAGCCCAACGCGGTGCCCAACACGTAGCCCAACACGGAGCCCAACACGGAGCCCAACACGGTGCCCAACACGAAGCCCAACACGGAGCCCAACGCGGTGCCCAACGCGGTGTCCAACATGTAGCCCAACACGGTGTACAACACGTAGCCCAACACGAAGCCCAACACGGTGTCCAACATGTAGCCCAACACGGTGTCCAACATGTAGCCCAACACAAAGCCCAACACGAAGCCCAACACGAAGCCCAACACGGAGCCCAACACGAAGCCCAACACGGAGCCCAACACGTAGCCCAACACGTAGCCCAACACGGAGCCCAACACAAAGCCCAACGCGGTGTCCAACATGTAGCCCAACACGGTGTCCAACATGTAGCCCAACACAAAGCCCAACACGAAGCCCAACACGGAGCCCAACACGAAGCCCAACACGAAGCCCAACACGGAGCCCAACGCGGTGCCCAACGCGGTGTCCAACATGTAGCCCAACACGAAGCCCAACACGTAGCCCAACACGGTGTCCAACATGTAGCCCAACACGGAGCCCAACACGGTGCCCAACACGAAGCCCATCACGGTGCCCAACACGGAGCCCAACACGTAGCCCAACACGGAGCCCAACACGGAGCCCAACACGGTGCCCAACACGAAGCCCAACACATAGCCCAACACGGAGCCCAACATGTAGCCCAACCCGAAGCCCAATACGGAGCCCAACATGGTGCCCAACACGAAGCCCAACACGGAGCCCAACACGGAGCCCAACGCGGTGCCCAACACGTAGCCCAACACGGAGCCCAACACGGAGCCCAACACGGAGCCCAACACGGTGCCCAACACGAAGCCCAACACGGAGCCCAACGCGGTGCCCAACGCGGTGTCCAACATGTAGCCCAACACGGTGTACAACACGTAGCCCAACACGAAGCCCAACACGGTGTCCAACATGTAGCCCAACACGGTGTCCAACATGTAGCCCAACACGGTGTCCAACATGTAGCCCAACACAAAGCCCAACACGAAGCCCAACACGAAGCCCAACACGAAGCCCATCACGGTGCCCAACACGGTGCCCAACACGAAGCCCATCACGGTGCCCAACACGGAGCCCAACACGGAGCCCAACACGGAGCCCAACACGTAGCCCAACACGTAGCCCAACACGGTGCCCAACACGGTGCCCAACACGAAGCCCAACACGGTATCCAACGCGGTGCCCAACTCGAAGCCCAACACGGTGTCCAACGCGGTGTCCAACACGAAGCCCAACACGGTGTCCAACACATAGCCCAACACGGAGCCCAACGCGGAGCCCAACGCGGTGTCCAACATGTAGCCCAACACAAAGCCCAACACAAAGCCCAATACGGAGCCCAACACGAAGCCCAACACGGAGCCCAACGCGGTGCCCAACGCGGTGTCCAACATGTAGCCCAACACGGTGTCCAACATGTAGCCCAACACGGAGCCCAACACGGAGCCCAACACGGTGCCCAACACGAAGCCCAACACGTAGCCCAACACGAAGCCCAACACGGAGCCCAACGCGGTGCCCAACACGTAGCCCAACACGGAGCCCAAAACGGAGCCCAACACGGTGCCCAACACGGTGTCCAACATGTAGCCCAACACGGTGTACAACACGTAGCCCAACACGTAGCCCAACACGGAGCCCAACACGGTGCCCAACACGAAGCCCAACACGTAGCCCAACACGGAGCCCAACACGAAGCCCAACACGTAGCCCAACACGAAGCCCAACACGGTGCCCAACACGTAGCCCAACACGGAGCCCAACACGGAGCCCAACACGGAGCCCAACGCGGTGTCCAACATGTAGCCCTACACGGTGTACAACACGTAGCCCAACACGAAGCCCAACACGGTGTCCAACATGTAGCCCAACACGGTGTCCAACATGTAGCCCAACACGGTGTCCAACATGTAGCCCAACACAAAGCCCAACACGAAGCCCAACATGAAGCCCAACACGGTGTACAACACGTAGCCCAACACGAAGCCCAACACGGTGTCCAACATGTAGCCCAACACGGTGTCCAACATGTAGCCCAACACGGTGTCCAACATGTAGCCCAACACAAAGCCCAACACGAAGCCCAACATGAAGCCCAACACGGTGCCCAAGACGGTGACCAACATGTAGCCCAACACAAAGCCCAACACGAAGCCCAACACGTAGCCCAACACGAAGCCCAACACGAAGCCCAACACGGAGCCCAACACGGTGCCCAACACGAAGCCCAACACGGTATCCAACGCGGTGCCCAACTCGAAGCCCAACACGGTGTCCAACGCGGTGTCCAACACGAAGCCCAACACGGTGTCCAACACATAGCCCAACACGGAGCCCAACGCGGTGTCCAACATGTAGCCCAACACAAAGCCCAATACGGAGCCCAAAACGGAGCCCAACGCGGTGCCCAACGCGGTGTCCAACATGTAGCCCAACACGGTGTCCAACATGTAGCCCAACACGGTGTCCAACATGTAGCCCAACACGGTGTCCAACATGTAGCCCAACACGGTGTCCAACATGTAGCCCAACACAAAGCCCAACACGAAGCCCAACACGGAGCCCAACGCGGTGCCCAACACGTAGCCCAACACGGAGCCCAACACGGAGCCCAACGCGGTGTCCAACATGTAGCCCAACACGGTGCCCAACACGAAGCCCAACACGGAGCCCAACATGGAGCCCAACGCGGTGCCCAACACGTAGCCCAACAAGGAGCCCAATACGGAGCCCAACACGGAGCCCAACACGGTGCCCAACACGAAGCCCAACACGGAGCCCAACGCGGTGTCCAACATGTAGCCCAACACGGTGTCCAACATGTAGCCCAACACGGTGTCCAACATGTAGCCCAACACGAAGCCCAACACGAAGCCCAACACGGAGCCCAACACGAAGCCCAACACGAAGCCCAACACGAAGCCCAACACGGAGCCCAACACGGTGTCCAACATGTAGCCCAACACGAGGCCCAACACGGAGCCCAACACGGAGCCCAACACGGTGTCCAACATGTAGCCCAACACGAAGCCCAACACGGAGCCCAACACGGTGCCCAACACGGAGCCCAACATGGAGCCCAACGCGGTGCCCAACACGTAGCCCAACAAGGAGCCCAATACGGAGCCCAACACGGTGCCCAACACGAAGCCCAACACGAAGCCCAACACGAAGCCCAAAACGAAGCCCAACACGGAGCCCAACACGGTGTCCAACATGTAGCCAAACACGAGGCCCAACACGTAGCCCAACACGAAGCCCAACACGAAGCCCAACACGGAGCCCAACACGGTGTCCAACATGTAGCCCAACACGAGGCCCAACACGGAGCCCAACACGGTGTCCAACATGTAGCCCAACACGAAGCCCAACACGGAGCCCAACACGGTGCCCAACACGAAGCCCAACACGGAGCCCAACATGGAGCCCAACGCGGTGCCCAACACGTAGCCCAACAAGGAGCCCAATACGGAGCCCAACACGGAGCCCAACACGGTGCCCAACACGAAGCCCAACACGGAGCCCAACGCGGTGCCCAACGCGGTGTCCAACATGTAGCCCAACACGGAGCCCAACACGGAGCCCAACACGGTGCCCAACACGAAGCCCAACACGTAGCCCAACACGAAGCCCAACACGGTGTCCAACACGAAGCCCAACACGAAGCCCAACACGGTGTCCAACGCGGTGTCCAACACGAAGCCCAACACGTAGCCCAACACGAAGCCCAACACGAAGCCCAACACGGAGCCCAACACGGTGTCCAACATGTAGCCCAACACGAGGCCCAACACGGAGCCCAACACGGAGCCCAACACGGTGTCCAACATGTAGCCCAAAACGAAGCCCAACACGGAGCCCAACACGGTGCCCAACACGAAGCCCAACACGGAGCCCAACACGGTGTCCAACATGTAGCCCAAAACGAAGCCCAACACGGAGCCCAACACGGTGCCCAACACGAAGCCCAACACGGAGCCCAACATGGAGCCCAACACGAAGCCCAACACGGAGCCCAACATGGAGCCCAACGCGGTGCCCAACACGTAGCCCAACAAGGAGCCCAATACGGAGCCCAACACGGAGCCCAACACGGTGCCCAACACGAAGCCCAACACGAAGCCCAAAACGAAGCCCAACACGGAGCCCAACACGGTGTCCAACATGTAGCCCAACACGAGGCCCAACACGGAGCCCAACACGGAGCCCAACACGGTGTCCAACATGTAGCCCAACACGAAGCCCAACACGGAGCCCAACACGGTGCCCAACACGAAGCCCAACACGGAGCCCAACACGGAGCCCAACGCGGAGCCCAACGCGGTGCCCAACACGTAGCCCAACACGGTGCCCAAGCCGGTGACCAACATGTAGCCCAACACAAAGCCCAACACGAAGCCCAACACGTAGCCCAACACGAAGCCCAACACGAAGCCCAACACGGAGCCCAACACGGTGTCCAACATGTAGCCCAACACGAGGCCCAACACGGAGCCCAACACGGAGCCCAACACGGTGTCCAACATGTAGCCCAACAAGAAGCCCAACACGGAGCCCAACACGGTGCCCAACACGAAGCCCAACACGGAGCCCAACATGGAGCCCAACGCGGTGCCCAACACGTAGCCCAACAAGGAGCCCAATACGGAGCCCAACACGGAGCCCAACACGGTGCCCAACACGAAGCCCAACACGGAGCCCAACGCGGTGCCCAACGCGGTGTCCAACATGTAGCCCAACACGGTGTCCAACATGTAGCCCAACACGGTGTCCAACATGTAGCCCAACACGAAGCCCAACACGAAGCCCAACACGGAGCCCAACACGGAGCCCAACACGGAGCCCAACACGGTGCCCAACACGAAGCCCAACACGAAGCCCAACACGGAGCCCAACATGGTGCCCAACACGGTGTCCAACACGTAGCCCAACACGGAGCCCAACACGGAGCCCAACACGGTGCCCAACACGAAGCCCAACACGTAGCCCAACACGGAGCCCAACACGAAGCCCAACACGTAGCCCAACACGGAGCCCAACACGAAGCCCAACACGGTGTCCAACACGTAGCCCAACACGAAGCCCAACACGGAGCCCAACATGGAGCCCAACGCGGTGCCCAACACGTAGCCCAACAAGGAGCCCAATACGGAGCCCAACACGGTGCCCAACACGAGCCCAACACGGAGCCCAACACGAAGCCCAAACACGAAGCCCAACACGAAGCCCAACACGGAGCCCAACACGGTGCCCAACACGGTGTCCAACACGTAGCCCAACACGGAGCCCAACACGGAGCCCAACACGGTGCCCAACACGAAGCCCAACACGTAGCCCAACACGGAGCCCAACACGAAGCCCAACACGTAGCCCAACACGGAGCCCAACACGAAGCCCAACACGGTGTCCAACACGTAGCCCAACACGGAGCCCAACACGGAGCCCAACACGAAGCCCAAACACGAAGCCCAACACGGAGCCCAACACGGTGCCCAACACGAAGCCCATCACGGTGCCCAACACGGAGCCCAACACGGAGCCCAACACGTAGCCCAACACGGTGCCCAACACGGTGCCCAACACGAAGCCCAACACGGTATCCAACGCGGTGCCCAACTCGAAGCCCAACACGGTGTCCAACGCGGTGTCCAACACGAAGCCCAACACGGTGTCCAACACATAGCCCAACACGGAGCCCAACGCGGTGTCCAACATGTAGCCCAAAACAAAGCCCAACACAAAGCCCAATACGGAGCCCAACACGAAGCCCAACACGGAGCCCAACGCGGTGCCCAACGCGGTGTCCAACATGTAGCCCAACACGGTGTCCAACACGTAGCCCAACACGAAGCCCAACACGAAGCCCAACACGGAGCCCAACACGGAGCCCAACACGGAGCCCAACACGGTGCCCAACACGAAGCCCAACACGAAGCCCAACACGGAGCCCAACATGGTGCCCAACACGGTGTCCAACACGTAGCCCAACACGGAGCCCAACACGGAGCCCAACACGGTGCCCAACACGAAGCCCAACACGTAGCCCAACACGGAGCCCAACACGAAGCCCAACACGTAGCCCAACACGGAGCCCAACACGAAGCCCAACACGGTGTCCAACACGTAGCCCAACACGAAGCCCAACACGGAGCCCAACATGGAGCCCAACGCGGTGCCCAACACGTAGCCCAACACGAAGCCCAACATGTAGCCCAACACGGTGTCCAACATGTAGCCCAACACGGTGTCCAACATGTAGCCCAACACAAAGCCCAACACGAAGCCCAACACGAAGCCCAACACGGAGCCCAACACGGAGCCCAACACGGAGCCCAACACGGAGCCCAACACGGTGCCCAACACGAAGCCCAACACGAAGCCCAACACGGAGCCCAACACGGTGCCCAACACGGTGTCCAACACGTAGCCCAACACGGAGCCCAACACGGTGCCCAACACGAAGCCCAACACGTAGCCCAACACGGAGCCCAACACGAAGCCCAACACGTAGCCCAACACGGAGCCCAACACGAAGCCCAACACGGTGTCCAACACGTAGCCCAACACGGAGCCCAACACGGAGCCCAACACGAAGCCCAAACACGAAGCCCAACACGGAGCCCAACACGGTGCCCAACACGAAGCCCATCACGGTGCCCAACACGGAGCCCAACACGGAGCCCAACACGTAGCCCAACACGGTGCCCAACACGGTGCCCAACACGAAGCCCAACACGGTATCCAACGCGGTGCCCAACTCGAAGCCCAACACGGTGTCCAACGCGGTGTCCAACACGAAGCCCAACACGGTGTCCAACACATAGCCCAACACGGAGCCCAACGCGGTGTCCAACATGTAGCCCAACACAAAGCCCAAATCAAAGCCCAATACGGAGCCCAACACGAAGCCCAACACGGAGCCCAACGCGGTGCCCAACGCGGTGTCCAACATGTAGCCCAACACGGTGTCCAACACGTAGCCCAACACGAAGCCCAACACGGTGTCCAACATGTAGCCCAACACGGTGTCCAACATGTAGCCCAACACGGAGCCCAACCCGAAGCCCAACACGGTGTCCAACATGTAGCCCAACACGGTGTCCAAGACGTAGCCCAACACGAAGCCCGGTGTCCAACATGTAGCCCAACACGGTGTCCAACATGTAGCCCAACACAAAGCCCAACACGAAGCCCAACACGAAGCCCAACACGGAGCCCAACACGGAGCCCAACACGGAGCCCAACACGAAGCCCAATACGGAGCCCAACACGGAGCCCAACGCGGTGCCCAACGCGGTGTCCAACACGGAGCCCAACGCGGTGCCCAACACGGAGCCCAACACGGAGCCCAACGCGGTGCCTAACACGTAGCCCAACACGAAGCCCAACACGGTGTCCAACATGTAGCCCAACACAAAGCCCAACACAGAGCCCAACACGAAGCCCAACACGGAGCCCAACACGGAGCCCAACACGGTGCCCAACACGGTGCCCAACACGGTGCCCAACACGAAGCCCAACACGGAGCCCAACACGAAGCCCAACACGAAGCCCATCACGGTGCCCAACACGGAGCCCAGCACGGAGCCCAACACGGAGCCCAACACGGAGCCCAACACGGTGCCCAACGCGGAGCCCAACGCGGTGCCCAACACGTAGCCCAACACGGAGCCGAACACGAAGCCCAACGCGGTGCCCAACGCGGTGCCCAACATGTAGCCCAACGCGGTGTACAACACGTAGCCCAACACGAAGCCCAACACGGTGTCCAACATGTAGCCCAACACGGTGTCCAACATGTAGCCCAACACGAAGCCCAACACGGAGCCCAACACGGTGCCCAACACGGTGTCCAACACGTAGCCCAACACGGAGCCCAACACGGAGCCCAACACGGAGCCCAACACGAAGCCCAACACGGAGCCCAACACGGAGCCCAACACGTAGCCCAACACGGTGCCCAACACGGTGCCCAAGACGGTGACCAACATGTAGCCCAACACAAAGCCCAACACGGTGCCCAACACGGAGCCCAGCACGGAGCCCAACACGGTGCCCAACGGGGAGCCCAACGCGGTGCCCAACACGTAGCCCAACACGGAGCCCAACACGGAGCCCAACACGGTGCCCAACACGAAGCCCAACACGTAGCCCAACACGAAGCCCAACACGAAGCCCAACGCGGTGCCCAACGCGGTGCCCAACATGTAGCCCAACGCGGTGTACAACACGTAGCCCAACACGAAGCCCAACACGGTGTGCAACATGTAGCCCAACACGGTGTCCAACATGTAGCCCAACACAAAGCCCAACACGAAGCCCAACACGAAGCCCAACACGGAGCCCAACACGGTGCCCAACACGGTGTCCAACACGTAGCCCAACACGGAGCCCAACACGTAGCCCAACACGGAGCCCAACACGAAGCCCATCACGGTGCCCAACACGGAGCCCAACACGGAGCCCAACACGTAGCCAGACACGGAGCCCAACACGAAGCCCAACACGGTGTCCAACACGTAGCCCAACACGAAGCCCAACACGGAGCCCAACATGGAGCCCAACGCGGTGCCCAACACGTAGCCCAACAAGTAGCCCAATACGGAGCCCAACACGGTGCCCAACACGAAGCCCAACACGGAGCCCAACGCGGTGTCCAACATGTAGCCCAACACGGTGTACAACACGTAGCCCAACACGAAGCCCAACACGGTGTCCAACATGTAGCCCAACACGGTGTCCAACATGTAGCCCAACACAAAGCCCAACACGAAGCCCAACACGAAGCCCAACACGGAGCCCAACACGGAGCCCAACACGGAGCCCAACACGGTGCCCAACACGAAGCCCATCACGGTGCCCAACACGGAGCCCAACACGTAGCCCAACACGTAGCCCAACACGAAGCCCAACACGAAGCCCAACACGGAGCCCAACGCGGTGCCCAACGCGGTGTCCAACATGTAGCCCAACACGAAGCCCAACACGTAGCCCAACACGGTGTCCAACATGTAGCCCAACACGGTGTCCAACATGTAGCCCAACACAAAGCCCAACACGAAGCCCAACACGAAGCCCAACACGGAGCCCAACACGGTGCCCAACACGAAGCCCATCACGGTGCCCAACACGGAGCCCAACACGTAGCCCAACACGGAGCCCAACACGGTGCCCAACACGAAGCCCAACACATAGCCCAACACGGAGCCCAACATGTAGCCCAACCCGAAGCCCAATACGGAGCCCAACATGGTGCCCATCACGGTGCCCAACACGGAGCCCAGCACGGAGCCCAACACGGAGCCCAACACGGAGCCCAACACGGTGCCCAACGCGGAGCCCAACGCGGTGCCCAACACGTAGCCCAACACGGAGCCCAACACGAAGCCCAACGCGGTGCCCAACGCGGTGCCCAACATGTAGCCCAACGCGGTGTACAACACGTAGCCCAACACAAAGCCCAACACGGAGCCCAACACGGTGCCCAACACGAAGCCCATCACGGTGCCCAACACGGTGCCCAACACGTAGCCCAACATGAAGCCCAACACGGAGCCCAACACGGTGCCCAACACGAAGCCCAACACGGAGCCCAACACGGAGCCCAACGCAGTGCCCAACACGTAGCCCAACACGGAGCCCAACACGGTGCCCAACACGAAGCCCAACACGGAGCCCAACGCGGTGCCCAACGCGGTGTCCAACATGTAGCCCAACACGGTGTACAACACGTAGCCCAACACGAAGCCCAACACGGTGTCCAACATGTAGCCCAACACGGTGTCCAACATGTAGCCCAACACAAAGCCCAACACGAAGCCCAACACGAAGCCCAACACGGAGCCCAACACGGTGCCCAACACGAAGCCCAACACGGAGCCCAACACGGAGCCCAACACGTAGCCCAACACGGTGCCCAACACGGTGCCCAACACGAAGCCCAACACGGTATCCAACGCGGTGCCCAACTCGAAGCCCAACACGGTGTCCAACGCGGTGTCCAACACGAAGCCCAACACGGTGTCCAACACATAGCCCAACACGGAGCCCAACGCGGAGCCCAACACGGAGCCCAACGCGGTGCCCAACGCGGTGTCCAACATGTAGCCCAACACGAAGCCCAACACGTAGCCCAACACGGTGTCCAACATGTAGCCCAACACGGTGTCCAACATGTAGCCCAACACAAAGCCCAACACGAAGCCCAACACGGAGCCCAACACGGTGCCCAACACGAAGCCCATCACGGTGCCCAACAAGGAGCCCAACACGTAGCCCAACACGTAGCCCAACACGAAGCCCAACACGAAGCCCAACACGGAGCCCAACGCGGTACCCAACGCGGTGCCCAACGCGGTGTCCAACATGTAGCCCAACACGAAGCCCAACACGTAGCCCAACACGGTGTCCAACATGTAGCCCAACACGGTGTCCAACATGTAGCCCAACACAAAGCCCAACACGAAGCCCAACACGAAGCCCAACACGGAGCCCAACACGGTGCCCAACACGAAGCCCATCACGGTGCCCAACACGGAGCCCAACACGTAGCCCAACACGGAGCCCAACACGGTGCCCAACACGAAGCCCAACACATAGCCCAACACGGAGCCCAACATGTAGCCCAACCCGAAGCCCAATACGGAGCCCAACATGGTGCCCAACACGAAGCCCAACACGGAGCCCAACACGGAGCCCAACGCGGTGCCCAACACGTAGCCCAACACAAAGCCCAACACGAAGCCCAACACGAAGCCCAACACGGAGCCCAACACGGTGCCCATCACGGTGCCCAACACGGAGCCCAACACGTAGCCCAACACGTAGCCCAACACGAAGCCCAACACGAAGCCCAACACGGAGCCCAACGCGGTGCCCAACGCGGTGTCCAACATGTAGCCCAACACGAAGCCCAACACGTAGCCCAACACGGTGTCCAACATGTAGCCCAACACGGTGTCCAACATGTAGCCCAACACAAAGCCCAACACGAAGCCCAACACGAAGCCCAACACGGTGCCCAACACGAAGCCCATCACGGTGCCCAACACGAAGCCCAACACGGAGCCCAACACGGTGCCCAACACGAAGCCCATCACGGTGCCCAACACGGAGCCCAACGCGGAGCCCAACGCGGTGCCCAACACGTAGCCCAACACGGAGCCCAACACGAAGCCCAACGCGGTGCCCAACGCGGTGCCCAACATGTAGCCCCACGCGGTGTACAACACGTAGCCCAACACGAAGCCCAACACGGAGCCCAACACGGTGCCCAACACGAAGCCCATCACGGTGCCCAACACGGTGCCCAACACGTAGCCCAACATGAAGCCCAACACGGAGCCCAACACGGTGCCCAACACGAAGCCCAACACGGAGCCCAACACGGAGCCCAACGCAGTGTCCAACACGTAGCCCAACACGGAGCCCAACACGGTGCCCAACACGAAGCCCAACACGGAGCCCAACGCGGTGCCCAACGCGGTGTCCAACATGTAGCCCAACACGGTGTACAACACGTAGCCCAACACGAAGCCCAACACGGTGTCCAACATGTAGCCCAACACGGTGTCCAACATGTAGCCCAACACAAAGCCCAACACGAAGCCCAACACGAAGCCCAACACGGAGCCCAACACGAAGCCCAACACGGAGCCCAACACGGAGCCCAACACGTAGCCCAACACGGTGCCCAACACGGTGCCCAACACGAAGCCCAACACGGTATCCAACGCGGTGCCCAACTCGAAGCCCAACACGGTGTCCAACGCGGTGTCCAACACGAAGCCCAACACGGTGTCCAACACATAGCCCAACACGGAGCCCAACGCGGAGCCCAACACGGAGCCCAACGCGGTGCCCAACGCGGTGTCCAACATGTAGCCCAACAAGGAGCCCAATACGGAGCCCAACACGGTGCCCAACACGAAGCCCAACACGGAGCCCAACGCGGTGTCCAACATGTAGCCCAACACGGTGTACAACACGTAGCCCAACACGAAGCCCAACACGGTGTCCAACATGTAGCCCAACACGGTGTCCAACATGTAGCCCAACACAAAGCCCAACACGAAGCCCAACACGGAGCCCAACACGGAGCCCAACACGGAGCCCAACACGGTGCCCAACACGAAGCCCATCACGGTGCCCAACACGGTGCCCAACACGTAGCCCAACATGAAGCCCAACACGGAGCCCAACACGGTGCCCAACACGAAGCCCATCACGGTGCCCAACACGGAGCCCAACACGTAGCCCAACACGTAGCCCAACACGAAGCCCAACACGAAGCCCAACACGGAGCCCAACGCGGTGCCCAACGCGGTGTCCAACATGTAGCCCAACACGAAGCCCAACACGTAGCCCAACACGGTGTCCAACATGTAGCCCAACACGGTGTCCAACATGTAGCCCAACACAAAGCCCAACACGAAGCCCAACACGAAGCCCAACACGGAGCCCAACACGGTGCCCAACACGAAGCCCATCACGGTGCCCAACACGGAGCCCAACACGTAGCCCAACACGGAGCCCAACACGGTGCCCAACACGAAGCCCAACACATAGCCCAACACGGAGCCCAACATGTAGCCCAACCCGAAGCCCAATACGGAGCCCAACATGGTGCCCATCACGGTGCCCAACACGGAGCCCAGCACGGAGCCCAACACGGAGCCCAACACGGAGCCCAACACGGTGCCCAACGCGGAGCCCAACGCGGTGCCCAACACGTAGCCCAACACGGAGCCCAACACGAAGCCCAACGCGGTGCCCAACGCGGTGCCCAACATGTAGCCCAACGCGGTGTACAACACGTAGCCCAACACAAAGCCCAACACGGAGCCCAACACGGTGCCCAACACGAAGCCCATCACGGTGCCCAACACGGTGCCCAACACGTAGCCCAACATGAAGCCCAACACGGAGCCCAACACGGTGCCCAACACGAAGCCCAACACGGAGCCCAACACGGAGCCCAACGCAGTGCCCAACACGTAGCCCAACACGGAGCCCAACACGGTGCCCAACACGAAGCCCAACACGGAGCCCAACGCGGTGCCCAACGCGGTGTCCAACATGTAGCCCAACACGGTGTACAACACGTAGCCCAACACGAAGCGCAACACGGTGTCCAACATGTAGCCCAACACGGTGTCCAACATGTAGCCCAACACAAAGCCCAACACGAAGCCCAACACGAAGCCCAACACGGAGCCCAACACGGTGCCCAACACGAAGCCCAACACGGAGCCCAACACGGAGCCCAACACGTAGCCCAACACGGTGCCCAACACGGTGCCCAACACGAAGCCCAACACGGTATCCAACGCGGTGCCCAACTCGAAGCCCAACACGGTGTCCAACGCGGTGTCCAACACGAAGCCCAACACGGTGTCCAACACATAGCCCAACACGGAGCCCAACGCGGAGCCCAACACGGAGCCCAACGCGGTGCCCAACGCGGTGTCCAACATGTAGCCCAACACGAAGCCCAACACGTAGCCCAACACGGTGTCCAACATGTAGCCCAACACGGTGTCCAACATGTAGCCCAACACAAAGCCCAACACGAAGCCCAACACGGAGCCCAACACGGTGCCCAACACGAAGCCCATCACGGTGCCCAACAAGGAGCCCAACACGTAGCCCAACACGTAGCCCAACACGAAGCCCAACACGAAGCCCAACACGGAGCCCAACGCGGTGCCCAACGCGGTGTCCAACATGTAGCCCAACACGAAGCCCAACACGTAGCCCAACACGGTGTCCAACATGTAGCCCAACACGGTGTCCAACATGTAGCCCAACACGGTGTCCAACATGTAGCCCAACACAAAGCCCAACATGTAGCCCAACCCGAAGCCCAATACGGAGCCCAACATGGTGCCCAACACGAAGCCCAACACGGAGCCCAACACGGAGCCCAACGCGGTGCCCAACACGTAGCCCAACACAAAGCCCAACACGAAGCCCAACACGAAGCCCAACACGGAGCCCAACACGGTGCCCATCACGGTGCCCAACACGGAGCCCAACACGTAGCCCAACACGTAGCCCAACACGAAGCCCAACACGAAGCCCAACACGGAGCCCAACGCGGTGCCCAACGCGGTGTCCAACATGTAGCCCAACACGAAGCCCAACACGTAGCCCAACACGGTGTCCAACATGTAGCCCAACACGGTGTCCAACATGTAGCCCAACACAAAGCCCAACACGAAGCCCAACACGAAGCCCAACACGGAGCCCAACACGGTGCCCAACACGAAGCCCATCACGGTGCCCAACACGAAGCCCAACACGGAGCCCAACACGGTGCCCAACACGAAGCCCATCACGGTGCCCAACACGGAGCCCAACGCGGAGCCCAACGCGGAGCCCAACGCGGTGCCCAACACGTAGCCCAACACGGAGCCCAACACGAAGCCCAACGCGGTGCCCAACGCGGTGCCCAACATGTAGCCCAACGCGGTGTACAACACGTAGCCCAACACGAAGCCCAACACGGAGCCCAACACGGTGCCCAACACGAAGCCCATCACGGTGCCCAACACGGTGCCCAACACGTAGCCCAACATGAAGCCCAACACGGAGCCCAACACGGTGCCCAACACGAAGCCCAACACGGAGCCCAACACGGAGCCCAACGCAGTGCCCAACACGTAGCCCAACACGGAGCCCAACACGGTGCCCAACACGAAGCCCAACACGGAGCCCAACGCGGTGCCCAACGCGGTGTCCAACATGTAGCCCAACACGGTGTACAACACGTAGCCCAACACGAAGCCCAACACGGTGTCCAACATGTAGCCCAACACGGTGTCCAACATGTAGCCCAACACAAAGCCCAACACGGAGCCCAACACGGTGCCCAACACGAAGCCCAACACGGAGCCCAACACGGAGCCCAACACGTAGCCCAACACGGTGCCCAACACGGTGCCCAACACGAAGCCCAACACGGTATCCAACGCGGTGCCCAACTCGAAGCCCAACACGGTGTCCAACGCGGTGTCCAACACGAAGCCCAACACGGTGTCCAACACATAGCCCAACACGAAGCCCAACACGGAGCCCAACACGGTGCCCAACACGGAGCCCAACACGGTGCCCAACACGAAGCCCAACACGGAGCCCAACACGGAGCCCAACGCAGTGCCCAACACGTAGCCCAACACGGAGCCCAACACGGTGCCCAACACGAAGCCCAACACGAAGCCCAACACGTAGCCCAACACGGTGTCCAACATGTAGCCCAACACGGTGTCCAACATGTAGCCCAACACAAAGCCCAACACGAAGCCCAACACGGAGCCCAACACGGTGCCCAACACGAAGCCCATCACGGTGCCCAACAAGGAGCCCAACACGTAGCCCAACACGTAGCCCAACACGAAGCCCAACACGAAGCCCAACACGGAGCCCAACGCGGTGCCCAACGCGGTGTCCAACATGTAGCCCAACACGAAGCCCAACACGTAGCCCAACACGGTGTCCAACATGTAGCCCAACACGGTGTCCAACATGTAGCCCAACACAAAGCCCAACACGAAGCCCAACACGAAGCCCAACACGGAGCCCAACACGGTGCCCAACACGAAGCCCATCACGGTGCCCAACACGGAGCCCAACACGTAGCCCAACACGGAGCCCAACACGGTGCCCAACACGAAGCCCAACACATAGCCCAACACGGAGCCCAACATGTAGCCCAACCCGAAGCCCAATACGGAGCCCAACATGGTGCCCAACACGAAGCCCAACACGGAGCCCAACACGGAGCCCAACGCGGTGCCCAACACGTAGCCCAACACAAAGCCCAACACGAAGCCCAACACGAAGCCCAACACGGAGCCCAACACGGTGCCCATCACGGTGCCCAACACGGAGCCCAACACGTAGCCCAACACGTAGCCCAACACGAAGCCCAACACGAAGCCCAACACGGAGCCCAACGCGGTGCCCAACGCGGTGTCCAACATGTAGCCCAACACGAAGCCCAACACGTAGCCCAACACGGTGTCCAACATGTAGCCCAACACGGTGTCCAACATGTAGCCCAACACAAAGCCCAACACGAAGCCCAACACGAAGCCCAACACGGAGCCCAACACGAAGCCCATCACGGTGCCCAACACGGAGCCCAACACGGAGCCCAACACGTAGCCCAACACGGTGCCCAACACGAAGCCCATCACGGTGCCCAACACGGAGCCCAACGCGGAGCCCAACGCGGTGCCCAACACGTAGCCCAACACGGAGCCCAACACGAAGCCCAACGCGGTGCCCAACGCGGTGCCCAACATGTAGCCCAACGCGGTGTACAACACGTAGCCCAACACGAAGCCCAACACGGAGCCCAACATGGTGCCCAACACGAAGCCCATCACGGTGCCCAACACGGTGCCCAACACGTAGCCCAACATGAAGCCCAACACGGAGCCCAACACGGTGCCCAACACGAAGCCCAACACGGAGCCCAACACGGAGCCCAACGCAGTGCCCAACACGTAGCCCAACACGGAGCCCAACACGGTGCCCAACACGAAGCCCAACACGGAGCCCAACGCGGTGCCCAACGCGGTGTCCAACATGTAGCCCAACACGGTGTACAACACGTAGCCCAACACGAAGCCCAACACGGTGTCCAACATGTAGCCCAACACGGTGTCCAACATGTAGCCCAACACAAAGCCCAACACGAAGCCCAACACGAAGCCCAACACGGAGCCCAACACGGTGCCCAACACGAAGCCCAACACGGAGCCCAACACGGAGCCCAACACGTAGCCCAACACGGTGCCCAACACGGTGCCCAACACGAAGCCCAACACGGTATCCAACGCGGTGCCCAACTCGAAGCCCAACACGGTGTCCAACGCGGTGTCCAACACGAAGCCCAACACGGTGTCCAACACATAGCCCAACACGGAGCCCAACGCGGAGCCCAACACGGAGCCCAACGCGGTGCCCAACGCGGTGTCCAACATGTAGCCCAACACGAAGCCCAACACGTAGCCCAACACGGTGTCCAACATGTAGCCCAACACGGTGTCCAACATGTAGCCCAACACAAAGCCCAACACGAAGCCCAACACGGAGCCCAACACGGTGCCCAACACGAAGCCCATCACGGTGCCCAGCACGGAGCCCAACACGTAGCCCAACACGTAGCCCAACACGAAGCCCAACACGAAGCCCAACACGGAGCCCAACGCGGTGCCCAACGCGGTGTCCAACATGTAGCCCAACACGAAGCCCAACACGTAGCCCAACACGGTGTCCAACATGTAGCCCAACACGGTGTCCAACATGTAGCCCAACACAAAGCCCAACACGAAGCCCAACACGAAGCCCAACACGGAGCCCAACACGGTGCCCAACACGAAGCCCATCACGGTGCCCAACACGGAGCCCAACACGTAGCCCAACACGGAGCCCAACACGGTGCCCAACACGAAGCCCAACACATAGCCCAACACGGAGCCCAACATGTAGCCCAACCCGAAGCCCAATACGGAGCCCAACATGGTGCCCAACACGAAGCCCAACACGGAGCCCAACACGGAGCCCAACGCGGTGCCCAACACGTAGCCCAACACAAAGCCCAACACGAAGCCCAACACGAAGCCCAACACGGAGCCCAACACGGTGCCCATCACGGTGCCCAACACGGAGCCCAACACGTAGCCCAACACGTAGCCCAACACGAAGCCCAACACGAAGCCCAACACGGAGCCCAACGCGGTGCCCAACGCGGTGTCCAACATGTAGCCCAACACGAAGCCCAACACGTAGCCCAACACGGTGTCCAACATGTAGCCCAACACGGTGTCCAACATGTAGCCCAACACAAAGCCCAACACGAAGCCCAACACGAAGCCCAACACGGTGCCCAACACGAAGCCCATCACGGTGCCCAACACGGAGCCCAACACGGAGCCCAACACGTAGCCCAACACGGTGCCCAACACGGTGCCAGACACGAAGCCCAACACGGTATCCAACGCGGTGCCCAACTCGAAGCCCAACACGGTGTCCAACACATAGCCCAACACGGAGCCCAACGCTGAGTCCAACATGTAGCCCAACACAAAGCCCAACACAAAGCCCAATACGGAGCCCAACACGAAGCCCAACACGGAGCCCAACGCGGTGCCCAACGCGGTGTCCAACATGTAGCCCAACACGGTGTCCAACATGTAGCCCAACACGGTGTCCAACATGTAGCCCAACACAAAGCCCAACACGAAGCCCAACACGAAGCCCAACACGGAGCCCAACACGGTGCCCAACACGGAGCCCAACACGGTGCCCAACACGAAGCCCAACACGTAGCCCAACACGGAGCCCAACACGAAGCCCAACACGGAGCCCAACACGAAGCCCAACACGGTGTCCAACACGTAGCCCAACACGGAGCCCAACACGGAGCCCAATACGAAGCCCAACACGAAGCCCAACACGGAGCCCAACACGGTGCCCAACACGAAGCCCATCACGGTGCCCAACACGGAGCCCAACACGGAGCCCAACACGGAGCCCAACACGTAGCCCAACACGGTGCCCAACACGGTGCCCAACACGAAGCCCAACACGGTATCCAACGCGGTGCCCAACTCGAAGCCCAACACGGTGTCCAACGCGGTGTCCAACACGAAGCCCAACACGGTGTCCAACACATAGCCCAACACGGAGCCCAACGCGGAGCCCAACGCGGTGTCCAACATGTAGCCCAACACAAAGCCCAACACAAAGCCCAATACGGAGCCCAACACGAAGCCCAACACGGAGCCCAACGCGGTGCCCAACGCGGTGTCCAACATGTAGCCCAACACGGTGTCCAACATGTAGCCCAACACGGAGCCCAACACGGAGCCCAACACGGTGCCCAACACGAAGCCCAACACGTAGCCCAACACGAAGCCCAACACGGAGCCCAACGCGGTGCCCAACACGTAGCCCAACTCGAAGCCCAACACGGTGTCCAACGCGGTGTCCAACACGAAGCCCAACACGGTGTCCAACACATAGCCCAACACGGAGCCCAACGCGGTGTCCAACATGTAGCCCAACACAAAGCCCAACACAAAGCCCAATACGGAGCCCAACACGGAGCCCAACGCGGTGCCCAACGCGGTGTCCAACATGTAGCCCAACACGGTGTCCAACATGTAGCCCAACACGGTGTCCAACATGTAGCCCAACACAAAGCCCAACACGAAGCCCAACACGGAGCCCAACGCGGTGCCCAACACGTAGCCCAACACGGAGCCCAACGCGGTGTCCAACATGTAGCCCAACACGGTGCCCAACACGAAGCCCAACACGGAGCCCAACATGGAGCCCAACGCGGTGCCCAACACGTAGCCCAACAAGGAGCCCAATACGGAGCCCAACACGGAGCCCAACACGGTGCCCAACACGAAGCCCAACACGGAGCCCAACGCCGTGCCCAACGCGGTGTCCAACATGTAGCCCAACACGGTGTCCAACATGTAGCCCAACACGGTGTCCAACATGTAGCCCAACACGAAGCCCAACACGAAGCCCAACACGGAGCCCAACACGAAGCCCAACACGAAGCCCAACACGAAGCCCAACACGGAGCCCAACACGGTGTCCAACATGTAGCCCAACACGAGGCCCAACACGGAGCCCAACACGGAGCCCAACACGGTGTCCAACATGTAGCCCAACACGAAGCCCAACACGGAGCCCAACACGGTGCCCAACACGAAGCCCAACACGGAGCCCAACATGGAGCCCAACGCGGTGCCCAACACGTAGCCCAACAAGGAGCCCAATACGGAGCCCAACACGGTGCCCAACACGAAGCCCAACACGAAGCCCAACACGAGGCCCAAAACGAAGCCCAACACGGAGCCCAACACGGTGTCCAACATGTAGCCAAACACGAGGCCCAACACGTAGCCCAACACGAAGCCCAACACGAAGCCCAACACGGAGCCCAACACGGTGTCCAACATGTAGCCCAACACGAGGCCCAACACGGAGCCCAAGACGGTGTCCAACATGTAGCCCAACACGAAGCCCAACACGGAGCCCAACACGGTGCCCAACACGAAGCCCAACACGGAGCCCAACAAGGAGCCCAACGCGGTGCCCAACACGTAGCCCAACAAGGAGCCCAATACGGAGCCCAACACGGAGCCCAACACGGTGCCCAACACGAAGCCCAACACGGAGCCCAACATGGAGCCCAACGCGGTGCCCAACACGAAGCCCAACACGTAGCCCAACACGGAGCCCAACACGAAGCCCAACACGTAGCCCAACACGAAGCCCAACACGGTGCCCAACACGTAGCCCAACACGGAGCCCAACACGGAGCCCAACGCGGTGTCCAACATGTAGCCCTACACGGTGTACAACACGTAGCCCAACACGAAGCCCAACACGGTGTCCAACATGTAGCCCAACACGGTGTCCAACATGTAGCCCAACACGGTGTCCAACATGTAGCCCAACACAAAGCCCAACACGAAGCCCAACACGGTGCCCAACACGTAGCCCAACACGGTGCCCAAGACGGTGACCAACATGTAGCCCAACACAAAGCCCAACACGAAGCCCAACACGTAGCCCAACACGAAGCCCAACACGAAGCCCAACACGGAGCCCAACACGGAGCCCAACACGGTGCCCAACACGAAGCCCAACACGGTATCCAACGCGGTGCCCAACTCGAAGCCCAACACGGTGTCCAACGCGGTGTCCAACACGAAGCCCAACACGGTGTCCAACACATAGCCCAACACGGAGCCCAACGCGGTGTCCAACATGTAGCCCAACACAAAGCCCAACACAAAGCCCAATACGGAGCCCAACACGGAGCCCAACGCGGTGCCCAACGCGGTGTCCAACATGTAGCCCAACACGGTGTCCAACATGTAGCCCAACACGGTGTCCAACATGTAGCCCAACACAAAGCCCAACACGAAGCCCAACACGGAGCCCAACGCGGTGCCCAACACGTAGCCCAACACGGAGCCCAACGCGGTGTCCAACATGTAGCCCAACACGGTGCCCAACACGAAGCCCAACACGGAGCCCAACATGGAGCCCAACGCGGTGCCCAACACGTAGCCCAACAAGGAGCCCAATACGGAGCCCAACACGGAGCCCAACACGGTGCCCAACACGAAGCCCAACACGGAGCCCAACGCCGTGCCCAACGCGGTGTCCAACATGTAGCCCAACACGGTGTCCAACATGTAGCCCAACACGGTGTCCAACATGTAGCCCAACACAAAGCCCAACACGAAGCCCAACACGAAGCCCAACACGGAGCCCAACACGGTGCCCAACACGGTGTCCAACATGTAGCCCAACACGGTGTCCAACATGTAGCCCAACACGAAGCCCAACACAAAGCCCAACACGAAGCCCAACACGAAGCCCAACACGGAGCCCAACACGGTGTCCAACATGTAGCCCAACACGAGGCCCAACACGGAGCCCAACACGGAGCCCAACACGGTGTCCAACATGTAGCCCAACACGAAGCCCAACACGGAGCCCAACACGGTGCCCAACACGAAGCCCAACACGGAGCCCAACATGGAGCCCAACGCGGTGCCCAACATGTAGCCCAACAAGGAGCCCAATACGGAGCCCAACACGGTGCCCAACACGAAGCCCAACACGAAGCCCAACACGAAGCCCAAAACGAAGCCCAACACGGAGCCCAACACGGTGTCCAACATGTAGCCAAACACGAGGCCCAACACGTAGCCCAACACGAAGCCCAACACGAAGCCCAACACGGAGCCCAACACGGTGTCCAACATGTAGCCCAACACGAGGCCCAACACGGAGCCCAACACGGTGTCCAACATGTAGCCCAACACGAAGCCCAACACGGAGCCCAACACGGTGCCCAACACGAAGCCCAACACGGAGCCCAACATGGAGCCCAACGCGGTGCCCAACACGTAGCCCAACAAGGAGCCCAATACGGAGCCCAACACGGTGCCCAACACGAAGCCCAACACGGAGCCCAACGCGGTGCCCAACGCGGTGTCCAACATGTAGCCCAACACGGTGTCCAACATGTAGCCCAACACGGTGTCCAACATGTAGCCCAACACGAAGCCCAACACGAAGCCCAACACGGAGCCCAACACGGAGCCCAACACGGAGCCCAACACGGTGCCCAACACGGTGCCCAACACGAAGCCCAACACGGAGCCCAACATGGAGCCCAACGCGGTGCCCAACACGTAGCCCAACAAGGAGCTACGTGTTGGGCTACGGACACCATGTAGCCCAACACGGTGTCCAACATGTAGCCCAACACGGTGTCCAACATGTAGCCCAACACAAAGCCCAACACGAAGCCCAACACGGAGCCCAACACGGTGCCCAACACGAAGCCCAACACGGAGCCCAACACGGAGCCCAACACGTAGCCCAACACGGTGCCCAACACGGTGCCCAACACGAAGCCCAACACGGTATCCAACGCGGTGCCCAACTCGAAGCCCAACACGGTGTCCAACGCGGTGTCCAACACGAAGCCCAACACGGTGTCCAACACATAGCCCAACACGGAGCCCAACGCGGAGCCCAACGCGGTGTCCAACATGTAGCCCAACACAAAGCCCAACACAAAGCCCAATACGGAGCCCAACACGAAGCCCAACACGGAGCCCAACGCGGTGCCCAACGCGGTGTCCAACATGTAGCCCAACACGAAGCCCAACACGTAGCCCAACACGGTGTCCAACATGTAGCCCAACACGGTGTCCAACATGTAGCCCAACACAAAGCCCAACACGAAGCCCAACACGAAGCCCAACACGGAGCCCAACACGGTGCCCAACACGAAGCCCATCACGGTGCCCAACACGGAGCCCAACACGTAGCCCAACACGTAGCCCAACACGGAGCCCAACACGGTGCCCAACACGAAGCCCAACACATAGCCCAACACGGAGCCCAACATGTAGCCCAACCCGAAGCCCAATACGGAGCCCAACATGGTGCCCAACACGAAGCCCAACACGGAGCCCAACACGGAGCCCAACGCGGTGCCCAACACGTAGCCCAACACGGAGCCCAACACGGAGCCCAACACGGAGCCCAACACGGTGCCCAACACGAAGCCCAACACGGAGCCCAACGCGGTGCCCAACGCGGTGTCCAACATGTAGCCCAACACGGTGTACAACACGTAGCCCAACACGAAGCCCAACACGGTGTCCAACATGTAGCCCAACACGGTGTCCAACATGTAGCCCAACACGGTGTCCAACATGTAGCCCAACACAAAGCCCAACACGAAGCCCAACACGAAGCCCAACACGGTGCCCAACACGAAGCCCATCACGGTGCCCAACACGGAGCCCAACACGGAGCCCAACACGTAGCCCAACACGGAGCCCAACACGTAGCCCAACACGGAGCCCAACACGGTGCCAGACACGAAGCCCAACACGGTATCCAACGCGGTGCCCAACTCGAAGCCCAACACGGTGTCCAACACATAGCCCAACACGGAGCCCAACGCTGAGTCCAACATGTAGCCCAACACAAAGCCCAACACAAAGCCCAATACGGAGCCCAACACGAAGCCCAACACGGAGCCCAACGCGGTGCCCAACGCGGTGTCCAACATGTAGCCCAACACGGTGTCCAACATGTAGCCCAACACGGTGTCCAACATGTAGCCCAACACAAAGCCCAACACGAAGCCCAACACGAAGCCCAACACGGAGCCCAACACGGTGCCCAACACGGTGCCCAACACGGTGTCCAACACGGTGTCCAACACGTAGCCCAACACGGAGCCCAACACGTAGCCCAACACGGAGCCCAACACGGTGCCCAACACGAAGCCCAACACGTAGCCCAACACGGAGCCCAACACGAAGCCCAACACGGAGCCCAACACGAAGCCCAACACGGTGTCCAACACGTAGCCCAACACGGAGCCCAACACGGAGCCCAACACGAAGCCCAACACGAAGCCCAACACGGAGCCCAACACGGTGCCCAACACGAAGCCCATCACGGTGCCCAACACGGAGCCCAACACGGAGCCCAACACGGAGCCCAACACGTAGCCCAACACGGTGCCCAACACGGTGCCCAACACGAAGCCCAACACGGTATCCAACGCGGTGCCCAACTCGAAGCCCAACACGGTGTCCAACGCGGTGTCCAACACGAAGCCCAACACGGTGTCCAACACATAGCCCAACACGGAGCCCAACGCGGAGCCCAACGCGGTGTCCAACATGTAGCCCAACACAAAGCCCAACACAAAGCCCAATACGGAGCCCAACACGAAGCCCAACACGGAGCCCAACGCGGTGCCCAACGCGGTGTCCAACATGTAGCCCAACACGGTGTCCAACATGTAGCCCAACACGGAGCCCAACACGGTGCCCAACACGAAGCCCAACACGTAGCCCAACACGAAGCCCAACACGGAGCCCAACGCGGTGCCCAACACGTAGCCCAACAAGGAGCCCAATACGGAGCCCAACACGGAGCCCAACACGGTGCCCAACACGAAGCCCAACACGGAGCCCAACGCCGTGCCCAACGCGGTGTCCAACATGTAGCCCAACACGGTGTCCAACATGTAGCCCAACACGGTGTCCAACATGTAGCCCAACACGAAGCCCAACACGAAGCCCAACACGGAGCCCAACACGAAGCCCAACACGAAGCCCAACACGAAGCCCAACACGGAGCCCAACACGGTGTCCAACATGTAGCCCAACACGAGGCCCAACACGGAGCCCAACACGGAGCCCAACACGGTGTCCAACATGTAGCCCAACACGAAGCCCAACACGGAGCCCAACACGGTGCCCAACACGAAGCCCAACACGGAGCCCAACATGGAGCCCAACGCTGAGTCCAACATGTAGCCCAACACAAAGCCCAACACAAAGCCCAATACGGAGCCCAACACGAAGCCCAACACGGAGCCCAACGCGGTGCCCAACGCGGTGTCCAACATGTAGCCCAACACGGTGTCCAACATGTAGCCCAACACGGTGTCCAACATGTAGCCCAACACAAAGCCCAACACGAAGCCCAACACGAAGCCCAACACGGAGCCCAACACGGTGCCCAACACGGTGCCCAACACGGTGTCCAACACGGTGTCCAACACGTAGCCCAACACGGAGCCCAACACGTAGCCCAACACGGAGCCCAACACGGTGCCCAACACGAAGCCCAACACGTAGCCCAACACGGAGCCCAACACGAAGCCCAACACGGAGCCCAACACGAAGCCCAACACGGTGTCCAACACGTAGCCCAACACGGAGCCCAACACGGAGCCCAACACGAAGCCCAACACGAAGCCCAACACGGAGCCCAACACGGTGCCCAACACGAAGCCCATCACGGTGCCCAACACGGAGCCCAACACGGAGCCCAACACGGAGCCCAACACGGTGCCCAACACGGTGCCCAACACGAAGCCCAACACGGTATCCAACGCGGTGCCCAACTCGAAGCCCAACACGGTGTCCAACGCGGTGTCCAACACGAAGCCCAACACGGTGTCCAACACATAGCCCAACACGGAGCCCAACGCGGAGCCCAACGCGGTGTCCAACATGTAGCCCAACACAAAGCCCAACACAAAGCCCAATACGGAGCCCAACACGAAGCCCAACACGGAGCCCAACGCGGTGCCCAACGCGGTGTCCAACATGTAGCCCAACACGGTGTCCAACATGTAGCCCAACACGGAGCCCAACACGGTGCCCAACACGAAGCCCAACACGTAGCCCAACACGAAGCCCAACACGGAGCCCAACGCGGTGCCCAACACGTAGCCCAACACGGAGCCCAACACGGAGCCCAAAACGGAGCCCAACACGGTGCCCAACACGGTGTCCAACATGTAGCCCAACACGGTGTACAACACGTAGCCCAACACGTAGCCCAACACGGAGCCCAACACGGTGCCCAACATGAAGCCCAACACGGAGCCCAACACGGTGCCCAACACGAAGCCCAACACGGAGCCCAACACGGAGCCCAACGCAGTGCCCAACACGTAGCCCAACACGGAGCCCAACACGGAGCCCAACACGGTGCCCAACACGAAGCCCAACACGGAGCCCAACGCGGTGCCCAACGCGGTGTCCAACATGTAGCCCAACACGGTGTACAACGCGTAGCCCAACACGAAGCCCAACACGGTGTCCAACATGTAGCCCAACACGGTGTCCAACATGTAGCCCAACACAAAGCCCAACACGAAGCCCAACACGAAGCCCAACACGGAGCCCAACACGGTGCCCAACACGAAGCCCAACACGGAGCCCAACACGGAGCCCAACACGTAGCCCAACACGGTGCCCAACACGGTGCCCAACACGAAGCCCAACACGGTATCCAACGCGGTGCCCAACTCGAAGCCCAACACGGTGTCCAACGCGGTGTCCAACACGAAGCCCAACACGGTGTCCAACACATAGCCCAACACGGAGCCCAACGCGGAGCCCAACGCGGTGTCCAACATGTAGCCCAACACGGTGTACAACACGTAGCCCAACACGAAGCCCAACACGGTGTCCAACATGTAGCCCAACACGGTGTCCAACATGTAGCCCAACACGGTGTCCAACATGTAGCCCAACACAAAGCCCAACACGAAGCCCAACACGAAGCCCAACACGGTGCCCAACACGAAGCCCATCACGGTGCCCAACACGGAGCCCAACACGGAGCCCAACACGTAGCCCAACACGGTGCCCAACACGGTGCCAGACACGAAGCCCAACACGGTATCCAACGCGGTGCCCAACTCGAAGCCCAACACGGTGTCCAACACATAGCCCAACACGGAGCCCAACGCTGAGTCCAACATGTAGCCCAACACAAAGCCCAACACAAAGCCCAATACGGAGCCCAACACGAAGCCCAACACGGAGCCCAACGCGGTGCCCAACGCGGTGTCCAACATGTAGCCCAACACGGTGTCCAACATGTAGCCCAACACGGTGTCCAACATGTAGCCCAACACAAAGCCCAACACGAAGCCCAACACGAAGCCCAACACGGAGCCCAACACGGTGCCCAACACGGTGCCCAACACGGTGTCCAACACGTAGCCCAACACGGAGCCCAACACGTAGCCCAACACGGAGCCCAACACGGTGCCCAACACGAAGCCCAACACGTAGCCCAACACGGAGCCCAACACGAAGCCCAACACGGAGCCCAACACGAAGCCCAACACGGTGTCCAACACGTAGCCCAACACGGAGCCCAACACGGAGCCCAACACGAAGCCCAACACGAAGCCCAACACGGAGCCCAACACGGAGCCCAACACGAAGCCCAACACGAAGCCCAACACGGAGCCCAACACGGTGCCCAACACGAAGCCCATCACGGTGCCCAACACGGAGCCCAACACGGAGCCCAACACGGAGCCCAACACGTAGCCCAACACGGTGCCCAACACGGTGCCCAACACGAAGCCCAACACGGTATCCAACGCGGTGCCCAACTCGAAGCCCAACACGGTGTCCAACGCGGTGTCCAACACGAAGCCCAACACGGTGTCCAACACATAGCCCAACACGGAGCCCAACGCGGTGTCCAACATGTAGCCCAACACAAAGCCCAACACAAAGCCCAATACGGAGCCCAACACGAAGCCCAACACGGAGCCCAACGCGGTGCCCAACGCGGTGTCCAACATGTAGCCCAACACGGTGTCCAACACGTAGCCCAACACGGAGCCCAACACGGAGCCCAACACGGTGCCCAACACGAAGCCCAACACGTAGCCCAACACGAAGCCCAACACGGAGCCCAACGCGGTGCCCAACACGTAGCCCAACTCGAAGCCCAACACGGTGTCCAACGCGGTGTCCAACACGAAGCCCAACACGGTGTCCAACACATAGCCCAACACGGAGCCCAACGCGGTGTCCAACATGTAGCCCAACACAAAGCCCAACACAAAGCCCAATACGGAGCCCAACACGGAGCCCAACGCGGTGCCCAACGCGGTGTCCAACATGTAGCCCAACACGGTGTCCAACATGTAGCCCAACACGGTGTCCAACATGTAGCCCAACACAAAGCCCAACACGAAGCCCAACACGGAGCCCAACGCGGTGCCCAACACGTAGCCCAACACGGAGCCCAACGCGGTGTCCAACATGTAGCCCAACACGGTGCCCAACACGAAGCCCAACACGGAGCCCAACATGGAGCCCAACGCGGTGCCCAACACGTAGCCCAACAAGGAGCCCAATACGGAGCCCAACACGGAGCCCAACACGGTGCCCAACACGAAGCCCAACACGGAGCCCAACGCCGTGCCCAACGCGGTGTCCAACATGTAGCCCAACACGGTGTCCAACATGTAGCCCAACACGGTGTCCAACATGTAGCCCAACACGAAGCCCAACACGAAGCCCAACACGGAGCCCAACACGAAGCCCAACACGAAGCCCAACACGAAGCCCAACACGGAGCCCAACACGGTGTCCAACATGTAGCCCAACACGAGGCCCAACACGGAGCCCAACACGGAGCCCAACACGGTGTCCAACATGTAGCCCAACACGAAGCCCAACACGGAGCCCAACACGGTGCCCAACACGAAGCCCAACACGGAGCCCAACATGGAGCCCAACGCGGTGCCCAACACGTAGCCCAACAAGGAGCCCAATACGGAGCCCAACACGGTGCCCAACACGAAGCCCAACACGAAGCCCAACACGAAGCCCAAAACGAAGCCCAACACGGAGCCCAACACGGTGTCCAACATGTAGCCAAACACGAGGCCCAACACGTAGCCCAACACGAAGCCCAACACGAAGCCCAACACGGAGCCCAACACGGTGTCCAACATGTAGCCCAACACGAGGCCCAACACGGAGCCCAACACGGTGTCCAACATGTAGCCCAACACGAAGCCCAACACGGAGCCCAACACGGTGCCCAACACGAAGCCCAACACGGAGCCCAACATGGAGCCCAACGCGGTGCCCAACACGTAGCCCAACAAGGAGCCCAATACGGAGCCCAACACGGAGCCCAACACGGTGCCCAACACGAAGCCCAACACGGAGCCCAACGCGGTGCCCAACGCGGTGTCCAACATGTAGCCCAACACGGTGTCCAACATGTAGCCCAACACGGTGTCCAACATGTAGCCCAACACGAAGCCCAACACGAAGCCCAACACGGAGCCCAACACGGAGCCCAACACGGTGCCCAACACGGTGCCCAACACGGTGCCCAACACGAAGCCCAACACGGAGCCCAACACGAAGCCCAACACGGAGCCCAACACGAAGCCCAACACGGTGCCCAACACGTAGCCCAACACGGAGCCCAACACGGAGCCCAACGCGGTGTCCAACATGTAGCCCTACACGGTGTACAACACGTAGCCCAACACGAAGCCCAACACGGTGTCCAACATGTAGCCCAACACGGTGTCCAACATGTAGCCCAACACGGTGTCCAACATGTAGCCCAACACGGTGTCCAACATGTAGCCCAACACAAAGCCCAACACGAAGCCCAACACGAAGCCCAACACGGTGCCCAACACGTAGCCCAACACGGTGCCCAAGACGGTGACCAACATGTAGCCCAACACAAAGCCCAACACGAAGCCCAACACGTAGCCCAACACGAAGCCCAACACGAAGCCCAACACGGAGCCCAACACGGAGCCCAACACGGTGCCCAACACGAAGCCCAACACGGTATCCAACGCGGTGCCCAACTCGAAGCCCAACACGGTGTCCAACGCGGTGTCCAACACGAAGCCCAACACGGTGTCCAACACATAGCCCAACACGGAGCCCAACGCGGTGTCCAACATGTAGCCCAACACAAAGCCCAACACAAAGCCCAATACGGAGCCCAACACGGAGCCCAACGCGGTGCCCAACGCGGTGTCCAACATGTAGCCCAACACGGTGTCCAACATGTAGCCCAACACAAAGCCCAACACGAAGCCCAACACGGAGCCCAACGCGGTGCCCAACACGTAGCCCAACACGGAGCCCAACACGGAGCCCAACGCGGTGTCCAACATGTAGCCCAACACGGTGCCCAACACGAAGCCCAACACGGAGCCCAACATGGAGCCCAACGCGGTGCCCAACACGTAGCCCAACAAGGAGCCCAATACGGAGCCCAACACGGAGCCCAACACGGTGCCCAACACGAAGCCCAACACGGAGCCCAACGCCGTGCCCAACGCGGTGTCCAACATGTAGCCCAACACGGTGTCCAACATGTAGCCCAACACGGTGTCCAACATGTAGCCCAACACGAAGCCCAACACGAAGCCCAACACGGAGCCCAACACGAAGCCCAAAACGAAGCCCAACACGAAGCCCAACACGGAGCCCAACACGGTGTCCAACATGTAGCCCAACACGAGGCCCAACACGGAGCCCAACACGGAGCCCAACACGGTGTCCAACATGTAGCCCAACACGAAGCCCAACACGGAGCCCAACACGGTGCCCAACACGAAGCCCAACACGGAGCCCAACATGGAGCCCAACGCGGTGCCCAACACGTAGCCCAACAAGGAGCCCAATACGGAGCCCAACACGGTGCCCAACACGAAGCCCAACACGAAGCCCAACACGAAGCCCAAAACGAAGCCCAACACGGAGCCCAACACGGTGTCCAACATGTAGCCAAACACGAGGCCCAACACGTAGCCCAACACGAAGCCCGACACGGAGCCCAACACGGTGTCCAACATGTAGCCCAACACGAGGCCCAACACGGAGCCCAACACGGTGTCCAACATGTAGCCCAACACGAAGCCCAACACGGAGCCCAACACGGTGCCCAACACGAAGCCCAACACGGAGCCCAACATGGAGCCCAACGCGGTGCCCAACACGTAGCCCAACAAGGAGCCCAATACGGAGCCCAACACGGTGCCCAACACGAAGCCCAACACGGAGCCCAACGCGGTGCCCAACGCGGTGTCCAACATGTAGCCCAACACGGTGTCCAACATGTAGCCCAACACGGTGTCCAACATGTAGCCCAACACGAAGCCCAACACGAAGCCCAACACGGAGCCCAACACGGAGCCCAACACGGAGCCCAACACGGTGCCCAACACGGTGCCCAACACGAAGCCCAACACGGAGCCCAACATGGAGCCCAACGCGGTGCCCAACACGTAGCCCAACAAGGAGCCCAATACGGAGCCCAACACGGAGCCCAACACGGTGCCCAACACGAAGCCCAACACGGAGCCCAACGCGGTGCCCAACGCGGTGTCCAACATGTAGCCCAACACGGTGTCCAACATGTAGCCCAACACGGTGTCCAACATGTAGCCCAACACGAAGCCCAACACGAAGCCCAACACGGAGCCCAACACGGAGCCCAACACGGTGCCCAACACGAAGCCCAACACGAAGCCCAACACGGAGCCCAACACGGTGCCCAACACGGTGTCCAACACGTAGCCCAACACGGAGCCCAACACGGAGCCCAACACGGAGCCCAACACGGTGCCCAACACGTAGCCCAACACGGAGCCCAACACGAAGCCCAACACGGTGTCCAACACGAAGCCCAACACGAAGCCCAACACGAAGCCCAACACGGTGTCCAACGCGGTGTCCAACACGAAGCCCAACACGTAGCCCAACACGAAGCCCAACACGAAGCCCAACACGAAGCCCAACACGGAGCCCAACACGGTGTCCAACATGTAGCCCAACACGAGGCCCAACACGGAGCCCAACACGGAGCCCAACACGGTGTCCAACATGTAGCCCAACACGAAGCCCAACACGGAGCCCAACACGGTGCCCAACACGAAGCCCAACACGGAGCCCAACATGGAGCCCAACGCGGTGCCCAACACGTAGCCCAACAAGGAGCCCAATACGGAGCCCAACACGGAGCCCAACACGGTGCCCAACACGAAGCCCAACACGAAGCCCAAAACGAAGCCCAACACGGAGCCCAAATCGGTGTCCAACATGTAGCCCAACACGAGGCCCAACACGGAGCCCAACACGGAGCCCAACACGGTGTCCAACATGTAGCCCAACACGAAGCCCAACACGGAGCCCAACACGGTGCCCAACACGAAGCCCAACACGGAGCCCAACACGGAGCCCAACGCGGAGCCCAACGCGGTGCCCAACACGTAGCCCAACACGGTGCCCAAGACGGTGACCAACATGTAGCCCAACACAAAGCCCAACACGAAGCCCAACACGTAGCCCAACACGAAGCCCAACACGAAGCCCAACACGGAGCCCAACACGGTGTCCAACATGTAGCCCAACACGAGGCCCAACACGGAGCCCAACACGGAGCCCAACACGGTGTCCAACATGTAGCCCAACAAGAAGACCAACACGGAGCCCAACACGGTGCCCAACACGAAGCCCAACACGGAGCCCAACATGGAGCCCAACGCGGTGCCCAACACGTAGCCCAACAAGGAGCCCAATACGGAGCCCAACACGGAGCCCAACACGGTGCCCAACACGAAGCCCAACACGGAGCCCAACGCGGTGCCCAACGCGGTGTCCAACATGTAGCCCAACACGGTGTCCAACATGTAGCCCAACACGGTGTCCAACATGTAGCCCAACACGAAGCCCAACACGAAGCCCAACACGGAGCCCAACACGGAGCCCAACACGGAGCCCAACACGGTGCCCAACACGAAGCCCAACACGAAGCCCAACACGGAGCCCAACACGGTGCCCAACACGGTGTCCAACACGTAGCCCAACACGGAGCCCAACACGGAGCCCAACACGGAGCCCAACACGGTGCCCAACACGAAGCCCAACACGTAGCCCAACACGGAGCCCAACACGAAGCCCAACACGTAGCCCAACACGGAGCCCAACACGAAGCCCAACACGGTGTCCAACACGTAGCCCAACACGAAGCCCAACACGGAGCCTAACATGGAGCCCAACGCGGTGCCCAACACGTAGCCCAACAAGGAGCCCAATACGGAGCCCAAAGCGGAGCCCAACACGGTGCCCAACACGAAGCCCAACACGGAGCCCAACGCGGTGTCCAACATGTAGCCCAACACGGTGTACAACACGTAGCCCAACACGAAGCCCAACATGTAGCCCAACACGGTGTCCAACATGTAGCCCAACACGGTGTCCAACATGTAGCCCAACACAAAGCCCAACACGAAGCCCAACACGAAGCCCAACACGAAGCCCAACACGGAGCCCAACACGGAGCCCAACACGGAGCCCAACACGGTGCCCAACACGGTGCCCAACACGGTGCCCAACACGAAGCCCAACACGGAGCCCAACGCGGTGTCCAACATGTAGCCCAACACAAAGCCCAACACGGAGCCCAACACGAAGCCCAACACGGTGTCCAACACGTAGCCCAACACGGTGCCCAACACGTAGCCCAACACGGTGCCCAACACGAAGCCCAACACGGTGTCCAACACGAAGCCCAACACGAAGCCCAACACGGTGTCCAACACGTAGCCCAACACATAGCCCAACACGGAGCCCAACGCGGAGCCCAACGCGGTGTCCAACATGTAGCCCAACACAAAGCCCAACACGAAGCCCAAAACGGAGCCCAACACGGAGCCCAACACGGAGCCCAACACGGAGCCCAACGCGGTGCCCAACGCGGTGTCCAACATGTAGCCCAACACGGTGTCCAACATGTAGCCCAACACGGTGCCCAACACATAGCCCAACACGGAGCCCAACGCGGTGTCCAACATGTAGCCCAACACAAAGCCCAACACAAAGCCCAATACGGAGCCCAACACGAAGCCCAACACGGAGCCCAACGCGGTGCCCAACGCGGTGTCCAACATGTAGCCCAACACGGTGTCCAACACGTAGCCCAACACGAAGCCCAACACGGTGTCCAACATGTAGCCCAACACGGTGTCCAACATGTAGCCCAACACGGAGCCCAACACGAAGCCCAACACGGTGTCCAACATGTAGCCCAACACGGTGTCCAAGACGTAGCCCAACACGAAGCCCGGTGTCCAACATGTAGCCCAACACGGTGTCCAACATGTAGCCCAACACAAAGCCCAACACGAAGCCCAACACGAAGCCCAACACGGAGCCCAACACGGAGCCCAACACGAAGCCCAATACGGAGCCCAACACAGAGCCCAACGCGGTGCCCAACGCGGTGTCCAACACGGAGCCCAACGCGGTGCCCAACACGGAGCCCAACACGGAGCCCAACGCGGTGCCTAACACGAAGCCCAACACGGTGTCCAACATGTAGCCCAACACAAAGCCCAACACAGAGCCCAACACGAAGCCCAACACGGAGCCCAACACGGTGCCCAACACGGTGCCCAACACGGTGCCCAACACGAAGCCCAACACGGAGCCCAACGCGGTGTCCAACATGTAGCCCAACACAAAGCCCAACACGGAGCCCAACACGAAGCCCAACACGGTGTCCAACACGTAGCCCAACACGGTGCCCAACACGTAGCCCAACACGGTGCCCAACACGAAGCCCAACACGGTGTCCAACACGAAGCCCAACACGAAGCCCAACACGGTGTCCAACACGTAGCCCAACACATAGCCCAACACGGAGCCCAACGCGGAGCCCAACGCGGTGTCCAACATGTAGCCCAACACAAAGCCCAACACGAAGCCCAAAACGGAGCCCAACACGGAGCCCAACACGGAGCCCAACACGGAGCCCAACGCGGTGCCCAACGCGGTGTCCAACATGTAGCCCAACACGGTGTCCAACATGTAGCCCAACACGGTGCCCAACACGGTGCCCAACACGAAGCCCAACACGGAGCCCAACGCGGTGCCCAACGCGGTGTCCAACATGTAGCCCAACACAAAGCCCAACACGGAGCCCAACACGGAGCCCAACACGGTGTCCAACACGGTGTCCAACACGTAGCCCAACACGGTGCCCAACACGTAGCCCAACACGGTGCCCAACACGAAGCCCAACACGGTGTCCAACACGAAGCCCAACACGAAGCCCAACACGGTGTCCAACGCGGTGTCCAACACGAAGCCCAACACGGTGTCCAACACGTAGCCCAACACATAGCCCAACACGGAGCCCAACGCGGAGCCCAACGCGGTGTCCAACACGGAGCCCAACACGGAGCCCAACGCGGTGCCCAACGCGGTGTCCAACATGTAGCCCAACACGGTGTCCAACACGAAGCCCATCACGGTGCCCAACACGGAGCCCAACACGTAGCCCAACACGGAGCCCAACACGGAGCCCAACACGGTGTCCAACACGAAGCCCAACACGTAGCCCAACACGGAGCCCAACATGTAGCCCAACACGGTGCCCAACACGTAGCCCAACACGGTGCCCAAGACGGTGACCAACATGTAGCCCAACACGTAGCCCAACACGAAGCCCAACACGGTATCCAACGCGGTGCCCAACTCGAAGCCCAACACGGTGTCCAACGCGGTGTCCAACACGAAGCCCATCACGGTGCCCAACACGGAGCCCAACACGTAGCCCAACACGGAGCCCAACACGGAGCCCAACACGGTGCCCAACACGAAGCCCAACACGTAGCCCAACACGGAGCCCAACATGTAGCCCAACACAAAGCCCAACACGGAGCCCAACACGAAGCCCAACACGGTGTCCAACACGTAGCCCAACACGGTGCCCAACACGTAGCCCAACACGGTGCCCAACACGAAGCCCAACACGGTGTCCAACACGAAGCCCAACACGAAGCCCAACACGGTGTCCAACACGGTGTCCAACACATAGCCCAACACGGAGCCCAACGCGGTGTCCAACATGTAGCCCAACACAAAGCCCAACACAAAGCCCAATACGGAGCCCAACACGAAGCCCAACACGGAGCCCAACGCGGTGCCCAACGTGGTGTCCAACATGTAGCCCAACACGGTGTCCAACACGTAGCCCAACACGAAGCCCAACACGGTGTCCAACATGTAGCCCAACACGGTGTCCAACATGTAGCCCAACACGAAGCCCAACACGGTGTCCAACATGTAGCCCAACACGGTGTCCAAGACGTAGCCCAACACGAAGCCCGGTGTGTCCAACATGTAGCCCAACACGGTGTCCAACATGTAGCCCAACACAAAGCCCAACACGAAGCCCAACACGAAGCCCAACACGGAGCCCAACACGGAGCCCAACACGGAGCCCAACACGAAGCCCAATACGGAGCCCAATACGGAGCCCAACACGGAGCCCAACGCGGTGCCCAACACGGTGCCCAACGTGGTGCCCAACACGGAGCCCAACACGGAGCCCAACGCGGTGCCTAACACGTAGCCCAACACGAAGCCCAACACGGTGTCCAACATGTAGCCCAACACAAAGCCCAAAACAGAGCCCAACACGAAGCCCAACACGGAGCCCAACACGGTGCCCAACACGAAGCCCAACACGGAGCCCAACGCGGTGACCAACGCGGTGTCCAACATGTAGCCCAACACAAAGCCCAACACGGAGCCCAACACGGTGCCCAACACGAAGCCCAACACGGTGTCCAACACGTAGCCCAACACGGTGCCCAACACGTAGCCCAACACGGTGCCCAACACGAAGCCCAACACGGTGTCCAACACGAAGCCCAACACGAAGCCCAACACGGTGTCCAACACGTAGCCCAACACATAGCCCAACACGGAGCCCAACGCGGAGCCCAACGCGGTGTCCAACATGTAGCCCAACACAAAGCCCAACACGAAGCCCAAAACGGAGCCCAACACGGAGCCCAACACGGAGCCCAAGACGGAGCCCAACGCGGTGCCCAACGCGGTGTCCAACATGTAGCCCAACACGGTGTCCAACATGTAGCCCAACACGGTGCCCAACACGGTGCCCAACACGAAGCCCAACACGGAGCCCAACGCGGTGCCCAACGCGGTGTCCAACATGTAGCCCAACACAAAGCCCAACACGGAGCCCAACACGGAGCCCAACACGGTGTCCAACACGGTGTCCAACACATAGCCCAACACGGTGCCCAACACGTAGCCCAACACGGTGCCCAACACGAAGCCCAACACGGTGTCCAACACGAAGCCCAACACGAAGCCCAACACGGTGTCCAACGCGGTGTCCAACACGAAGCCCAACACGGTGTCCAACACGTAGCCCAACACATAGCCCAACACGGAGCCCAACGCGGAGCCCAACGCGGTGTCCAACATGTAGCCCAACACAAAGCCCAACACGAAGCCCAAAACGGAGCCCAACACGGAGCCCAACACGGAGCCCAACACGGAGCCCAACGCGGTGCCCAACGCGGTGCCCAACGCGGTGTCCAACATGTAGCCCAACACGGTGTCCAACACGAAGCCCATCACGGTGCCCAACACGGAGCCCAACACGTAGCCCAACACGTAGCCCAACACGGAGCCCAACACGGAGCCCAACACGGTGCCCAACACGAAGCCCAACACGTAGCCCAACACGGAGCCCAACATGTAGCCCAACACGGTGCCCAACACGTAGCCCAACACGGTGCCCAAGACGGTGACCAACATGTAGCCCAACACGTAGCCCAACACGAAGCCCAACACGTAGCCCAACACGAAGCCCAACACGAAGCCCAAAACGAAGCCCAACACGGAGCCCAACACGTAGCCCAACACGGAGCTCAACACGGTGCCCAACACGAAGCCCAACACGTAGCCCAACACGGAGCCCAACACGAAGCCCAACACGTAGCCCAACACGGAGCCCAACACGAAGCCCAACACGGTGTCCAACACGTAGCCCAACACGGAGCCCAACACGGAGCCCAACACAAAGAACAACACGAAGCCCAACACGAAGCCCAACACGGAGCCCAACACGGTGCCAAACACGAAGCCCATCACGGTGCCCAACACGGAGCCCAACACGTAGCCCAACACGGTGCCCAACACGGTGCCCAACACGGTGCCCAACACGAAGCCAAACACGGTATCCAACGCGGTGCCCAACTCGAAGCCCAACACGGTGTCCAACGCGGTGTCCAACACGAAGCCCAACACGGTGTCCAACACATAGCCCAACACGGAGCCCAACGCGGTGTCCAACATGTAGCCCAAAACACAGCCCAACACAAAGCCCAATACGGAGCCCAACACGGAGCCCAACGCGGTGCCCAACACGGTGTCCAACATGTAGCCCAACACGGTGTCCAACATGTAGCCCAACACAAAGCCCAACACGAAGCCCAACACGGAGCCCAACGCGGTGCCCAACACGTAGCCCAACACGGAGCCCAACACGGAGCCCAACACGGAGCCCAACACGGTGCCCAACACGAAGCCCAACACGGAGCCCAACGCGGTGTCCAACATGTAGCCCAACACGGTGTACAACACGTAGCCCAACACGAAGCCCAACACGGTGTCCAACATGTAGCCCAACACGGTGTCCAACATGTAGCCCAACACGGTGTCCAACATGTAGCCCAACACAAAGCCCAACACGAAGCCCAACACGAAGCCCAACACGGAGCCCAACACGGTGCCCAACACGAAGCCCATCACGGTGCCCAACACGGAGCCCAACACGTAGCCCAACACGGAGCCCAACACGGTGCCCAACACGAAGCCCAACAAATAGCCCAACACGGAGCCCAACATGTAGCCCAACACGGTGCCCAACACGTAGCCCAACACGGTGACCAAGACGGTGACCAACATGTAGCCCAACACAAAGCCCAACACGAAGCCCAACACGTAGCCCAACACGAAGCCCAACACGAAGCCCAACACGAAGCCCAAAACGAAGCCCAACACGGAGCCCAACACGGTGTCCAACATGTAGCCCAACACGAGGCCCAACACGGAGCCCAACACGGAGCCCAACACGGTGTCCAACATGTAGCCCAACACGAAGCCCAACACGGAGCCCAACACGGTGCCCAACACGAGGCCCAACACGGAGCCCAACACGGAGCCCAACACGGAGCCCAACGCGGTGCCCAACACGTAGCCCAACACGGTGCCCAAGACGGTGACCAACATGTAGCCCAACACAAAGCTCAACACGAAGCCGAACACGTAGCCCAACACAAAGCCCAACACGAAGCCCAACACGAAGCCCAACACGAAGCCCAACACGGAGCCCAACATGGAGCCCAACGCGGTGCCCAACACGTAGCCCAACAAGGAGCCCAATACGGAGCCCAACACGGAGCCCAACACGGTGCCCAACACGGTGCCCAACACGAAGCCCAACACGGAGCCCAACGCGGTGCCCAACGCGGTGTCCAACATGTAGCCCAACACGGTGTACAACACGTAGCCCAACACGAAGCCCAACACGGTGTCCAACATGTAGCCCAACACGGTGTCCAACATGTAGCCCAACACGGTGTCCAACATGTAGCCCAACACAAAGCCCAACACGAAGCCCAACACGAAGCCCAACACGGAGCCCAACACGGAGCCCAACACGGAGCCCAACACGGAGCCCAACACGGTGCCCAACACGAAGCCCAACACGAAGCCCAACACGGAGCCCAACACGGTGCCCAACACGGTGTCCAACACGTAGCCCAACACGGAGCCCAACACGGAGCCCAACACGGTGCCCAACACGAAGCCCAACACGTAGCCCAACACGGAGCCCAACACGAAGCCCAACACGTAGCCCAACACGGAGCCCAACACGAAGCCCAACACGGTGTCCAACACGTAGCCCAACACGGAGCCCAACACGGAGCCCAACACTAAGCCCAACACGAAGCCCAACACGGAGCCCACAACGGTGCCCAACACGAAGCCCATCACGGTGCCCAACACGGAGCCCAACACGGAGCCCAACACGTAGCCCAACACGGTGCCCAACACGGTGCCCAACACGAAGCCCAACACGGTATCCAACGCGGTGCCGAACTCGAAGCCCAACACGGTGTCCAACACGAAGCCCAACACGGTGTCCAACACATAGCCCAACACGGAGCCCAACGCGGTGTCCAACACATAGCCCAACATGGAGCCCAACGCGGTGCCCAACACGTAGCCCAACAAGGAGCCCAATACGGAGCCCAACACGGAGCCCAACACGGTGCCCAACACGAAGCCCAACACGGAGCCCAACGCGGTGCCCAACGCGGTGTCCAACATGTAGCCCAACACGGTGTACAACACGTAGCCCAACACGAAGCCCAACACGGTGTCCAACATGTAGCCCAACACGGTGTCCAACATGTAGCCCAACACGGTGTCCAACATGTAGCCCAACACAAAGCCCAACACGAAGCCCAACACGAAGCCCAACACGGTGCCCAACACGAAGCCCAACACGGAGCCCAACACGGAGCCCAACACGGAGCCCAACACGGTGCCCAACACGAAGCCCAACACGAAGCCCAACACGGTGCCCAACACGGTGTCCAACACGTAGCCCAACACGGAGCCCAACACGGAGCCCAACACGGTGCCCAACACGAAGCCCAACACGTAGCCCAACACGGAGCCCAACACGAAGCCCAACACGTAGCCCAACACGGAGCCCAACACGAAGCCCAACACGGTGTCCAACACGTAGCCCAACACGGAGCCCAACACGGAGCCCAACACTAAGCCCAACACGAAGCCCAACACGGAGCCCACAACGGTGCCCAACACGAAGCCCATCACGGTGCCCAACACGGAGCCCAACACGGAGCCCAACACGTAGCCCAACACGGTGCCCAACACGGTGCCCAACACGAAGCCCAACACGGTATCCAACGCGGTGCCCAACTCGAAGCCCAACACGGTGTCCAACACGAAGCCCAACACGGTGTCCAACACATAGCCCAACACGGAGCCCAACGCGGTGTCCAACATGTAGCCCAACACAAAGCCCAACACAAAGCCCAATACGGAGCCCAACACGAAGCCCAACACGAAGCCCAACACGAAGCCCAACACGGAGCCCAACACTAAGCCCAACACGAAGCCCAACACGGAGCCCACAACGGTGCCCAACACGAAGCCCATCACGGTGCCCAACACGGAGCCCAACACGGAGCCCAACACGTAGCCCAACACGGTGCCCAACACGGTGCCCAACACGAAGCCCAACACGGTATCCAACGCGGTGCCCAACACAAAGCCCAACACAAAGCCCAATACGGAGCCCAACACGAAGCCCAACACGAAGCCCAACACGGAGCCCAACACGGTGCCCAACACGAAGCCCAACACGAAGCCCAACACGGAGCCCAACACGGTGCCCAACACGGTGTCCAACACGTAGCCCAACACGGAGCCCAACACGGAGCCCAACACGGTGCCCAACACGAAGCCCAACACGTAGCCCAACACGGAGCCCAACACGAAGCCCAATACGGAGCCCAACACGAAGCCCAACACGAAGCCCAACACGGAGCCCAACACTAAGCCCAACACGAAGCCCAACACGGAGCCCACAACGGTGCCCAACACGAAGCCCATCACGGTGCCCAACACGGAGCCCAACACGGAGCCCAACACGTAGCCCAACACGGTGCCCAACACGGTGCCCAACACGAAGCCCAACACGGTATCCAACGCGGTGCCCAACTCGAAGCCCAACACGGTGTCCAACACGAAGCCCAACACGGTGTCCAACACATAGCCCAACACGGAGCCCAACGCGGTGTCCAACATGTAGCCCAACACAAAGCCCAATACGGAGCCCAACACGAAGCCCAACACGAAGCCCAACACGGAGCCCAACGCGGTGCCCAACGCGGTGTCCAACATGTAGCCCAACACAAAGCCCAACACGGAGCCCAACACGGTGCCCAACACGAAGCCCAACACGGTGTCCAACACGTAGCCCAACACGGTGCCCAACACGTAGCCCAAAAAGGTGCCCAACACGAAGCCCAACACGGTGTCCAACACGAAGCCCAACACGAAGCCCAACACGGTGTCCAACACGTAGCCCAACACATAGCCCAACACGGAGCCCAACGCGGAGCCCAACGCGGTGTCCAACATGTAGCCCAACACAAAGCCCAACACGAAGCCCAAAACGGAGCCCAACACGGAGCCCAACACGGAGCCCAACACGGAGCCCAACGCGGTGCCCAACGCGGTGTCCAACATGTAGCCCAACACGGTGTCCAACATGTAGCCCAACACGGTGCCCAACACGAAGCCCAACACGGAGCCCAACGCGGTGCCCAACGCGGTGTCCAACATGTAGCCCAACACAAAGCCCAACACGGTGTCCAACATGTAGCCCAACACGGTGCCCAACACGAAGCCCAACACGGTGTCCAACACGAAGCCCAACACGAAGCCCAACACGGTGTCCAACGCGGTGTCCAACACGAAGCCCAACACGGTGTCCAACACGTAGCCCAACACATAGCCCAACACGGAGCCCAACGCGGTGTCCAACATGTAGCCCAACACGAAGCCCAAAACGGAGCCCAACACGGAGCCCAACACGGAGCCCAACGCGGTGCCCAACGCGGTGCCCAACGCGGTGTCCAACATGTAGCCCAACACGGTGTCCAACATGTAGCCCAACACGGTGTCCAACATGTAGCCCAACACAAAGCCCAACACGAAGCCCAACACGAAGCCCAACACGGAGCCCAACACGTAGCCCAACACGGAGCCCAACACGTAGCCCAACACGGTGCCCAACACGAAGCCCAACACGTAGCCCAACACGGAGCCCAACACGAAGCCCAACACGTAGCCCAACACGGAGCCCAACACGAAGCCCAACACGGTGTCCAACACGTAGCCCAACACGGAGCCCAACACGCAGCCCAACACGAAGCCCAACACGGAGCCCAACACGGAGCCCAACACGGAGCCCAACACGGTGTCCAACATGTAGCCCAACACAAAGCCCAACACGAAGCCCAACACGGAGCCCAACACGGTGCCCAACACGGTGTCCAACACGTAGCCCAACACGGAGCCCAACACGGAGCCCAACACGGAGCCCAACACGGAGCCCAACACGGAGCCCAACACGGTGCCCAACACAAAGCCCAACACGTAGCCCAACACGGAGCCCAACACGAAGCCCAACACATAGCCCAACACGGAGCCCAACACGAAGCCCAACACGGTGTCCAACACGTAGCCCAACACGGAGCCCAACACGAAGCCCAACACGAAGCCCAACACGGAGCCCAACACGGTGCCCAACACGAAGCCCATCACGGTGCCCAACACGGAGCCCAACACGGAGCCCAACACGTAGCCCAACACGGTGCCCAACACGAAGCCCAACACGGTATCCAACGCGGTGCCCAACTCGAAGCCCAACACGGTGTCCAACGCGGTGTCCAACACGAAGCCCAACACGGTGCCCAACACGTAGCCCAACACGGTGCCCAAGACGGTGACCAACATGTAGCCCAACACAAAGCCCAACACGAAGCCCAACACGTAGCCCAACACGAAGCCCAACACGAAGCCCAACACGGAGCCCAACACGGTGTCCAACATGTAGCCCAACACGAGGCCCAACACGGAGCCCAACACGGAGCCCAACACGGTGTCCAACATGTAGCCCAACACGAAGCCCAACACGGAGCCCAACACGGTGCCCAACACGAAGCCCAACACGGAGCCCAACACGGAGCCCAACGCGGTGCCCAACACGTAGCCCAACAAGGAGCCCAATACGGAGCCCAACACGGAGCCCAACACGGAGCCCAACACGGTGCCCAACACGAAGCCCAACACGTAGCCCAACACGGAGCCCAACACGAAGCCCAACACGTAGCCCAACACGGAGCCCAACACGAAGCCCAACACGGTGTCCAACACGTAGCCCAACACGGAGCCCAACACGAAGCCCAACACGAAGCCCAACACGGAGCCCAACACGGTGCCCAACACAAAGCCCATCACGGTGCCCAACACGGAGCCCAACACGGAGCCCAACACGTAGCCCAACACGGTGCCCAACACGAAGCCCAACACGGTATCCAACGCGGTGCCCAACTCGAAGCCCAACACGGTGTCCAACGCGGTGTCCAACACGAAGCCCAACACGGTGCCCAACACGTAGCCCAACACGGTGCCCAAGACGGTGACCAACATGTAGCCCAACACAAAGCCCAACACGAAGCCCAACACGTAGCCCAACACGAAGCCCAACACGAAGCCCAACACGAAGCCCAACACGGAGCCCAACACGGTGTCCAACATGTAGCCCAACACGAGGCCCAACACGGAGCCCAACACGGAGCCCAACGCGGTGCCCAACGCGGTGTCCAACATGTAGCCCAACACGGTGTCCAACATGTAGCCCAACACGGTGCCCAACACATAGCCCAACACGGAGCCCAACGCGGTGTCCAACATGTAGCCCAACACGGTGCCCAACACGTAGCCCAACAAGGAGCCCAATACGGAGCCCAACACGGAGCCCAACACGGTGCCCAACACGAAGCCCAACACGGAGCCCAACGCGGTGTCCAACATGTAGCCCAACACGGTGTCCAACATGTAGCCCAACACGGTGCCCAACACGGTGCCCAACACGAAGCCCAACACGGAGCCCAACGCGGTGCCCAACGCGGTGCCCAACGCGGTGCCCAACGCGGTGTCCAACATGTAGCCCAACACGGTGTCCAACATGTAGCCCAACACATAGCCCAACACGGAGCCCAACACGAAGCCCAACACGGTGTCCAACACGTAGCCCAACACATAGCCCAACGCGGAGCCCAACGCGGAGCCCAACGCGGTGTCCAACATGTAGCCCAACACAAAGCCCAACACGAAGCCCAAAACGGAGCCCAACACGGAGCCCAACGCGGAGCCCAACGCGGTGTCCAACATGTAGCCCAACACGGTGTCCAACATGTAGCCCAACACGGTGCCCAACACGGTGCCCAACACGAAGCCCAACACGGAGCCCAACGCGGTGCCCAACGCGGTGTCCAACATGTAGCCCAACACAAAGCCCAACACGGAGCCCAACCCGGAGCCCAACACGGTGTCCAACACGGTGTCCAACACGTAGCCCAACACGGTGCCCAACACGTAGCCCAACACGGTGCCCAACACGAAGCCCAACACGGTGTCCAACACGAAGCCCAACACGAAGCCCAACACGGTGTCCAACGCGGTGTCCAACACGAAGCCCAACACGGTGTCCAACACGTAGCCCAACACATAGCCCAACACGGAGCCCAACGCGGAGCCCAACGCGGTGTCCAACATGTAGCCCAACACAAAGCCCAACACGAAGCCCAAAACGGAGCCCAACACGGAGCCCAACACGGAGCCCAACGCGGAGCCCAACGCGGTGCCCAACGCGGTGCCCAACGCGGTGTCCAACATGTAGCCCAACACGGTGTCCAACATGTAGCCCAACACATAGCCCAACACGGAGCCCAACGCGGAGCCCAACGCGGTGCCCAACGCGGTGTCCAACATGTAGCCCAACACAAAGCCCAACACGGTGCCCAACGCGATGCCCAACACGGTGTCTAACACGGAGCCCAACATGGGGGCGGAGCTTACCTGTGCGCATGGTGGAGAAGAAGAGCAGCCAGAAGAGGCAGATGATGGGTGCAGCCACTACCTGAGTGACGGCTCCAGAGTGGATCTTCTTGTCCAGTTTGGATGGCAAGTACGCGTAGTACATGTTGTACCTGTCCACCAGGTGTTTCAGCAGCATGTACATCAGACCTACAGGGACAGTTGATGTAAAGACAAGTTCTACTGGACTGATTGGCAGAGCTGTCAAGTATCCCGTTCTACCAAATTTTTCCCTGTTTCCTCACAGCGTCCTGTATTTTCCCTAACCCTAATCCCCCCCCCCCCGCCCCCCCCGAGGTTGACAGATATGCTGAAGAGCTGTAAAAGAGACGGTTTGAGACTGACCAAATGGGACAATGATGGGACAGGTGATACTGTAGGCCATCACCACGGTGAAGACGTTCATCATCCAGGCGTATGCCGCCCCAAACTGGAACTCGTAGGCCTGATGCTGCGGAGACAAAGGCAGAAATTCAGAGACGCTTGGGGATAAAACATTCAACATGTCCAGGTCTGTCCTCTCAGCCATAAGCCATCTAAGTCCGGACCCGTCCTCTGATCCTGAACCGGTCCTGTCAGTTTGTCCTCACCCTCTTGACATTGCGGCGCTCTGCGGCTGAGTGGGCCAGGCAGAGTCGGATCATGTACATGAGTAGACCGGGAATCCTCAGGAGATCCATGGCGTTCCCAATGAAGGCTGAAGCGATGACGTAGTTGACAAAGAAGGCTCCGTTATCCGGCAAGAAGACGCACCTGCAGGGAGCACAGATCACTGATGAAGACAGCTGTCAGGTACAAACTTCTACTTCAATGTCTGATGTTGGGTTAGAAAGTCGAGGAGTGGAAATGAAGATAAAAAGGACGTACTCGTGGCTAGTGAGCAAACACGGAGTAAGGACGCACATTTCTGTGCTCCTGCAGGTTTGCAAAATTTTCTGCTTTAAAAATGACAACTCTTTATTAAAAGAGATGTAAACTGGCCTGATAATACTTTTGGACTTCAAAAGAATTAACTTCAGCTGACAGTTCCTATCAAATGGCTGATAAACTGCGCAAATTCATATTTGACGGTAGCGCATTTAAGCTAGCGGCTAGCACCATGAGGCAGTGCACAATGGAGGACGATAAGCCGCAACTTAAAAGCCCTGAAATGACAGAGGGAATGAAAGTGGACATTCTGGCCTCTCTGCGAGGGGAAATCTCCCAAATTACAAGAGAGGAGAGTTCACCACTCTCAGGACTGACATTAACGCTGTGAGGGCCGAAATAGTGGAGAACTCTTCTGCTGTCCGAGCAGAACTCACTTCTATCAAAACGGGTATTGAAGATGTGAAAGGAGGATTATCATCATGGTCCGACGAAGTGAAAACCACCATGACAGATCTTCAAACTGAGCTTGTCAAACTACGGGACAAGTGCGACGAAATGGAAGGGAGGATGAGACGCGGCAATGTCCATATAGTAAAAGAGCGGCCAAACTCCTAAAGAAGTCTCCAAAATGATTAAAGAAGCTCTGCAGTTGGATCGAGATGTGAAAGTTAATCGCTCACATTGAGCAATTGCACCTAAGAATCCAGGAGACGGAGGAAGGCCTCGTGTCACATCATTAAGTTGCATTATGATGAAGACGGCGCCGACATCCTGACGAGCGCTAAAGACCAGTTCCCGTTGATGTACGACGACAAAAGGATCGCAACCTGAATACACCACCAATGTGGCAAAAGCAATCGCCGCGTTTACTGACATTCGGAGGGCCTTACACGGTCGGAGTGATGTGCGTTTGGTCAACTGTATCCTGCAAGATTTAAAATCACCTTCAAAGACAAAAGCAGAGAGTTTAGGGCTCCTGCAAAAGCCTTGGACTATACATATATATATATATATATATATATATATACATCTACAAACCGGATTCCAAAAAAGTTGGGACACTTTAGAAATTGTGAATAAAAACTGAATGCAATGATGTGGAGGTGCCAACTTCTAATATTTTATTCAGAATACAACATAAATCACAGGTCAATAGTTTAAACTGAGAAATTGTATGATATTAAGGATTTCATGGTGTCAACAAATCCCAAAAAAGTTGGGACAAGAACCTATTAGAGGCTGGAAAAAGTCATTTGAGCATACAGCAAACACCTGGAAGACCAATCAGCACTAATCAGGTCAATTGGCAATATGATTGGGTATAAAAAGTGCTTCTCAGATTGGCAGTGTCCCTCAGAAGCCAAGATGGGTAGAGGATCACCAACTCCCACAATGTTGCGTAAAAAGATAGCGGAACAGTATCAGAGAGGTGTTACCCAGCGAAAAATTGCAAAGAGTTTGCAGTTGTCATCATCAACTGTGAATAATATCATCAGAAGATTCAGAGAATCTGGACAAATCTCTGTGCGTAAAGGTCAAGGCCGGAGAACCATACTGAATGCCCGTGATCTCCGGGCCCTTAAACGACACTGCATCAAAAACAGGAGTGCTACTGTGAAGGAAATCACAGCATGGGCTCAGGAGTACTTCCAGAAACCATTGTCAGTGAACACAATCCACCGTGCCATCCGCCGTTGCCAGCTGAAACTCTATTCTGCGAAGAAGAAGCCATTTCTAACAAAGATCCACAAGCGAAGATGTCTACACTGGGCCAGGAGTCATTTAAAATGGAGTGTGGCAAAATGGAAGACTGTTCTGTGGTCAGACGAATCACGTTTTGAGGTTCTTTTTGGAAATCTGGGGCGCCAGGTCATCAGGACCAAAGAGGACAGTGACAACCCAAGTTGCTATCAACGCTCTGTTCAGAAGCCTGCATCTCTGATGGTATGGGGTTGCATGAATGCGTGTGGCATGGGCAGCTTGCACATCTGGAAAGGCACCATCAATGCAGAAAAATATATTCAGGTTCTAGAGCAACATATGCTCCCATCCAAACGTCGTCTCTTTCATGGAAGACCCTGCATTTTTCAACACGATAATGCCAGACCACATTCTGCATCAATCACAACATCATGGCTGCGTGGGAGAAGGATTCGGGTACTGACCTGGCCAGCCAACAGTCCAGATCTTTCACCTATAGAAAACATTTGGCGCATCATTAAGAGGAAGGTCAGACAAAGAAGACCCAAGACGATTGAACACTTAGAGGCCTGTATTAGACAAGAATGGGAGAACATTCCTATGTCTACACTTGAGAAGCTGGTCTCCTCAATGCCCAGACGTCTGTTGAGTGTTGTAAGAAGAAGGGGGGGGGGGGTGTCACACAGTGGTGAAAATGGCCTTGTCCCAACTTTTTTGGGATTTGTTGACACCATGAAATTTTGAATGAGCATATTTTTCCTTAATATCATACAATTTCTCAGTTTAAACTATTGACCTGTGATTTCTGTTGTATTCTGAATAAAATATTAGAAGTTGGCACCTCCACATCATTGCATTCAGTTTTTATTCACAATTTCTAAAGTGTCCCAATTTTTTTGGAATCCGGTTGTGTGTGTGTGTATATATATATATGTATATATATATATATATATGTATATATATATATATGTATATATATATATATATATATGTATATATGTATATATATATGTATATAAATATGTATATATATATATATATGTATGTGTTGTTTTTATTACTTTTTTCCCCCACTGCTTTTTTCACAACTTCCTCCTCGGTTGTGTTTGTTGCTGCTAATTTAGTGGCGAGGGGTTTAAACCCACTATCTCTCACTCTGTCTCCATCTCTTGCTCTTAAAAGTTTTTGTGTTTCTTGTGTTCCGGTCATTCTGTCCCCAAGGACCTAACTGCATTTAGAAAAAGACAGAGCGATTTAGTTTAGAAAGATCACACAGCAAACTAATAATTCTATCATTTTCATCATATTACCAGTGTGGTGCTCAGCATTCACCTTATTGCAACTCAACTTCACCACTTATTTTTAGAAATCAGACGTGTCCACACGAACAGTAACAAGTTACAATGTGAAGGGTCTGCATAGTCCAGTTAAAGGACAGAAAGTCTTATTCCTACTCAGACAATCAAAGGGTCAAGTAGCATATTAACAGGAAACACACCTATCAGATGTTGACCATAGGAAACTTAGCAGGTCTTGGGCTGGTAAAGTCTACTACTCACACTGCTCAGGTAGGGAAAGGGGAGTAGCCATATTAATACACTGGCAAATTAACTTTACTGAAACATTAGTACATAAAGACAAGGAGGATCGATTCCTGTTGGTAAACAGGATTATTGATAAAACTGCTGTATCCCTACTAAATATTTCTGCCCCGAATGAAGATGTGCCAGGGTTCTTTAAGTCCCTCTTCAGTATGATTGCAGAATACAGCTCCGGCCTCCTAATGAAGGACGGGGACTTTGTGTCCCCCAAATACCATTATCTCAGACGGGTAAAATGCTTAAAAATCTTTCAGTAGAGGCTGGATTAGGCCGAGATACCGATAGCTGTTCTGATGAAACAGAAATAGCAAATTACTGACAGAAAATGAATATTGCTGAGCTTTCTGGTACAGTAGCCAGTCAGTTAGATGGGCCAACTCATAAAGGGGAAATAAAAAGATGATCTTGTCCCTTCAGAATAACAACTGTCCTGGCCAGAGTGGTTTTATAAACAGATTCTAGAAATGTTTTATAGATATCCTCACTCCACTGTTATTGGAAGCATATCGCTATCGTCTAGAAACCAGAAACCAGATCGATGGTTCCATCTTGGTCTGAGGCAACAATAATCGTTTTACATAGGAAGGTAAAGACCCCACTGAATGTGGTTCATATAGACCACTCTCCACGCTTAACGGGGACATATACCCTGCGCCGACAGTGGCAATGGACGTCAATGACAGTGTCGCTTGGAAAATAAAACAACAAAGTGGTTTTAAATGGCCTAGGGAAGGCATTAAATACCTAGGCATCAACATCCCTCTTTCATTTAACAACCTGTTTCACGCCAACTACAGTAAAACATTGGATATGATTCAGAAGGACTTAGAGCGATGGTCAGTACTTCCCCTCTCTCTCTGCGGTCGCATTGACACCATCTGCATGAACCAGCTACCTAGACCGTTGTACTTGTTGCAGATGTTACCTGTTGGAATTCCAAAATCTACTTTAGTTGATCTGGATAAGATTAAATCAAAATTTACATGGCAGAATAAGCGCCCTCACATAAAACATAATACAACATGGCAGGAAGATAAATGGAAAATTATTACTAGATATTTCAGAACCCCAGATGTGGTCTCCAAGATCGATCCTTATGTACCAAGTTTGTGTTGGAGAAACTGTGGCTCAGCAGTGCCCAATCATACGCATATCTTTTGGTCATGTCCTAAAATAAAGACCTTTAGGGATGAGATATACAGGGCTGTAACCAAATCTTCCAGGAGGATTTACCGAAAGATGTAGCAGTCTCACGACGAGGCATTATGCCAGCTGGGATGTACGGATCTGCGGAACCATATCTGTTAAATATTCTCTTCACAGCAGCCCTGAAACGCACCGTAACAAGCTGGAGGTAAGTAGAACCACCTTCCTATAACTCCTGGGTTCAAAGAGTGAGAAAATTTTAGCAAATGGAAAAAATAACATATCTGTTAAGACTCCAAAGATCTACGTTTAGATCAGGATGGGGCCTAGTGGAAGCTTTATTTATATAAAAACGGTAATGGATGTTTTGGTTTGTGCTGCTTCGCCTTCGCCCAACCAGACTTGATCCTTTAGGAGTGTCTTGGTGATGCTGAACCCACTTAGAAGAGTTTATTCTAATGCTGAGATGTAAATGTTTTATTATGTATGTTTTTTTCCTCAGAACTTCCATTGTCAACCTCTGTGCCAATAATCCCTGATGTATGACTGTGTAAGTCCTCTGCTGAGAAAGAAATCAAATTTCTAAGTTAAAAAAAAAATAAAGGACGTACTCAAATCTGACCGTGCCTTTATCCAGGAAAATCCTATCGAACAGCCACCGGAAGAAATAGTCCAGACTGGAATTGCAGACAGGAAGTCATCAGTGAGGACGGCCAAAGTGGGACAGACGTCTAGACAGACCAAAGGTGTCCTACCTGCTGAGGCCCAGAGACGGCAGCAGCAGAACCATGAATATCAGGAAGGTGTAGCATTTATGCATCGTTGTCCTGTTTTCTCCAGACCTGCAGCAGGAGACGGACCGTCAGGATGGAAAACCATCTGCATGTAGAAGCTGAATCACTACCTCCCCGTCAGCCATCACGTTTCCATGGAGACGTGACGTTTCCATGGAGACGTTTCCAGCCTCAGCTGATTCTAAAATGATGTAAAATGGATATTTCAACAGATAAAGCAGCACAAAGACTCATTTCCACTTCTTCCTGGTGGAGCTGGTGGAGGTCTGGTGGAGGTCTGGTGGACCTGGTGGAGGTCTGGTGGAGGTCTGGTGGAGGTCTGGTGGAGGTCTGGTGGACCTGGTGGAGGTCTGGTGGAGGTCTGGTGGAGGTCTGGTGGACCTGGTGGAGGTCTGGTGGAGGTCTGGTGGACCTGGTGGAGGTCTGGTGGACCTGGTGGAGGTCTGGTGGAGGTCTGGTGGACCTGGTGGAGGTCTGGTGGAGGTCTGGTGGACCTGGTGGAGGTCTGGTGGAGGTCTGGTGGACCTGGTGGAGGTCTGGTGGACCTGGTGGAGGTCTGGTGGACCTGGTGGAGGTCTGGTGGAGGTCTGCTGGACCTGGTGGAGGTCTGGTGGAGGTCTGGTGGACCTGGTGGAGGTCTGGTGGAGGTCTGGTGGAGGTCTGGTGGAGGTCTGGTGGACCTGGTGGAGGTCTGGTGGAGGTCTGGTGGACCTGGTGGAGGTCTGGTGGACCTGGTGGAGGTCTGGTGGAGGTCTGGTGGACCTGGTGGAGGTCTGGTGGACCTGGTGGACCTGGTGGAGGTCTGGTGGACCTGGTGGAGGTCTGGTGGACCTGGTGGAGGTCTGGTGGAGGTCTGGTGGAGGTCTGGTGGACCTGGTGGAGGTCTGGTGGACCTGGTGGACCTGGTGGAGGTCTGGTGGACCTGGTGGAGGTCTGGTGGACCTGGTGGACCTGGTGGAGGTCTGGTGGAGGTCTGGTGGACCTGGTGGAGGTCTGGTGGACCTGGTGGACCTGGTGGAGGTCTGGTGGACCTGGTGGACCTGGTGGAGGTCTGGTGGACCTGGTGGAGGTCTGGTGGACCTGGTGGAGGTCTGGTGGACCTGGTGGACCTGGTGGAGGTCTGGTGGACCTGGTGGAGGTCTGGTGGACCTGGTGGACCTGGTGGAGGTCTGGTGGACCTGGTGGAGGTCTGGTGGAGGTCTGGTGGACCTGGTGGAGGTCTGGTGGAGGTCTGGTGGACCTGGTGGAGGTCTGGTGGACCTGGTGGAGGTCTGGTGGACCTGGTGGACCTGGTGGAGGTCTGGTGGACCTGGTGGAGGTCTGGTGGACCTGGTGGACCTGGTGGAGGTCTGGTGGACCTGGTGGAGGTCTGGTGGACCTGGTGGACCTGGTGGAGGTCTGGTGGACCTGGTAGAGGTCTGGTGGACCTGGTGGACCTGGTGGAGGTCTGGTGGACCTGGTAGAGGTCTGGTGGACCTGGTGGAGGTCTGGTGGACCTGGTGGAGGTCTGGTGGACCTGGTGGAGGTCTGGTGGACCTGGTGGACCTGGTGGAGGTCTGGTGGACCTGGTGGACCTGGTGGAGGTCTGGTGGACCTGGTGGACCTGGTGGAGGTCTGGTGGACCTGGTGGACCTGGTAGAGGTTTAAAGCTGTTCCATTCTCCATGAAAAGCTAGAACTTCCTGTTCTCTAGACAAGAAAACCTCATTTTGTTTTCGCCACATCAGGCTGGCGGAGGTTTTATCTTGTTGGGCTCCGAGAAGCATCGTGTGATTGGTCGAACAGTTGAGGTGGGCGTGGTTAACACGTAAAAACATCAAGCGGAAAGATTTGCAGGTGAAACAGCTGATCGAGGTGGACACCCCGTCTCGCTGCGAGGACACCCCGTCTCGCTGCGAGGACACCCCGTCTCGCTGCGAGGACACCCCGTCCCGAAGCGAGGACACCCCGTCTCGCTGCGAGGACACGCCGTCTCGCTGCGAGGACACCCCGTCCCGAAGCGAGGACACCCCGTCTCGCTGCGAGGACACGCCGTCCCGAAGCGAGGACACGCCGTCCCGAAGCGAGGACACCCCGTCCCGAAGCGAGGACACGCCGTCCAGAAGCGAGGACACCCCGTCCCGAAGCGAGGACACCCCGTCCCGAAGCGAGGACACGCCGTCCCGAAGCGAGGACACGCCGTCCCGAAGCGAGGACACGCCGTCCCGAAGCGAGGACACGCCGTCCCGAAGCGAGGACACCCCATCCCGAAGCGAGGACACCCCATCCCGAAGCGAGGACACCCCGTCCCGAAGCGAGGACACGCCGTCCCGAAGCGAGGACACGCCGTCCCGAAGCGAGGACACCCCGTCCCGAAGCGAGGACACCCCGTCCCGAAGCGAGGACACCCCGTCCCGAAGCGAGGACACCCCATCCCGAAGCGAGGACACCCCGTCCCGAAGCGAGGACACGCCGTCCCGAAGCGAGGACACGCCGTCCCGAAGCGAGGACACGCCGTCCCGAAGCGAGGACACGCCGTCCCGAAGCGAGGACACCCCGTCCCGAAGCGAGGACACCCCGTCCCGAAGCGAGGACACCCCGTCCCGAAGCGAGGACACGCCGTCCCGAAGCGAGGACACGCCGTCCCGAAGCGAGGACACCCCGTCCCGTCGTGTGGAAAGTTTTTCTTGCTCTAACGGCTTCTTGAACAAAGTCATCGCTTCTCGTGGAGGATGGAACAAGCTTACGTCTAAAGGAGTTCCTCACACCGACCACCAGGGGGCTCCATCCCTGTCTAACATGAGATGTGGCTGCGATCCCATTTCTACATGTTTGTGTTGTTTTTACAGCAGACTGAGGAAGAGGAGGGACGAGGAAGGTACCTGGTCCAGTGGGCCTCGAAGAAGGCCGAGTAGTAGACGATGGTGGGCAGCAGAGAAGAGAAAGCCCAGAGCAGCAGAGTGGGGAAGAACTGGGTGACGATGGGATTCTGTTCCAGAGGAAGCAAACAGTCAGAAGAGCTGGAAGAGAAGCAACTGGTGCAGGGACTGCAGGTAGACTTACGTTAAGATACTCCACAGGTTTGGTGACGTTAAACTTGTCCATGGTGGTGATGATGATGGCGGGCGTGGTGAGGAAGAAGAGCAGGATGAAGAGGATGGAGTTGATGATGAAGCAGCGGATCCACCAGGAGATCCCACCTAGTGACAGATGCTCCCTGCAGCGGCGGGGGAACAACAGGAAGACGACGTCAGCGCACCTCAGAGGGTGGAGTGGTTGGGGGGAACATGTGCACATACCAGCGGACGTTCTGCGGGTCGGGAGCGTACGAAACACTCCAGTTGTACACGTGGAGGGCTTCGCTGAACTGAGAGGAACGAGGCTCCTGCCGACAATGGCAACCATGAACCTGACATGCGTTAAAATCCTTCAGGATGCTGTGGAAAGAGGGGGCGGAGTCAGAGGGAGCAGGGTGTGGATGAAGGGGCGGAGTCACAGGGAGTGGAGTGTGGATGAAGGGGCGGAGTCAGAGGGAGCAGGGTGTGGATGAAGGGGCGGAGTCACAGGGAGTGGAGTGTGGATGAAGGGGCGGAGTCAGAGGGAGCAGGGTGTGGATGAAGGGGCGGAGTCACAGGGAGTGGAGTGTGGATGAAGGGGCGGAGTCAGAGGGAGCAGGGTGTGGATGAAGGGGCGGAGTCACAGGGAGTGGAGTGTGGATGAAGGGGCGGAGTCAGAGGGAGCAGGGTGTGGATGAAGGGGCGGAGTCACAGGGAGTGGAGTGTGGATGAAGGGGCGGAGTCACAGGGAGTGGAGTGTGGATGAAGGGGCGGAGTCACAGGATGTAGATGAAGGGGCGGAGTCACCGAACATATGCAGATGGGGGGAGGGACAAAGTCATAGACAGGAAGAGAATGGAGGGCGGAGTCAGAAAGTGATATATATATATACAGGCCCACAAAAGTAAGAAAGGAGTCAGTGTTTCTAAAAAAATTACTGGGAGGAGCTGGGTGATGGGAATCAGAGTGGGGGATGGGGGAGGGGACTATATTTAGTGGCAGAGCTTACATGGCGGTCATGGCTTCGTTCTGGAAGGTAACAAAGGCCATGCCCAGTGGTTTAGTGTGGACCTTTTCCTTCTCCTTCCTGTACTCCTCCTTTAGCTTGGCCTCTCTCTTGGTGTAGTAGCTGACCGCCTCCTCCTACAGGAGGCAACATCAGCAGGTCATGTTCACAAACTCTTTCCAGAAGATTCCACCAGGGTTGCATGATAACTTCATAGTTATGGACACCTTTGTTTCAAGAAGTGAACTGAAATATCTCCCATAGAAATGAAAAAAGACGCATCTTTAGGTAAAAACTTCATTCAAAGCTCAAACAGGCCATGAAATGGTTGACACAATAGACGATTTTCATTTATCATCACTCGCACATGCTTGTGTAGTGATTGTGCATCGTGCAATCACTATTTCTCTTTTTCAGATCTGCTTCTGTCATTTTTAGTAAAACCATATTTAATGAGAAATATAATGCAGATAAATCTTCAACCGCATTCAGTAATTACCAACAGGCATGATTTCCAAAAAGGGTCTGTTGCTATTAGTGTTTTATAAAATTCCTGAGACATTATCGTGCAGGAAAACAAACAAACCTCTTCACAGCCGGCGATGGCGCAGCAGCAGAGATGTCCGCAGGGTTTGGGGTTGATCATGGTGGGAACATGTTCCTTTGCCATCAAGTCGGTGAAGAACTTCTTACTGCGCTCAGTCTTCTTCCTGAAAGACAAACACGCAGTCTACCGCTAAACTAGCCTATCAGTGGCCACTTCCTACTAGTCTTCACGCTGAGATTATTTTTTCCTCTATCAAAGTAGTAATGTGAACCAAATATTCCAGGAACTGAGTGTGAAATCTTGATATTGTGGCCTCCCCCTCACCTCTCAGCACTGAGAGCCATCAGTTTGGCCACATTGTAGCAGATCCGGGCCTCCAAAACCGTGCAGTTCCCGTACGCCTGCCTGCCAAACAACCAGCGGTGTGAAAACAAAGACTAGCTTTGAGACAGTCGTCACTCCGATTACCAGAACTTACTCAAAGTGCTGTTTGATCTGACTCTCCTCAGCATACTTAGAGATGCCGTTAATGAATAAAGTGCGTTTCACCTGAAAGACCAAAAAAACTTGTATTAATGCACAGATATAAATGAAAACATGATATTTGTTCAACGTTCAATTGTTTTTAAGCCATTCCTACAAAAAAAACAAAAAACCAAGACTGGTTTGTTTACCAGGTCGTCTTCTTTGTAGTGCATCTTGGAGGTGTGTCTTCTCATGCTGTAGACGGTCAGCAGCAGATACATGAAGGCAAAAGTAGTGTGGAGCCACAACAGATTGGTCCTAGAATGAAAGTCTTAACTTATTCATTCATTTGGATTATCTTTCCAATCCAGATCAACGTTTAGACTCCCAAACCAACAGACCAACATTCAGTTGCAGTCATTCTATCCGCCAAGCTTCACCTACAGTGTTCCTTTACTGCCACTTAAGCTAGGCTAAGCGTTTTTCTGCTAATGGTCTTTATTCTAAGCTAAGTGCTTCAGTGCTAATGGTCTTCATGCTAAGCTAAATGATTCTCTGCTAATGGTCTTAATGCTAAGCTAAGCTAAGTGTTTCTCTGCTAATGATCTTTGTGCTAAGCTAAGTGCTTCTCTGCTAATGGTCTTAATGCTAAGCTATGCTAAGTGTTTCTCTGCTAATGGTCTTAATGCTAAGCTAGGCTAAGTGTTTCTCTGCTAATGGTCGTTATGCTTAGCTAGGCTAAGTGTTTCTCTGCTAATGGTCGCTTTGCTTAGCTAAGCTAAGTGCTTCTCTGCTAATGGTCTTTATGCTAAGATAGGCTAACTGATCCTACAGTTGGCGCATAAAAATTGGAAAGAAGTTAAAAGTATGTTGTGTAAATAAACTAAAGCACAACTTAGGCTTCAGATTCTCTTCTAATGTTTTTATTAATTGCTAAGATTCAGCATGTGCAACATGCACAGGTTTTACCCTAAATTTCCTCTATAAAGCTAAAAACTTTACATCAACTCACCCAGACTTCAAATTAGCTATTGTGGTGCGTCCAAAACTGTAGGCGTTGTTTTCTGGGGAAAAAAAAAATATTTCATTAGGAGACAATTTAAACTAGCTATTAATTTACTAATCACATCTAATTAACCAAAGTTATGAAAGTTGATAAATACATCCAGGTGTTGTGGCTCATCTCGGTCCTGGTTAAATGCTGACAACCAGGTGTCAACCATCTCATCAATCTTATAAAAAGGAAAACAAACTATGCTGCTGAATTGTCTGTTTCTGCTCCATTACGTATGTAAATGTCTTACATCTCCATTCTCATACTTCCATGATCATCTGCCTTTCACGTTGCCATGGTTACTAAGTCAGTTCATCCACTAGGGGGCAGTTCTGAGTCCAGACAGCGGTTGGTAGCGGGAACGCACCGCTATAAAGTTGTTTACAACCGTCCAAAAACAACAGAAGAATACCACAAAACCTTTCGCTGTTCTCAACTTCAACTGCATCTAGACATCATATAAACACAGATGCCTCGTTTGTGTGCTGGAGAGTGACCCAGCGTCGCTACCATATTGGATGGGTCTCCGCTTTCGAGTCTTGCTGCAGAATCAACGTAGGTTTACGTTCTCTGAGTGTTTTTCTGGGTAACTTCTGAACTGCACAGTTTTGTTACAATACTTTTATTTTCAGACTTTGTACAACTGTATCTCTATATTGATAAATGAATAAATGTAAATAAAAGAAAGAGTCAACCGTAGTCAAGAGAAAGCAGCAACTATTCCTGTATTTTGTTCAGCATACGGTTGCAATAACCGGCGAAATGTTGAAAGCAGATCGTGTGGAATTACATTTAACAAGGTTGAATTATAATTTATTAGACCAGATAAAAATAGATCCAAATGCATCAATAAACAATCAAACATGTTAGTATCAAATTAATTTATCCACTTACTTATATTGTAGCTACCTTATGTCTTAGTTGAATAGCATATAAAAATATTTTAGCATGAAAGGACGTTGTTTTTAATATTTTACAGTGATCTGTATCATAACAATATCTCTGCCCTTTGTAACAAACCAAACTGTGAGAAAAATCAGGTAAAAATTGGTGAAGTTATTGTTGTGGTTGGACCTACACCTTACAGAGAAATGCATTGGAGGCGCTGGAGACCCATCCAAGATGGCGGCGTGATGAGACGTCATCTCGCATGGGCAGTGTGATGCTATGTGGCGTCTACGTATATTATGTCTATGGCATCTACACTCTCTTTGTGGTCCCTGTTCTTCTCTGGTTGTGCATCAACCTGTGGAACTCAACACTGTCCCCCAGGGGTTTCTGGTGGATTTGCTCCGTTTTCTGCGTCAACTGATGGATAGCGATCAAATCACGTATGTTACCAACGAAGGAGACGAACGACAGTGTTGCTCCGTCTTCACGTCTTTCTTCTGTGTCCAGCATAACTGGAACTTAAGGGTCCGAAGGTCGCAAGCATCCAGCCTTGACCCGTGCATACAGAGATTCCTCCTGATTCTCTGAATCTTCTGGTGATATTTTACAATGTAGATCATTCATTCATTCATTCGTTCTGAACCCGCCTAGTCCGATGCAGGGTGGGGGGGGCAGCTGGAGCGTACCCCAGCAGCCGTCGGGCGAGAGGCAGGGCACACCCTGGACAGCTCCAGGGCTCCTATGTAGATCTGAAGAACAGTTTTCTGACAGTTTTTCTGAAATTGTTAAAACTTTTTACAGACTAGCAATCAACTGTGTCCATCCTGTGGCATGTTGTTTATCTTCTACGAGGAAGAAAAAAGGACTTTTTTAGAGTTTATGATGAAGAATAATGAACATCTGGGTTTACGGCTCTACTGACAACACTGTTCCTACAGACCTGATCCCTCAGATACAGCTGCTGCTAGGACCACTTTCTACCATCACACACCAAACACGGCCTACAGGTGCACACTGCACCACCTGTACCTTCTTTGGACGGAGGTCCTGGAGCTCCTTGGCTCAGCAAAGCATCTTTACTGATAATTCGGACTAAAAGCAGCCAGACACAAAGTGAGAACGCTGTGAAAGGAGTCCTGGTCCCTGCGGAGTCTGAAAGTCTGCTTCCAGTTCTTACCTAGCAGGTCTCCTGAGAAGTTAACGGGCAGGACGATGCCGACCGAGAGGACGCCCACGACGACCAGCAGGCCGATGATGTGCCGCTGGAAGGACAGGTAGTGGACGGCGTCCTCACCGCACTTCTCCCGGATCTCCTCGTCCCTGCAGCAGGTGGACGAGTCAGACCGTCACAGAGCCAAAGGACAGATTTCATCTTCAGAGACAAGGAGCAGATACTCACTTTATTCTGAAAATGGCCGTCAGCCACGAGCAGAAGCCCTGAAAGATGAAGGAGAGTTCTGTAAGCACCACTTCCTGTCACGTCACGAGGTCAGCTGACTGGGCGGAGCCTGAAGATTGACACTTTCAGGACGACCTCTGAGCCGGATTACAGCGGACAGATTAGAAGCTCTCAGAAAACTGCTGAGTCTGACTTTCACTGCAGGACGTCTCTCCCGGGACGTCTCATCAGGACGTCTCTAACCGGGACGTCTCATCAGGACGTCTCTAACCGGGACGTCTCATCAGGACGTCTCTCCCGGGACGTCTCATCAGGACGTCTCTCACCGGGACGTCTCATCAGGACGTCTCTCACCGGGACGTCTCATCAGGACGTCTCTCCCGGGACGTCTCATCAGGACGTCTCTCACCGGGACGTCTCATCAGGACGTCTCTAACCGGGACGTCTCATCAGGACGTCTCTAACCGGGACGTCTCATCAGGACGTCTCTCCCTGGGACATCTCATCAGGACGTCTCTAACCGGGACGTCTCATCAGGACGTCTCTCCCGGGACGTCTCATCAGGACGTCTCTCACCGGGACGTCTCATCAGGACGTCTCTCCCGGGACGTCTCATCAGGACGTCTCTCACCGGGACGTCTCATCAGGACGTCTCTAACCGGGACGTCTCATCAGGACGTCTCTAACCGGGACGTCTCATCAGGACGTCTCTCACCGGGACGTCTCATCAGGACGTCTCTCCCGGGACGTCTCATCAGGACGTCTCTAACCGGGACGTCTCATCAGGACGTCTCTCACCGGGACGTCTCATCAGGACGTCTCTCCCGGGACGTCTCATCAGGACGTCTCATCAGGACGTCTCTAACCGGGACGTCTCATCAGGACGTCTCTCCCTGGGACATCTCATCAGGACGTCTCTCCCGGGACGTCTCATCAGGACGTCTCTCACCGGGATGTCTCATCAGGACGTCTCTCCCGGGACGTCTCATCAGGACGTCTCTCACCGGGACGTCTCATCAGGACGTCTCTCACCGGGACGTCTCATCAGGACGTCTCTCACCGGGACGTCTCATCAGGACGTCTCTCCCGGGACGTCTCATCAGGACGTCTCTCCCGGGACGTCTCATCATGACGTCTCATCAGGACGTCTCTCACCGGGACGTCTCATCAGGACGTCTCTCACCGGGACGTCTCATCAGGACGTCTCTAACCGGGACGTCTCATCAGGACGTCTCTCCCGGGACGTCTCATCAGGACGTCTCTCCCGGGACGTCTCATCAGGACGTCTCTAACCGGGACGTCTCATCAGGACGTCTCTCCCGGGACGTCTCATCAGGACGTCTCTAACCGGGACGTCTCTAACCGGGACGTCTCATCAGGACGTCTCTCCCGGGACGTCTCATCAGGACGTCTCTCCCTGGGACATCTCATCAGGACGTCTCTCCCGGGACGTCTCATCAGGACGTCTCTCCCTGGGACATCTCATCAGGACGTCTCTCCCTGGGACATCTCATCAGGACGTCTCTCCCGGGACGTCTCATCAGGACGTCTCATCAGGACGTCTCTCCCGGGACGTCTCATCAGGACGTCTCTCCCGGGACGTCTCATCAGGACGTCTCTCCCTGGGACATCTCATCAGGACGTCTCTCCCGGGACGTCTCATCAGGACGTCTCTAACCGGGACGTCTCTCACCGGGACGTCTCATCAGGACGTCTCTAACCGGGACGTCTCATCAGGACGTCTCTCCCGGGACGTCTCTCCCGGGACGTCTCATCAGGACGTCTCATCAGGACGTCTCATCAGGACGTCTCTCCCGGGACGTCTCATCAGGACGTCTCTCACCGGGACGTCTCATCAGGACGTCTCTAACCGGGACGTCTCATCAGGACGTCTCTCCCGGGACGTCTCATCAGGACGTCTCTCCCGGGACGTCTCATCAGGACGTCTCTAACCGGGACGTCTCATCAGGACGTCTCTCCCGGGACGTCTCATCAGGACGTCTCTAACCGGGACGTCTCTAACCGGGACGTCTCATCAGGACGTCTCTCCCGGGACGTCTCATCAGGACGTCTCTCCCTGGGACATCTCATCAGGACGTCTCTCCCGGGACGTCTCATCAGGACGTCTCTCCCTGGGACATCTCATCAGGACGTCTCTCCCTGGGACATCTCATCAGGACGTCTCTCCCGGGACGTCTCATCAGGACGTCTCATCAGGACGTCTCTCCCGGGACGTCTCATCAGGACGTCTCTCCCGGGACGTCTCATCAGGACGTCTCTCCCTGGGACATCTCATCAGGACGTCTCTCCCGGGACGTCTCATCAGGACGTCTCTAACCGGGACGTCTCTCACCGGGACGTCTCATCAGGACGTCTCTAACCGGGACGTCTCATCAGGACGTCTCTCCCGGGACGTCTCTCCCGGGACGTCTCATCAGGACGTCTCATCAGGACGTCTCATCAGGACGTCTCTCCCGGGACGTCTCATCAGGACGTCTCTCCCGGGACGTCTTATCAGGACGTCTCTAACCGGGACGTCTCATCAGGACGTCTCTCACCGGGACGTCTCATCAGGACGTCTCTAACCGGAACGTCTCATCAGGACGTCTCTAACCGGGACATCTCATCAGGACGTCTCTCACCGGGACGTCTCTCCCGGGACGTCTCATCAGGACGTCTCTAACCGGGACGTCTCATCAGGACGTCTCTCCCGGGACGTCTCATCAGGACGTCTCTCCCTGGGACGTCTCATCAGGACGTCTCTCCCTGGGACGTCTCATCAGGACGTCTCTAACCGGGACGTCTCATCAGGACGTCTCTCACCGGGACGTCTCATCAGGACGTCTCTCCCGGGACGTCTCATCAGGACGTCTCTAACCGGGACGTCTCTCACCGGGACGTCTCATCAGGACGTCTCTAACCGGGACGTCTCATCAGGACGTCTCTAACCGGGACGTCTCATCAGGACGTCTCTCCCGGGACGTCTCATCAGGACGTCTCATCAGGACGTCTCTCCCGGGACGTCTCATCAGGACGTCTCTCCCGGGACGTCTCATCAGGACGTCTCATCAGGACGTCTCTAACCGGGACGTCTCATCAGGACGTCTCTCCCGGGACGTCTCATCAGGACGTCTCTCCCTGGGACATCTCATCAGGACGTCTCTCCCGGGACGTCTCATCAGGACGTCTCTCCCGGGACGTCTCATCAGGACGTCTCTCCCGGGACGTCTCATCAGGACGTCTCATCAGGACGTCTCTAACCGGGACGTCTCATCAGGACGTCTCTCCCGGGACGTCTCATCAGGACGTCTCATCAGGACGTCTCTAACCGGGACGTCTCATCAGGACGTCTCTCCCGGGACGTCTCATCAGGACGTCTCTCCCTGGGACATCTCATCAGGACGTCTCTCCCGGGACGTCTCATCAGGACGTCTCTCCCTGGGACATCTCATCAGGACGTCTCTCCCTGGGACATCTCATCAGGACGTCTCTCCCGGGACGTCTCATCAGGACGTCTCATCAGGACGTCTCTCCCGGGACGTCTCATCAGGACGTCTCTCCCGGGACGTCTCATCAGGACGTCTCATCAGGACGTCTCTAACCGGGACGTCTCATCAGGACGTCTCTCCCGGGACGTCTCATCAGGACGTCTCATCAGGACGTCTCTAACCGGGACGTCTCATCAGGACGTCTCTCCCGGGACGTCTCATCAGGACGTCTCTCCCTGGGACATCTCATCAGGACGTCTCTCCCGGGACGTCTCATCAGGACGTCTCTCCCTGGGACATCTCATCAGGACGTCTCTCCCTGGGACATCTCATCAGGACGTCTCTCCCGGGACGTCTCATCAGGACGTCTCTCCCGGGACGTCTCATCAGGACGTCTCTCCCTGGGACATCTCATCAGGACGTCTCTCCCGGGACGTCTCATCAGGACGTCTCTCCCGGGACGTCTCATCAGGACGTCTCTAACCGGGACGTCTCATCAGGACGTCTCTAACCGGGACGTCTCATCAGGACGTCTCTCCCGGGACGTCTCATCAGGACGTCTCTAACCGGGACGTCTCTCACCGGGACGTCTCATCAGGACGTCTCTAACCGGGACGTCTCTAACCGGGACGTCTCATCAGGACGTCTCTAACCGGGACGTCTCATCAGGACGTCTCTAACCGGGACGTCTCATCAGGACGTCTCTCCCGGGACGTCTCATCAGGACGTCTCATCAGGACGTCTCTCCCGGGACGTCTCATCAGGACGTCTCTCCCGGGACGTCTCATCAGGACGTCTCTAACCGGGACGTCTCATCAGGACGTCTCTAACCGGGACGTCTCATCAGGACGTCTCTCACCGGGACGTCCCATCAGGACGTCTCTAACCGGGACGTCTCATCAGGACGTCTCTAACCGGGACGTCTCATCAGGACGTCTCTCCCGGGACGTCTCATCACGACGTCTCTCACCGGGACGTCTCATCAGGGCGTCTCTCACCGGGACGTCTCTAACCGGGACGTCTCATCAGGACGTCTCTCCCGGGACGTCTCATCGGGACGTCTCTAACGGGACGTCTCATCAGGACGTCTCTCCCGGGACGTCACATCAGGACGTCTCTAACGGGACGTCTCATCGGGACGTGTCTCCCGGGACGTGTCTCCCGGGACGTCTCATCGGGACGTCTCTAACGGGACGTCACATCAGGACGTCTCTAACGGGACGTCTCATCGGGACGTGTCTCCCGGGACGTCTCTAACGGGACGTCTCATCAGGACGTCTCTCCCGGGACGTCACATCAGGACGTCTCTAACGGGACGTGTCTCCCGGGACGTCTCACCGGGACGTCTCATCGGGACGTCTCTAACGGGACGTCTCATCGGGACGTCTCTCCCGGGACGTCACATCAGGACGTCTCTAACGGGACGTCTGATCGGGACGTCTCTAACGGGACGTCTCATCAGGACGTCTCTCCCGGGACGTCTCATCGGGACGTGTCTCCCGGGACGTCTCATCGGGACGTGTCTCCCGGGACGTCTCTAACGGGACGTCTCATCGGGACGTCTCATCAGGACGTCTCTCCCGGGACGTCACATCGGGACGTCTCTAACGGGACGTCTCATCAAGACGTCTCTCCCGGGACGTCTCTAACCGGGACGTCTCATCAGGACGTCTCATCAGGACTTCTAACCGGGACGTCTCATCGGGACGTCTGACCGGGACGTCTCATCAGGACTTCTCACCGGGACGTCTCATCAGGACGTCTGACCGGGACGTCTCATCAGGACGTCTCTCCCGGGACGTCTCATCAGGACGTCTGACCGGGACGTCTCATCAGGACGTCTCTCATCAGGACGTGTCTCCCGGGACGTCTCTAACAGGACGTCTCATCAGGACGTCTCTCCCGGGACGTCACATCAGGACGTCTCTAACGGGACGTCTCTCATCGGGACGTGTCTCCCGGGACGTCTCATCGGGACGTCTCTCACCGGGACGTCTCTCCCGGGACGTCTCATCGGGACGTCACATCAGGACGTCTCATCGGGACGTCTCTAACGGGACGTCTCTCACCGGGATGTCTCTCCCGGGACGTCTCATCGGGACGTGTCTCCCGGGACGTCTCTAACGGGACGTCTCATCGGGACGTCTCTAACTGGACGTCTCATCAGGACGTCTCTCCCGGGACGTCACATCAGGACGTCTCTAACGGGACGTCACATCAGGACGTCTCTAACGGGACGTCTCATCAAGACGTCTCTCCCGGGACGTCTCATCAGGACGTCTCTAACCGGGACATCTCATCAGGACGTCTCTAACCGGGACGTCTCATCAGGACTTCTAACCGGGACGTCTCATCAGGACGTCTGACCGGGACGTCTCATCAGGACGTCTCTCATCAAGACGTCTCTCCCGGGACGTCTCTAACCGGGACATCTCATCAGGACGTCTCTAACCGGGACGTCTCTCATCAGGACGTCTCTAACCGGGACATCTCATCAGGACGTCTCTAACCGGGACGTCTCTCATCAGGACGTCTCTCATCGGGACGTCTCGATGAGACGCCTTTAAACAGTTCTGGCTTTTTAAAGGTCATCTTGACGATCCCGGTTCTGTTCTGCTGGAGTTTTACCGAAGTGAAAAGATCGTTGTTGGTCAAACTGCAGCAGAAGAAGAGAACGAGGAAGAGGATGAGTGATGAAGGTGGTCTTACGTTATCTCTCTGGTCGAAGTCGACGGAGCTGGACACCGAGGTGAGGCGTTCATAGCGGTCTGGCGTTTCCGAGTGCATTGCTGAGGCGACGCTGTGGACACAGACAGGAAGTAGAGATAGCCGTTAGCATGTAGCTACTTTGACCTTTGACCTTTGTATCCCAGTGTTCCTATAAAATGGGGGTTGGAGGTGTGGGGGCGCTAACAGGAAGAGTACAACAACATAGAGCTGCTTCTCAGACTTTAATCCAAATGAAACATCTTCAGCTCCACCTGAACCGAGTTCCTTTAGAAACCCCCGGACTGGGTCCGAACTACAAACCATCACACGTTAATTTCCTGGCAGCATAAAAATCTTCCTTTCAGATGAGAGATGTACAAGTTCCAAACACGTGTTGAAACACTCCTCGTCACGCCAATAAAAATCGTCTACAATGAATTTCCTTGTTGACTGTCGTTGCCAGATACATTTTTCCAACGGAGTGAGGCATCTCACTTCAGCATAATCTCTGCAAAGTCGCACCACAGCGCCTCTGCTGGCCGGTAACGTACACAGAACCGGTGGCGTCCACAACGTGTACCGAAACGTCTCAAGTTTGGGAACATTTAAGCCTGGACAAGGAAACCAAAAGATCTCCTGCAGAGCGGACGTTGCTCATCATGGCAGCAGGTTAAAAGCACGGTCTGAGTCTGACTCGCCTCGGTAAGATTACCTCCGACGCTGACCAGCAGACTGACACATCAACAATAAAACGTCTGGCTGACTGAAGTGTTTTACATGAAACGCCAGCAGTGTGACGAAGAGCCTCCATGGAGCCTTTCTGCAGAGGAAGCAGACCCTGCAGGAGGCCACCGGCCCCAGAGTCCGTCTGGAGATGCTGATCTGCGATACGAAGCCGCTCATTTCATTCAGTTTGTTTGGAAAACTCTGAAATATTTATTTTCAACTACAAATATCATTAAAATCGTCAGATTTCAGACTGTTAGGAATGTAAACGGTGCAGTAGATCACTGAATAAAACATTTTATTTATTTATCTATGGGTTTATGTCTGCCCCTCCCTGCGCCGCCGCCTCATCGTGGTGGAGCGGTTTGTGTGTCCGAGGGCTGGGCGATACGGCCAAAACATAAAATCTCTGATTTTTAAACCAAATCCGATTTCTGATTTAATTTGATTTTTTCCCTTTACTGTAAAGAATAGGGAAAAAAAAGCCAAATGTCAAACATTATTCTTTTTCAAAAATGCTTTTATTGCGATCAGCCTAAAAGTTTACCTGAATTTAAAGTGCAACTAAACAAGCTGTTAAACTAGATTATAAAAAGAGATGCAGGCGCTGTAAACATGATAAGTAACAACATGTTTGTACTTCGTGTGTTTCCACTGTGAGATAGTTTTTAAGTTTTGATCATACATTTAAGAATAGGCCTCACTTCACTTGTGTAACTTTATTCTAAAATAAAAAACTGATAAATAAATAAATAAAAATGCCTCCTCTCCGAAGAAAAATAGTGATTCCTTTTAGAGTATCTTCATCTTCATCTTCATACCGCTTATCCGGGGTCAGGTTGCG